>NC_133665.1:118381566-118729907 GCF_037893015.1 Macrotis lagotis
CTCCAAGTGCAGGACTATGGTGAACCATAGAGGCAATGGAAGAAAAGGACTAACTATGAGGAACTTATTGATATTGAACTGATTGTGTTCCTGCATGGGAAGAAGATATTGATAACTATATGAACTTTCTCATTTATAAGAGCAGTTAGAAGGAGTATATATAGATAGGACACATTAAAGAGTGGAATATAATGGTATAACAGTAAAAAGAGGGAGTCAATGGGTGATAAAGGAAAGTACTCATAGGAAGGGAAAGGAGATGATGAAGAGGAAGCTACAAAATTTCACATAAGAGTCAAGAAAAAGCTTTTTCAATGGAGTGGAAAGGGGGAAGGCAAGGGGGAATGAGTGAGCCTTCATTCTCATCAGAAATGGCTCAAAGAGAAAATAACACACACACTTCATAGGGTGAGGAAATCTATCTTACCCTAGAGAAAAATGAAAAGAAAAGGATGGGATAAGGGGGGATGGGGGGGAGGAGAGGAGGGGAATAGGTGATAGAAGAGAGGGAAGATTGAGGGAGAGGGTACTCAGATTCAACACACTTTTGAACAGGGCCAGGATGAAAGGAGAGAGAAAATAGAATAAATGAGAGTGGGGAGAAATAGAGTGGAGGTACAGCTAGTAATAGCAACTGTGGGAAAAATATTGCAACAACTTCTTTGATGGACTTATGACAAAGAAAGCAATTCACCCTAGAGACGGAGCCATTGGAATCGGAACACAGACAGACTATAGTACTTTTTTTCTCTCTCTCTCACTATTCTTGAGGTTTCTCATCTTTTGGGGGGGGTTAATGTTTACTCTTATAACAAAATTATTGTAATAAGTAATAATAAATTGAAGTTCACTTGCAAAAAATATAAATCAGTGTCAATTTATCAAAATTTTATTTTCAACTTCTATGATAAATTTATTAAAGGCAAAAAAAAATAAAATCCTTTCAAAAAAAAATAAAATCCTTTCCAAGATTCAAAAAAGAAGGAAGAAAGTTCTGTTGTGGTTTCCCAAGTAAAACCAGAGAACCTCTCCAGGATTATCAAAATAGAAGAATAATACTCATTTAATTGTTTGGGTACAAATTTTACTCAAAGAAGAAACCTAGAAATTATTGCTAAATACTATAAAGTTTGGTGTATGAAATTGAAGACACCAAGGACACAGGTTTGTTTGTTTCTTTCTGTCTTTATTATCACCTATTCAAATCAGGGTTTGTAGAAAATAAAAAATATTTTGGAAATAGTTGACTAAGAAGCTGGCATTGGAAAAGAGGTTTCTATTTCAAGGACATGTCTTAAAAGAAATGTAGGGATGACAAACTCTTAGACAGATTTTAAATTCACCAAAAAAATGGCTCATTAAGAATATATTTTTCTGGCATCCAAGAAATTAAATCACAAGTAAAACTTTTGACTGTAATATTGTTTTAGACATACACATTATTCAAAATAACAGAATAGCAAATAAGAAAGTGTGGTAGCATGCTATATTAAAGAGATACATTCACATGAATAAATCTAGCAATGATAGGAGAAACATGATGAGGAACAACTGGATGAGGGTGGAAGAAGGAAAGAAAATTTTTGCCACTGAATTACCAAGAAAGAAAATCCAGGAAAAAAACTGGCATATATATTCAATGGAACTGTGATGGGTGACTTAAATTATCCAAAGATCATATTATTTTCTCTCTCACTCTTTTGCCTTCTCTCTCTCTTTGTCACTATATATCTCTTTATCTATCTTAATGTCTCTCTATTTCTATGTCTTTGTCTCTCTGCTTCTAAGACTATCTTCAGTCAACCTGAGCCATATCTGACCATTGGACCCAGATGGCTCTGGAAGAGAAAGTGAGGCCAGTGAACTTGCATAAGTGACCCATGCTTAAATTCACTTCCATGTCGTAGTATCACTTCCCTGATATGGTCTTCTACAAGAATGAAGGACAAATGACTCTGATCTTTCTAAGCTGATTTCTGGGTTGTTCTGTCTCTTTCTCTTTATATATATATATATATATATATATATATATATATATTTATATTTATATTTATATTTATATATGTGTGTGTGCGTGTGCATTTGTCTTTCTGTCTTTTTGCCTCTCAGTCTCTATCTCTCTTTGTCTTCTAGCCTCTCCTACAAATAAATCAACCAATTACTGATTCAGTGACACTTGAAAGACCATGGAAAAGAACTGTAGCTCAGCACTGAAAAAAAAGACAAAGTTTTAATTTTCAAAAAAAAAAAAAAGAGACCAGAGTCTAAAAAATTATGAGCCAGGATGTTTCTTGCACTTGCCTTGGAGGCAGGAGCACAGGAGCTCAAATCCAGCCTCATAGACTTGACTCTTATTAGCTGTATGCCCTAGCGCAAGTCACTTAGCCCTAGTTGCCTTGCATCCAGGGTCATCTCCAGCTACCTGACTCATATCTGGCCACTGGACCCAGAGGGTTCTAGAGGAAAAATAAGACTTCTGACTTAGCAGAACTCCTCCTTATTCTAATCCAATCTATGTACTTGTCATGGCATCACCTCCCTCATGTTGTGGTCTTCTTCGGAAATGAAGAGGAAAAAAAACAGAAAAAACTATAAGACATTTTAAAAGTGGGAAAATATCTAGAAAGGACAAAGATCCAGCAAGACTGTATCAAGAATATATCATGTCAGGCCAATCTACTTTCTTGACTGGAAGGGGTACTAAACTGATAAATAAAGGAAATATACTTAGATTTTAGCAAAGCCATTGATTAGAAAATCTTACCATTTTTTATGAAAACATGAAGAGAAGTAAAATTAGATAAGACTTAACAATTAGATAAGATAAAGAACTGACTATATAGCTAGATATATTGTAGTTATTAGTGATTGAAAGTCAACCTCTCAGACCTCCAGGGGTGTGAGCTCAGACCTTGATCTTAATCTTGGGGCTATTTATCATTTTTATCAGTTATTTAGATCAAGATATGAAAGGCATGCAGATCTACAATGTCCTCCATAATAGAGTAAGTATTCTAGAAGTTTTTTCAAAGGATAAATGATTGGATTGAATCTAATAAGATGAAATTTAATAATAATGAAAATTTTAAACTATAAAATGCTACATAGGTTCAAAATACCAATTTAAATAACAGGATTAGAAAATATATTTAGGCATCTTTTTTAATTAAAAAAAGAAGAGAAAAAAGAAAGCACATTCAGGGGATTTTGGTGAACTACAAGTTCTGTGTGGGTGAGTAGTCACAAAAGCAAATGTGAAATTGGGCTTATTAAAAGGTGAAAAGAAAAACATTCAGGAATTCTCTACTCTTACATGGTCATATCTCACCTACATTATTCCCTTTATCAAATCTATATTACTTGTTCATTCTTGAATCCCACATTTCAAGAAGAAAAATGACAATCTGATGAGTTTCAAAGTTCAGCAACAGGACATTAAAGAGTCTTGAGTCCATGGAATATAACTGAAGATCTTAAGACCAGAGGGGTGACTCAAGGTCAGCATAATAGTTGACATCAAACATTTTAGGGGTTGTCATATGAAAGCAGAATTAAGCTAATTCTGTTTGCCACAGATGAAATCCTGGAGCAATAAGTAGTATTTGTAAAGAGGTGATTTATAAAATGCCTGAAAATATTTTTCTTTTTTTATATGTAAAATGGGTATAATTCTTTTACTGAATGTTATTTTATTTTATTTTTCCAATTACATGCAAATATAGCTTCAACTTTAGTCTTTTTATAAGCTTTTGAATTCTACATGTTTCTATCACCTCCCTACCCCCTTCCTATGACAGCAAGTAATCTAATACAGGCTATACATGTAAAATCATGTTTAACATATTTCCATATTATTCACATTGTAAAAGAAGAATCAGTACTAAAGGGGGAAAAAGCACGTGAAAGAAAATATCTATATCTCTATATCTATATCTATATCATCTATATCTATATCTATATCTATATCTATATCTATATCTATATCTATATCTATATCTATATCTATATCTATATCTATATCTATATCTAATCTATATCTATATCTATATCTATATCTATATCTATATCTATATCATATCTATATCTATATCTATATCTATATCTATATCTATATCTATATCTATATCTATATCTATATCTATATCTATATCTATATCTATATCATCTAATCTATATCTATAGCTATAGCTATAGCTATATCTATATCTATATCTATATCTAATCTATATCTATATCTATATCTATATCATCTATATCTATATCTATATCTATATCTATATCTATATCTATATCTATATCTATATCTATATCTATATCTATATCTATATCTATATCTATATCTATATCTATATCATCTATATCTATATCTATATCTATATCTATATCTATATCTATATCTATATCTATATCTATATCTATATCTATATCTATATCTATATCTATATCTATATCTATATCTATATCTATATCTATATCTATATCTATATCTAATCTATATCTATATCTATATCTATATCTATATCTATATCTATATCTATATCTATATCTATATCTATATCTATATCTATATCTATATCTATATCATCTATATCTATATCTATATCTATATCTATATCTATATCATCTATATCATCTATATCTATATCTATATCTATATCTATATCTATATCTATATCTATATCTATATCTATATCTATATCTATATCTATATCATCTAATCTATATCTATAGCTATAGCTATAGCTATATCTATATCTATATCTATATCTAATCTATATCTATATCTATATCTATATCTATATCTATATCTATATCTATATCTATATCTATATCTATATCTATATCATCTATATCTATATCTATATCTATATCATCTATATCATCTATATCTATATCTATATCTATATCTATATCTATATCTATATCTATATCATCTAATCTATATCTATAGCTATAGCTATAGCTATATCTATATCTATATCTATATCTATATCTATATCTATATCTATATCTATATCTATATCTATATCTATATCATCTATATCTATATCTATATCTATATCTATATCTATATCTATATCTATATCTATATCTATATCTATATCTATATCTATATCTATATCTATATCTATATCTATATCTCTCTATATCAATCTATCTCTCTCTATATATATAAAACAAGTTTTAAAAATGTGAAAATAGAATGCTTTGGTCTATATTCAGACTCATAGTTGTTATTTTTTTCTCTGGATATGGATGGCATTTTCCATCACAAGTCTTTTAGAATTGTTCTTGATTAGTGAAATGCTGAGAGGAGCAAAGTCCATCATAGTTGATCATCAAACAATGCTATTAATGTATTCAATGTTTTCCTGGTTCTGCTCACTTCCCTCAGCATCACTTCATGGTCTTTCCAGACCTGTCTTTGAAGTCAGTTAGCTCATGGTTTCTTCCAGAACAATAGTTCTCCATTGTATTCATATACACCAAATTATTCATTCCTCAGTTGATTGGTATCCCCTGAATTTACAGTTCTTTGCAATTACAAAAAGAACAGTTATAAATTTTTTTTACATGTGGTACTTTTTCCCTTCGGAATATATTTTTCAAACAATGAAAATTTACCCAAAAGTGAAATGGGTAGCCTAAGGAGTTCCCTGAAGTTGAAGGCTTTTTGGCAAAGATTAGGTGACACAACTGTGGTATATTATATTATATTATGCTATAGGCTTCTCTTCATGTATGGGATGGACTGGATGACCCTTCCCACTATGAAATTTTGTTATTGTATTAGCTTGTCTATACTATCATTGGGTTTCCTGAAAGTATTAAGAGTTTAAGTGACTTGTCTACCATTATACATATTGCATGTGTAACAGATAAGAATTAGACTCAAATCTTCCTGACTTCAAAAACAGCCTCTATCCACTATGCTAAAATAAAAAATTAGTGTCTTAAAATCAGGCAATGCTTTTCTGGATCCTAGTCATGTTACCTTAGTCAAATATCTTGCCAAAAAAGTCCTATCACCACAGGACGACTTGTGGTCAATGCCTGTGTGACCTTCAACAAATTACTGAAACTCCCTGTTCATCATCAGTTTTACTCATCTGTGAAATGAGGAGAGGGTTTATTATTTGTTCAATCATAGCTAGCATTTTATAACTCCATTTAGCAAAAGATGCTAGAGTGGAATGCTATTTCCTTAACCATCTCATCTTATTGTTGAAGAAACTAAGGCAAATAAGAATAGGTGATTTTCCCAGATTCACTGTCTAATTCTAGATATAAATTCAGGAAGAGAAGTCTTCCTGATTCAAGTTCTGATACTCTAGCCACTGTGTCACCTAGCTGCCCCTGCACAAGCTAGCTGCTGGACTTCTACAATTGGCTTTGAGATTCATTCTAGTTATAAATCTGTGATCTTTTGACCTCTGTGAATCTTACTTTAATCTTTTGTAAAAAAAAAAGGAATAATAATTCCTACTTTCCCTGGCCTTCAGTGTTCTAATGAATCTCAAAAAGAGAAAATGCAATGAAAGCATTTTGTCAATTGCAAAGTGCTATATAAAAGATTATTATCCACTTTGCATGTTCTTTTACAGCTGTTATAATATTTAATGAGTACTGCTTTTTTAAAAGAATCAGATATTTATCTATGTATCTTATCTCCTATTTAAATTATAGTCCATTCAAAGACTAATACTGTGTTTTCTATGTTCTTTATAGTTGCTTGTAAGCCTCTGACCAGCCAGGGAGGCAATTGGATCTTAATAAATATTTATTGACTGTCAGACTGACACAGGAAGAGAAAAGAGTTATTGTAATGCAAGTTACTAAAAAACTCAATCTTTCAGTTTAGGTTATTTTTCGTCAGAATCTCTTAAAAAAATAAAACCAAAAAAGACTCCAGAGCATGTTGCATCTTGTCACCAATAGCCTTTTTCAAGTAAAATTATCAGAAGGAAGATAGCGAGACAGAATCTAGATTTCCAGCTCACTACTTGTGATTTTCAAAGTAGAAATGGGAACACTAATTTATAAAAGAAACTTTTATATCTTCCTACATTCCCAAATGGAATCACAAACTCTTTACAACAATTCACAAATGAATTCTATTATGTCTTCAAGAGCAGAGATAGTGTATACAAAACAAAACTGAATCACTCATTTTTGTATAGTTTAATAACTATGTCACCTTTATATAGCTAGGAAATAACTAAGATGGTGAAGGATCTTACTATCATATCCTCATAGGATCACTTGAAGGAACTGAATATGTTAATAAAGAAAAAATAAGTGGTGGGATGGTGAGTATGCATTACACCTGTTTTCTAGACTTTGAAGACGTATTAGCCAGAAAAACAAAACAAAAAAGATTAGATTTGTTCTGCTTGGCACCAGAAGAGAGCACCAGAAGCAATAAGGAAATGTTGAAGAGAGTTGAAATGGATCACCTCAAAATAGACAGGGTTCCTTCTTACTAGAAGGTCTTCAAATGACTATTACTCAAGATTATAAATTTAAATGCAGATATAGAAGGGTTTTTAGCTACCACACCATTTGAGCCATGTTCACTCTGAAATCTTTTCCTATGCCAAAATTCTATTATTCTGTGACTCAAAAAGATATGATAGTATACTATGATTGGCATTTTGTATCTCATTACTTAAAGTTTAGATGTTTAAAATAAAGTTTCATTGTTAATTAAAGTGTTTACTTGGATTTAGTTCTTTAGTATGTTTGAATAAAAACAGTGTCATTTATTATTTCATATTAAGTAAATGTCTTAAAAATGCAACCTTTGGTTGCACACCTTAATCAATTATGTTGTGTCTATCTATAAATAACACTGACTTGGCATAATGGTAATGAAAAGATTAGCAACACACCAGAATTTTAGTAGAATAAATATAATAGAAATAAAACTACTAGAGGACATTATCCCTAACCTCTAGGGAGATAAATACCTTGAGAATTTGCTGATCACAAGATAACATGGGATACTTCATACAGGAAAAATAAGAGACATATGGAGTAGGTAGGATCTTCTAGGCTTAACAAAGTATTTAGTAGCTTTCTTCCTTTGAACATGAAGGAGTAAGATTCTCAACAGATGTACCAATCTGAGCTATTTCCTCACAAAGGACACACTGTATATTCCAATTCAGGATTAGGGCTGTTCTGGGTCAAAGATACTATGATAAGTAACAATTCTTTGATCATTACTTGCAGTTAAAGAAGGCGGCAACTAGATGACCCAGTGAATAAAGTACTAGGCTTAGAGTTAGAACTTTGAGTTCAAAAACAAAAGATAAGAATGATTCTCCTCCTCCTCCTCCTCCTCCTCTCTCTCTCAACACATACACACACAGGCATGCACACACATATGCACGCAGACATAGATACACACTAGCATCTCTCTATATGACCTTAGGCAAGTCACTCTACTTCTGGACATTTCCGTGAGAAAAATAAAATGAAGTTAAATAAAATGATATTTAAATGACTTTTATGATTAGATGTCTTCTATTTCTAATACTGCTTGATGCTACAATTTGCTAAATGCTACACAGTGTGATATGTGGACATTGAATGTTGATACCTCAGTCAAAAGAATTTGAAACGTCATTCATGATCAAATTCAATTTCATGCAATGAGGAATAGACAGTTCATGGAAGGGTCACAATCTATCCATTTTAAAAATCATTTGGAATTATGTTCCTTTACTTATTTCAACTGGGTTATGGCTGACACCTTATTTCTCAAAGGATGTGTCATTATCTGGTAAGTTCTATCAAGCTGAAAAGACTTCAGGAAATTTTCGAGTAATAGATTAGGCCTGCTCATTGAGGACAAGAATAGGTATAATGACACCTCTCTCCAAGACCCTGGTAAGTAACTGATAAATATTTTGGCCATGGCAACTCATCTAACAATAAAAAATGCAAATATTTTTCAATCTTCTGCAGGTCCCTTCAGCTTGTGTAATTATAGCTTTACAATTTTTCTGTTCCCATTAACTTTCTCAGGTACTCCTTTTTCTCATTCAAACATCTTTTTAAAGTATGATGTAAAAGTAATTTTATAACCCAAATTAAATTACTTATTCAGTGCCATGCAAATCAAACTACCAAATAACTATTTTACTGAACTAGAAAAAAATAGTAACAAAATTCTTCTGGAAAAACAAAAGGTCAAGAATAACAGGGAAACTGATTTTTGAAAAAACTAAAAGAAGGGGGCCTAGCTCTACCAGATATAAAACTATATTATAAAGCGGTAATCATCAAAACTGCCTGATACCAGTTAAGAAATAGAGTAATGGATCAGTGAATTAGCATAGGTTCAAAAGAAATCATGGTACATGACTACAGTAATCTAATGTTTGACAAACCCAAAGTCATTTGCTTCTGGAATAAGAATTCACTATTTGATAATAATTGTTGGAAAAAACTAGAAAATAGTATAATAGGCATAGACCCACATCTCACACCAAAATAAGGTCAAATTGGGTACAGGATTTAGAGATAGAAGGTGACAACATAGATGAATTAATAGAGAAAGAAATACTCTATCAGATCTATGGAAATGGGACAAATTTCTGATCAAATAAGAAATAGAGTACCTTATAAATTGCAAAATGAATGATTTTGACTAAATTAAATTTACAAGGATTTGCACTAATAAAATCAATGTTGTCAAAATTAGATGGAAAGCAGAAAACTGGGAAATAATCTTCACATCTAGGAGTTCTGATCAAGGTCTTATTTCTAAAATATATAGAGAATTGCATCAAATTTATAAGGCAACAAGTTATTCCCCAATTGATAAATGGTCAAAGGATATGAATAGACAGTTTTCATATGAAGAAATTAAAGCTATCTATAATCATATCAAAAAATGTTCCAAATCATTATTGATTATAAAAATGCAAATTAAAACTATGCGATATCACTTCACACCCATTGGATTGCCTAAGATGGCAAAAAGGGAAAATGATTAATGTTGGAGAGGTTGTGGAAAAATTGGGACTTTAATGCATTGCTAGTGGAGTTGTGAATTGATCCAACCATTCTGAAGACCAATATGTAACTAGAAGAAACAAAACTATTCATAACCTTTGACTCAGCAATTTTAATTCTAGGTCTATATTCAGAAAAAATCATAAAAATGGGAAAAGTCTCACATGTTCCAAAATATTCATAGTAGCTCTTATTGTAGTAGCAAAGCATTGGAAATTGAGGGGATGCTTAACAATGTGGGAATGACTGAACAAGTTATGGTACGTGAATACTATGGAATACTATTGTTCTATAAGAAACAATAAAAGGTCAGAATCTAGAGAAGCATAGGATGAATTCCAGGATCTGATGCTGAACAAGAAAAGTAGAACCAAGAGAACAATGTACACATTAATAACAACACTGTGAGATGATCAACCTTGATGGATGCAGCTCCTCTCAGCAATTCAGAGATCTAGGACATCCCTACTAGACCAACTCTGGACAATGCTATTCCCATCCAGAGGAAGAAAAACAAAACAAAATCTTCAGAATCTGTTGAACACTTACAATCACTTTTTAAAAAATATTTCTTATTTATTTCTTTCCATTAATCCTAATTCCTCATATCGAAAATGACTAATCTGTAAAATGTCTAACATAAATGTATGTACAATATTAAGCTGACTGTTCTACACTGGGGAATAGGGGTGGGAAGGGAGGGTAGAAGGAAATTTTGTAACTTAAAAATATACATATGTATATGAATGAATGTTGAAAAATTTTTATAAAATCTATTTGGAAAAATAAAATATCAATAAAAAGTAATTTTATTTTTAGTAGTTTTCTTCACCTATCTTAAATCATTCTGAACTTTAGCACTACTGATATGACCATATCACATTCTAATATTTTTCCTGTTCTTGATATATGATTCATTAGAATGGGTCTTCTTCTCTTTTTGCAGTTGTACTCCCTGCACTTAGAATGGCACATTATTAAAATGCTAAATAAATGTTGGGTGAACAGAATCACAAAATACACCAATGATTTCATCTTCCTAAAACCTTCCTAAAACAGGTGGTACTTAAAGAAAATGATCAATTAAAAAGTTGTTAGAACATAACACATTATGAGAGGAAAGAGAAGGCATAAGGCCATTATAAGCTGTACATAAGAACTATATTATGAATTTGGTAGAATTTAACAGAGGTACTCATTCAAGAGAACCTTCCAAGTTTTAGTCTTTTTTAAATTGTACCAGATGCTTGAAGAAAACCTGTAGCATTTAGATCTGTCTAAGTTGATTCATCTTCAAGAAGTGGCAGCACAGCTGGTATGGTTGGAAGAAAATTTGCTGCCAATTTTCCCATCAATTCCTTTCAAGAATTACTGATGAGATACTGGGGGAAAGGGTGAGCATTTTGGCTGATGCCTCATTAGTGTAACATATCAATAATTTTTTGTACTTTGTAGCTTCTCCAGTCATAACCAAAACATTTGAAAAGTTAATTGTATAATGAAAATGGAGAGCCTAATAAAGCAGATCAGCATAGAGAGTCCATATCATTAGTCTAGTAAATAGAATATAAATATAGACAGATAACTATATCTATATGTGTATATACATACATATATATATATATATATATATATATATATATATTCAAGATATAATTCAATATATACTGGGTAGAAGTCTGTGTGTGTGTGTGTGTATGGAATATACTCTACTCTCAGCAATTTTACAGTCTAATAAAGAGTTTTAAGACTTAAACTGACTTAAGTTTGTCAGAAAGATGCCAGTAGTGTTCTGAAACACTTGAGAATGGAGAAATTACCCCCCAGTTGTGGGGATCAAAAAAACAAAACAAACTTCATGAGAGTTCTAGTTGTTTGGTTTCAGAGGAAGAGCATTTCAATAGTAAAACAGGAAAAGAAAATACATGAGAGTTGCCTGTACAAACTCTTTGAGACTGGAAAGTGCCCTAAGCATTTGGGGATCTGTTGAAAATGTAGTGAGTGGGGAAGGCAGAATTCATGATAAAATATACTATGGAAAAAAGGTAAAGAAGGTAGCTTCTTCCCAAAAAATATCTCTCCCCAGTTATTGGAGAGACCTGAATTTCCATCATTAGAGCATTCTTCTTTTCAGTTTTGATGATTTTATTTTAATCTAAGAGTTTCCTGTTGAAATATGAGCACCAATGGAATATGCAACTCCTCGATCTATTCTCAGTTAATGTCTCATACAGCTTTGGAGGACAATCCCAAGATTTGGAATCAGAAACCTTGGGTTTAGTCAGAGTTTTCCCATTTGATCAACCTGTTCAACCTCATACAAATGCATGTGGAGAATCTCAGATTTGGACAACTTGTCAAAAGTTAAGTACTGAAACCACTTTGTCAACATTGCCCATCCAACCTTGGAATGGCCTAGAAGGCTTCTGAGGTTTCTTCTAACCTTAAGATTCTGTGATTGTGTAAATTGAAATTCCAGATACATAATGCTTTTGTCTGAAAGTAATCTCTCCCTACCCCATTTTCTCATTGGACTTTAATGGTACTTTTCACTTAACAAATTCTACCTCCAATCAGAGTTAAATGTCTACCTTTGACCCCCACCCCATTCTGCAAAATTGGAAGCTTTTATTAATAATATTAATTAGGCTTCAAGGTTTAATAAAGTACTTTACAATTATATCTAATCCGAAATTCACAATATCCTTGGGAAGCAGATTTTATACATTATCCCATTTCACAGACTAAGCTAGTCTAAAAAATTAAATTTCTTTCTCAGGATCACCCAGGATCACCCTAAATGCTTTAGACAGGATCTGAACTCAGGTTTTCTTGACTTTCCAACCACCAATCCACCATATGTCCACAAGCCTCTCTGAGAGAAGGTTCTGAGTATCAAATATAACCGCTTTTTTTAATGTGTTTGTTGTTATTCCCAGGATCACCAATGTGCTTTGTAAATACTCAGTATTTAATCATCTTCAACCCAATTTTATTAACCACTTTCAATTTACTTTGCTGACTTGGGGGATTTAATTCTTCTTAAAGCAAAATCATTCCATTGAACATGATTTGATCAGGGTCTAAATCAATTAAGCTGTTGCTGCAAATATCTAATTCACTTTAATTATAAAGATTGAACCTCTCCATAGATCTTTTTATTTTTAGGTTTTTGCAAGGCAAATGGGGTTAAGTGGCTTGCCCAAGGCCACATAGTTAGATAATTATTAAG
Source organism: Macrotis lagotis (assembly GCF_037893015.1). Lineage (NCBI taxonomy): Eukaryota > Metazoa > Chordata > Mammalia > Peramelemorphia > Peramelidae > Macrotis > Macrotis lagotis. The sequence continues at coordinate 118,394,825 of NC_133665.1, forward strand.
TATCCGAGCCGGATTTGAACTCAGGTACTCCTGACTCTAGGGCCAGAGCTCTATCCACTCCTCCACCCCTCTGACCCTCGGTATAGATCTTGACAAATAGTACAGAACAGAACAGAAAACATCACATCAGATGATCTGCTATACAAACTGAATCCTTGGTGCAAAAGTTTTTCTGCATCATCAAAAAAAAGCAAACAAACAAAAAGATGTTACAACAGGACCCTCTACCTCTAATGCATGTACAGTCAAGGTGACTTCAAGATGTGTGATGGAATGATTCTTCACAAGTCTTGATCTAGAAGAGAATACATCAATGAGGCAAAGGATGCACTTTCCTTCATGCAGAGACAAGACCAAGAGCCAGTCACATAGCAGGAGTGTAGACAGCCCTAATGGCTCCATGATAGCATAGACAACATTGCTTGGTTAACAGTGGAAGGAAACAATTCACTGTTTTAAAAAAATCAGTAGTTAAAGCTCTTATTTTTCTGGCTATTTGAGATACAATCATATCATTTTTTTTAGCTAAGCTGTTTTGGGGATGCTTCTTTTGCAGAAGAGGGCAATTTGTACCTACATAGTCACAATGGTATTTCTGATTTCACCTAGCTGGAAGAAATTACTCTTATTATTAAATTACTCTAAAACTACCCAGAGTGGACAAGAGTCCAATTCCAAGATGAAAGTGTCAATCTTTGTTGAGGCCATAACTGCAGAGTCTGAGTTTGCTTTTTCTATGTATTTCTGAAACATTTTCTATGTATTTCTATGTATTTCTCTAATCTCACAAGGCGTCCTCATAGGGAAAAGAAACCTTTCATGGACATAACTCTGATATCAATGTGTTATCTATAAAAATATCTTGTTAAGTACTATAAAGTGATTATAAGCCTTTTCCCAATATTCACTCAGGTATGATTGTTACACCCCACATTTCTCTGTCTATACAGTACTTAAAATAGGGTAAGAGAGTAGCTTGGGCTTTTCGTGCTTCCATTAGTAGGATTATTTATTCTTCCCTACTTCTTAGGAGTTTACAGTGCTCTTCTAAGCATTTCATCTCATCCTCCTACTGTTTTCCTTCTCTCTTATCTTCCCTTAAGATCCTACCCTCCTACAGCTACCTCTCCTTAAAAGCAAAAATACGTTATTGGTAATTAATGTATTATCAAAGCTAGAGAAATAAATAGAAAGACCCATTTTAACTCCCTTTCTTCACGCTACAGAAAGAACATCTTTGAAAAGTCATATCAGTCTTTACACCTGTTCTTATTAAACTATATTTTAATGGAAAAAGGCAGATGCATACATATTTAAATTTTAGTATAAGCTAGATGTACTTATGGATAGAATAGTGACATGTAAATTTGTGTCAAGAGGAATCAAGGCTGACTAAAAAATAATATATACAATGCAAGTTAGTGGCAATTCAGTAAAACTGGAAGAAGTTTTCGCTGAGATTTTTAAGTAGTGATATATTAAACTTGACTTTTCTTGTAACCTCAGCTCCAAAGAACACTTTACTTAAAACAACATTTTTGATCATTATAACAAATCTTTAGGGTAAAGAGCTCAGGTATTATTCCCATTTTAAAGTTGTGAAAACTGATGTGAGCATGGTTAACAAATGCAAAAAGTAACTCCAAGCTCCATATTCTTCTTCCAGGCATGGTAAGAATGGATGTGATATGTCATTGAGCAGTGGCATCAGATTCAAAGAGAAATGAATCCCTGAAAGCTTCATACTAGAAAACCACAAATTAGCATTATCTGTGTCATATTCCATTTTGATTGATTTGTTAAACATTTTTCCAATTACATTTTCTTCAGTTGCAGCTAAGTGAAGCAGAGGATAGAGTTCTAAGTCAAAGTCAGAAAGACTCATCTGCCTGACTTCAAATCTAACTTCAGACAGTTCCTGTATGACCTTAGTCAAGTCACTTATCTCTGTTTACCTTAGCTCTCAATTATTAAAATGAGTTGGAGAAGGAAATGGCAAACCACTCTAGTACCTTTGTCAAGGGATACAGAGTCAGACTTGCCTGAAAATGTGATAAATATAATATGGTATAACATATGATATAATGAAAATTACATAATATATTCATAATCATATCTATATATAATAATTATATATTTTGCTAGCATTTATCCAAAGGTTTTGCATATTGCTTAATATAGATTATCTCATTTGATCATCACTTTGCTACTGGATTATTTTTAATAAATTTTCTGATTGATCTCCCTACCTCAGATTTCTCTCCATTAATCCAGCCTTAATGGATGGATTAAATTAATGGATGGATCAAATTAATCTTCCTAAAATGAGGATCTTAATATATAACCTCCAACATCTGCTATCCAACAAATTCCAGGAGCTCCCTACTACCTCCTGGATCAAATATAATAAGCCTTTGTATGTGGACAAAGGTGTTCATATCCTGAATCCCTCTTGCCTTTCAGTCTCCTCACATATTATTCACTCTATATCTCTTTGTTGTTACTTGAATAAAGATATTGTATCTTGTGACATTGGGAATTTTTTGACTATTCCCCATGAATGGAATTCTCTCCTTTCTTGTATCATCTCCTGGCTTCCTTCAAAGCCCAACTAAAATCCCATTTGTTTCAAGAAGTATTTTCGGATCTTCATTAATGGTGATGCCTTTTTTCCTATTGATTATCCCCAATTTAATATATATATATATACATATATATATATATATAATGTTATGTTATATTATATCATGTCATGTCATGTCATATTATATCATATCATATTATATTATATTATATTTATTATGTAGATGTTATGCATATTTCCATATCATCTTCCTTGAATAAACTGTGAGAGCATGGTCTAACATCTGGATTTTCTTTAAACCTCAGCTCTTAGCTGCTACATAATAGGTTCTTAATAAATGCTTATTTATTTGACTTAATTTATTCATCACAACCTATCTCCTGTAAGGTAGATGCTGTTTTAATCCCTTTTTACAGACTAGGAAACTGTGTCCCAGAGAAGTTGTGTCTTGCCCAGGATCACAATTCAAGTGTCTCTTAATTCTTATTCTCTACTTTTCTTCACTAACTCTACTTGGTTTCAATGTTTTGAATATCATTCCTCCCTGAGGATAAGCTATTCTCCAGAATTCTCATTATTATGCAGGATGACTCAAATTTTGATGCTAATTGCCATCTCACTTCCCCAACTTCCTGTCTCTTATGATTGGAAGACTGGTTGAGGATGGAACAATCAATGACTCCCCAAATCTTCCTGTCTAAAGAATTTAGAATTTTCCAAATAATTCTTCATTTTGCATTTTCATATTGACTTGCTTTTGACTCCATGACAATAATGATTCCATGTACTACCTGTTGTGCCCCCCCTTTTCAAAAAAAAAAACAACTTTTATTTGTATATTGTTTTCCTTCATTAGATTACAAATTCCTCGTGAGCAGGAACTATTTTTTTTAATTTGTATCTCCAATCCTTACCATGATACCTAGCATATAACAGGTACTTTATAAGTATTTATTTAATTTATTTACTTGACAGTCCCAGTTCTGCTCTCTGGAGCACACAGAATAAGTCTAGCCTTTTAGAGGACAAAGGTTTTTATATTCTGGGTCCCTCTTAACCTTTCCAGTCTCCTTATGTATGACTCTCTACATATCCTATGATTCAAGGACACTGGCCTCTTTGTTGTTTCTTGAATAAAGCACGCTATCTCTTGACACTCTCTCTTCCTCATAAATGGAATTCTCTCCTTTCTTATCTTCACCTCCTGCCTTCCATACTTACTTTCAAGATACAACTTTGATGGGTTAATGTTTCACACATTTAAGGAAAACTATAAAATAACCCAAAACTTCTCTAAACTAAATATCCCTGATACTTTTAGTCAGTTCCATTTATTAAATATCTTAAAATCATCACAGATTCTTTGGACACCCTCTTATTAGGCATTTTTCCTACTAAAATGTGATGGAAAGAACTAGATGCAATGGTCCAGTCTAGGCAGTCCTCAAGTCATAGCAGGAAGATGTTTCAGGGGAAAAGAACACAGAATTATACATAACTGTCACCATGACCTGTTTTACTTATTACAATCACTGCCATTCATTTCACATATACCAATGATCCTACTGTTGCTTGGATCTTGCCTTCTATAGCATGTAATTACAGAAAGTTAAAAAAACTAAAGAAGCAGTAAAATGTGAAGTTAAAAAGTTAAACTGTCTTAACAATTATACCAAATTAATCACCCTTTCCAAAAATAAGAAAAGGTCAAACCTGTCTTCAACTCCTCAGTTTGAACAGTGCACAGGAAGGAACTATAAGAATGGTCTAATCAAAGAATCCAAGGAATGATCATAGGGCAAAATGGAAAATACTTGTTCCATTCATTTTGAAAAGAGCTACAAAACACTATCTCATAAAAGCCAGCTTTTTAAATGAAACATATTTATGGATCAATGTTGCAACTTGATCTTGCTGGCATGTTTGTGTGGCAAAAGCAAATAACACAATGACTAAATAAAAGTGCTTTGACTTGGAGAAAGTTGTTTGCTTTCAAAAGTTTAAAAACCTTGGGGTAGCAGAAGAACTATAGCATTAACAGGGTTAAGTTCAAACCTGACTCATCTAATGATTGTGTATTTCTGATCAATAACTTAAACAGCTCCAGACCTCAGTTTCCTCACCTATGAAAAGTGAGATTTGGGCTAAATGTTCTCTAAGAATTCAGTTCTGATATTCTTGCATTTTCTAAGTGACAATATTTCTCCCATTCAGCTTTCATTTTATATAATATATCAAAAAATATGTATGAGCTCTATTTTACAAAGCAGGATGCAATGAAATGGAAAATTTCAGTGAGGGGCAGCTAGGTGGCAGAGTGGATAGAGCACTGGCCCTGGAGGATCAGTGAGGACCTGAATTCAAATCCTACCTCAGACACTTAATAACTGCCTGTGTGACCTTGGGCAAATAAGTCGCTTAACCCCATGGCCTTACCAAAAAAGAAGGAAAAACAAAACAAAAAAGAAAATTTCAGTGATGAAAATTTCTTCACATTCTTATAAATCTCATTTTTCACAGGGAATTAAAGCTGTAAATACCAGGCCTTAGAGTTTAGATGAGAAAAAACATGACCCACAGAAGACATATCTTGTCTGAGGACATGTCTGACATTGTCTTTTTCCTTTCCAAATAAACTTGAAGATTCTTAAGAGCAGGGCATACATCTATCATGCTCCTTCATGTATCACATAACTACTTTAGTATTGTTGCACACATTTGGAAGTAGGCTTCTTAAAGGTACAAAAAGCTTTAGGGTTTTCTTTTCTTTTCCTCATCAGCATCTAGTACTTTATGTTCCTTACAAATAGGAAGCACATAATAAGTTTTTGTTAAATAGATGTAGGCTCATAAGAAATATTTTATTATTGATTAAGCCATTAGCAAAAATATCAGTCAAAGAAACAATGAATTCTATTTTGTAACACTGGAACCTGCTTACTCCCACTCCCCATTCTTTTACTTTTCTTGGCTCATTATAAAAATATTTAGCTAAGATTCCATTATCATATCCCTAATAGATACTCAAAACAACTCAACTCAATGAGTATTTAGTAATCAATATTGACTAACTAGTAGGTGTTGAGCAACTATTGTAAGAAGAATTGTCCACAATAAAATATAAAACAATTCTTTTTACTACCGTAGTCTCAGTTCATTAGGGATCTCAGTTCTTCTCAATAAAACAATCTTCAAAACATAAGGAATGGAACTGGCCAAGATGGAGGAAAGAAGAGAGGCACTGTTCTAAAAATCTCTTAATCTTTCCCCATATATGATATGAAACAAACCTCTTAACAGAAACCCTAATCAGCAAGACCCAGAAAGAAAAGCCAGGAGAATGAACATCTACCTCAGTATTTCTCTTCCACAATAGTGGGTGAGTCTGGGCTCAGAGGGCAGACTGTGCCTGGAACACAGACTGGTGAGAGCTTGGAAGTCCTGATCAGTCAGATCAATCTGATTAGTGGGGTTGTAGCCCGGGAACCTGAGGGCCCAAAACCTGGACCTGCTTGATCAGTGTAAGAGCTAGGGCCTGGTCCACCATGGGGGCTTGGGTCAACTAGGGAGCAGAGGCATTGGTGTTGACGCTGACCCTCAGGAGTCTGCTGGCAGGACTGGGAGGAGAGTTCCCTGCAAGAGAGCTGCAGACATTATCCCTGGGCTCCTCTGGTCTGGAAGAACTCCAAGTCCAAGCCTCCATTTTTCCTGAAACCTCTTCCCAGAACAAACACAATTACAGACCTTCTGCCCCAGGCACAGGTGTGTGAGCAGCAAATTACCATCCTAACAGACAATAGGGAGAGTGATGACCTCACCCCAGGGTATATTCCACCATTGATTGAAGAAAAAAAATATTAAACAGCTTCAATCATGCCCTTCAGGCCAACAGAGATGGCCTCAATCAAAGTCACAACATTCCACAGAAAGCAACCAGCAGGTCCTGCTGGCCAGGTGGAGAAAATACACTCAGTGAGCAAATCCTCTAGCATCCCCTACTGGCCAGATGGAGATTTTATAATCAGTGAGTAAAGCCTCTAGGGATCCCAACAAACCTCTGCAAAACAGCCCCTCCCCAACTCAAGGTCTTAGCAAAATGAAGAAAGGCCAGCCAGGTGGTAGATTCATAGAAAAATTCTTGCAAGGAAAAATACCCTAACTCAGAGAGACCTAGAACTTCTGAGGAGAATATGCCAGCATAGAAAGACTTCCTTGAAGAAATAAGGAAGGAGTTTAAAAATCAGTTCGAAAATTTGGAGAAAGAAACCAAAGAGAAGATAAACACCTTGCAACCAATCATTGGAAAAAACAATTGGACAAATAGAAAATGAAAATAATTCTCTCAGATCCTCAATTGGGCAAATGCAAAAAGAAAACAATTCTCTCAAAACCTCAATTGTTCGAATGGAAAGCTCTTTTAAAAATAGAATTGACCAATTGGAAAAGGAATTGCAAAAGGTAAATGAAGAAAACTCTTCTCTAAAAAAAGAATGAAGTCCATGGAAACCAATGACTTCATGAGACAGGAAGGGTCTGTTAAACAAAACCAAAAGATTGAAAACAAATAGAAGAAAATGTAAAATACCTCATCAGCAAAACCACTGACCTGGAGAATAGATCAAGAAGGGACAATCTGAGAATTACTGGCCTTCCTGAAAACATTGAAGACAAAAAAAGCTTGGACCTAATATTACAGGATTTAGTGATGGGAAAATTGCCCTGATATCATGGAACACAGGGCAAAATAATTATTGAAAGAATACATCAATGCCCTCCAGGAAGAGATTCTAAAATGAAAACACCAAGGAATGTTGTGGCCAAATTCCAGAACAATCACATAAAAGAGAAAATCCTACAAGCAGACAGAAAGAAACAATTTAAATACCAAGGAGCCACAGTAAGGATTACTCAGGACCTGGCTGCATCAACATTAAGGGATCAAAGGGCCTGGAATAAGATATTCTGAAGAGCAAAGGGGCTTGGAATGCAGTCAAGAATCCACTATCCCACAAAGCTGAGCCTTCTTTTTCAGGGGGTAAAAGATAGACATTTAATAAAATGGAAGAATTCCAAAAATTCCTGGTGAAAAGACCAGAGCTAAATAGAAAATTTGGACATCAAACAGGAGGTTCAAGAGACCCATCAAAAGGTTAAAAGGGTGGGGGGAGTTAAAGAAAACAACTGCTATCCAATAAGATGAAACTGACTATTCCCAGCATGGGAACAATATTCTCATAACTCTTGAGAATTGTAACTCTAACAGAGAGAATATAACTAGCCAGAAGGGATGGACACTTAAGACTTATCCATGAGACTGCTATCCAATGGAATGACACTGGCTATAACCCTACTTGGGAGAAAGATTCTAATAACTCTCAAGAATTGTAACTCATTGGGGTGGCTAGGTGGTGCAGTGGATAAAGCACCGGCCCTGGAGTCAGAAATACCTAGGTTCAAATCCGGTCTCAGACACTTAATAATTACCTAGCTGTGTGGCCTTGGGCAAGCCACTTAAGCCCACTTGCCTTGCAAAAAAAAAAAAAAAAGAATTGTAACTCAATTAGAGAGAATATACTTACCCAAAAGTAATGGATACTCAGAATTTTCTATGACTCAGACAGAATGAATTAAAAATATTTTCTCCTTAGAAAGGGGGGCAGGAAGGGATATGGCAGGATGGAGGGGATTGAATGGTGATAAATCTCATAACATTAAGAGGTACAAAAGACCTGTGGTAATAGGGGGGAAAAAGAGAGGAGAGGCGATGAGAAGCACCTGAATCTTCCTCTCATCAGATTTGGCTTAAATTTGACTTACACACTCAGTTAAAAAGCATCTTACCTTTCAAGTATTAAAAGGGGAAAAGTGGAGAGGGGGATGGAGACATGGAGGGGGAGAAAAAGGGGAAATAACAGAAGGAAGGGAAGGGAAAAGGGAAGAAGAAAAAGGGGAAAGAAAGGGGAGGGTGTAGATATAGGAGGGCAAATACACAGAAGGGAGTGGTATTCAGAAACAAAATACTGGGGAATACAGACAAATGGGGGAAAAAGGGAGAAAAGGGGAAAAATACAAACAGAGGCAAGATAAACAGGAAAATAAACAGTTAATAATTATAACTTTGAATCTGAATGGGATGAACACTCCCTTAAAACATAATTCAATAGGAGAGTGGATTAAAACCTAGAATTCTAATATGCTGCTTACAAGAAACTCATTTGAAGCAGAGAGATACATACAGAGTAAAAGTAAAAGGCTGGAGCAAAAATACATTTTGCTTCAGCTGAAGTGAAAAAAGCAGGGGTAGCTATCCTTATCTCAGACAAAGTTGATGCAAAAATAGATATCTTTAAAAGAGATAAGGAAGGAAAGTATATCCTCCTAAAAGGTACCATAGATAATAAAATGAGTTCAATACTGAATACATATGCACCCAATGGGATAGCATCCAAATTCTTAGAGGAGAAGCTGAAAGAACTACAGGAAGACATAGACAGCAAAAGTCTACTAGTGGGAGACCTCAAACTCTCATTCTCATATTTAGATAAATTGAATCATCAAATAAATAAGAAAGAAATTAGGGAGGTAAATAGATTGTTAGAAAACCTAGATTTGATAGACTTATGGAGGAAATTGAATGGGGATAGAAAGGAATATCCTTTTTCTCTGCAGTACATAGCACTTAAACAAAAATTGACCATTTACTAGGGCATAAAAATCAAATAATAAATTGCAGAAAGGCAGAAATAGTGAATACATATTTCTCCGATCACAATGCAATAAAAATCATATGCAACACTGGGCCACGGAGATATTGACCCAGAACTAATTGGAAACCTAATAACCTCATTTTAAAGAAGGAGGGGAAACAAACTACAAATTATAGAAAGAATTAATTATTTTATACTAGATAATGACAATAATGAAACAACATACCAAAACCTATGGGATTCACTCAAAGCAGGACTCAGGGGATATATTATATCTTTAATGCTTACATGAAAATAATTAGAGAAAGGGGAAATAATGAACTAAATATGCTAAAAAAATTAGAGAAGGAAAAAATTAACCCCCCCATTTAAATACTGATTTAGAAATTCTAAAAATTAAAGGCAAAATTAATGAAATCAAAAGAAAAAATATGAAATTCATAAATAAAACCAAGAGTTGGTTTTTATGAAAAACAATAAAATTGATAAACCACTTGTCAATTTGATTTTTAAAAAAAGGAAAAACAAATTTCTAGTATCATAAATGAAAATGGCAAAGAGGAAATTAAAGTAATAATTGAGGAATTATTTGGCTCAACCCTATGCCAATAAATTTGACAATATAAGGGAAATGGAAGGAATATTTTTAAAAAATTTAAGTTACCCAGGTTAAATGAAGAGAAGATTAAATACCTAAACAACTCTAACTCAGAAAAAAGAAATTCAACAAATCATCATTGAACTCCCTAAGAAAAAATCTCCAGGGCCTGATGGATTCACAGGTGAATTCTACCAAATATTTAAGGAAGAATTGATTCCAATTCTATATAACCTATTTGGAAAAATAGGTAGAGATGGAACTCTGCATAACTCTTTCCTATGACACCAATATGGTGCTGATAACAAAACCAGAAAGTGTTAAAACAGAGAAAGAAAATTATATACCTATCTCTTTGATGAATATAGATGCAAAAATCTTAAAATCTTAGCAGTGAGGGGGTGGGAAGAGGGAAGTAAGATTGGGGGAAAACTGTAAAACTCAAATAATAACTATATATATATATATATATATATATATATATATATATATATATATATAAATTGAGAGTGAACCACTGGGAAAAAATATTATCAAAATGATTACAAGTTATCACTAGGATAATACACTATGATCAAGTAGGATTTATCCCACGTATGCAGGGTTCATTCAATATTAGGAAAACTGTTTGTATAGTTAATTATATCAACAACAAACCTATCATAAATTATTTGATTAAATCAATAAATGCTGAAAAGGCTTTTGACAAAATACAACATCCATTCCTACTAAAAGCACTAGAGAGTGTAGGAATAAATGGACTGTTCCTTAGAATAATAAGCAGTATCTATCTGAAACCACCAACAAGCATTATATCCAATGTGGGGAGGCTAGAGGCATTCCCAATAAGATCAGGATGAAACAACGATGCCTATTATCACCACTACTATTCAATATTGTATTAGAAATATTAGCTTCAGCAATTAGAGAAGAAAAAGAAATTGAAGGAATTAGAATAGGGAAGTAGTTGACAAAACTCTCACTCTTTGCAGATGACATGATGTTATGCCTACAGAATTCCAAGAAATCATCCAAAAAACTACTGGAAACAATTAGCAACTTTAGCAGTGCTTCAGGATATGAAATAAATCCTCATAAATTCTCAAATTTTCTATCTATGAATAGCAAGATACAGCAGGAAGAGCTAGAAAGAGAAATCCCATTCAAATGAACCTCAGACAATATAAAATACCTGGGAGTCTACCTGCCAAGGCAGACTCAGAAATTTTTTGAAAACAATTACAAAACACTTCTCACACAAATAAAATCAGATTTAGACAACTGAGCAAACATCAACTGCTCATGGGTAGGTAGAGCTAATATAATAAAAATAACAATTCTACCAAAACTAAGCTACCTGTTTAGTGCCCTACCAATCAAAGTTCCAAGAAATTCCTTTAGAGTTAGAAAAAAGTTGTAAGTAAATTCATATGAGATAGGGATTCAATGAAAAAAAGAGTCCAAAAGAAGGTGCCTTAGCCCTACCTGATCTAAATTTATATTATAAAGCATCAGTCATCAAAACTAAGAAATAGAGTGGTGGACTAGTGAAATAGACTAGGTACAATAGCAGGAAATGATTATACTAATCTGCTGTTTGAAAAACCCAGAGTCCAGCTATGGGGATAAAAACTCTCTCTTTGACGAAAAAAAATCTTCTGGGAAAATTGGAAGTTAGTATGGAAGAAACTTAGATTAGACCAATACCCTATAGCCTATACCAAGATAAGATCCAAATGGATACAGGACATAGACATAAAAAAAAACAATATGATAAGCAAACTAGAAGATCAAGGAGTAGTTTACCTGTCAGATCTATGGAAAAGGAAGCAGCTTATGACTAAGGAAGAGATGGAGAATGTCACTAAAAACAAACTAGATGATTTTGATTACATTAAATCAAAAAGCTTTTGCACAGACAAAACCACTGTAAGCAAGATCAAAAGAAATGTAGTAAATTGGGAAACAATCTTTACAACTAATGTTTTTGACAAAGGACTCATTTTTAAAATATCCAGAAAACTGAATCAAATTTTTTAACAAAAGCCATTCCCCAATTGGCAAATGGTCAAAGGATATGCAAAGGCAATTTACAGGTGAGAAGATCAAAGCAATCCATAGTCATATGAAAAATTGCTCCAAATCATTACTTATTAGAGAAATGCAAATTAAAGCATCTCTGAGATGTCACCTCACACCTCTCAGACTGGCCAATATGACCAGAAGGGGTAATCAATATTGTTGGAAATGCTGTGGGAGATCTGGGACACTATTACATTGTTGGTGGAGCTATGTACTCATCCAACCTTTCTGGACAGCAATTTGGAGCTACACCCAAAGGGCAGCAAAATGTACATACCCTTTGATCCAGGAATACCACTACTAGGTCTATACCCTGAAGAGATGATGAAAGAGGGTAAAAACATCACTTGCACAAAAACATAAGGAATGTTGTGAATATATCATCTAGTTGATATTCCTAGGAAAGTGGTTCCTCAAGATAATAGAATTTAGAACTAGAAAAACATCTTAGAGATCACTTAATAATAAGAGCTAGTATTTATATACAGTACTTTATGGATCTGCAAAGCATTTTATAAACCTTATTTTATTTTTCTGTGGGAGATAGATATCATTGTTATTTCCATTTTACAGATGAGGAAATTGAGGCAGAAGGAAGTTAAGCAACTTGTTTATTTACACATATTATATGGCTATATAGGGAATTTGTCACTGAACTTTAAAAGTTCTATGAAGAATATAGAAGCAAGTTTAGATAAAGGGTGGTAGATATAGATTATATATACATATATGCATGTATAAATATATACAAAGAAATGTGTATATATGTGTGGCACTGTCCGATAAAAATAGCATCAGAAATACTAATTTGAATTTCTAAAAGTGATTTGTCTGACTTCATTGTATTACCCAGCTGCCTCCTCCTATGATGCTTTAGTTTTATTGGTAAAGAAACTAAGATCCAGAGAGGGAAAGTTGCTTTTTTTTTTTTAGTCAAACAAGTATTCAGTGTCAGAACCAATGAATGTTAAATGAGCAGATGCCTACTTTGTTCACTTCCTGGGAATGAAGTCCAGATTTTGCAATTTCTTTTTACATCATTATGTTACTAATAAGGGGTAATAAAACAGTAAAAATAATGGGGAATTGGAAGAGACTACTTCATCTTAGAATTCATGTTTAAAAAAAGAATGAAACATGAGCAGTCTCACATGTACCCTTAATCAGAGAAAGCACATATGATAAGATAAGAGTTCCAGAAGAAGACAATCTTAGGAGAATGATATTCTACCAAGAATGAAATCTGATAGACACAAAATGAAACTGACCCAATGGAATATCAAAGAGAGTTGCCTAAAAAGACATGGATATACACGGGACTTTTCAAACAATTTAGAGTTCTATAAGACCTATAAAGAAGATTGAAGGAAGGATAAATAATGATGATGATTTTTTTTAAATATGGCACTGACCTGTAAATGTAGCATCAAGAATGTTAATTCAATTACATAAATATTTATATGCAAGAAACTGACTTTAGTTTAGAATTATATGAGGAAGAATAAGTGCTAAGGACAATAAAAATGTTACAGATTACATATATTGGAGAAAAGAGTACAACTGTAGAACAGGTAAGAATGCAACTCTAGCTCAGCTCAAATTTGATGAAAACAACAATGATAAATTAAACAGTCTGTTTTCTCTAAGAAGAATAATCTTGGACTAGAAGGGGGTACCACAAATGACAAAAAATATTGTATTAAAACTAAAAATAAAGACCTTTCTACAATTTAAATAGTCAAGCCCAGATGAACATCCAAGGCAATGAAAGAACTGGTGAAAGGATTATTGAGTCATATCATTGAGCTTTGAAATATCTTAGGAAGTGATCCAAACACCATAGCCCCAAAGAAGAACAAATGTCTCAGTTTTTCAAAAAAGGAATACTAATAATGTTTGAAAATTATAGGTTAGTGAATCCTATTTCAATTCCTGGTTACATCTAAAAGATATTATTAAAGGAATTATTTATAAAAATATTAGAAATTAATTTCAAAGGAGCAGCTAGGTGATGAAGTCAACAGAGCACTGACCCTGGAGTCAAGAGGATCTGAGTTCAAATTTGACCTCAGATACTTAATAATTACCCAACTATGTGAACTTGGGTGAGTAACTCAACACCATTGCCTTGTTAAAAAAAAAAAGTAATCCCAGCATGACAGGAAGATTTCTTCAAGAAAGGTCATTTAATACTAATGTTATCTCCTTTTGTGAAATTATTTCACTACCTATTTCACAAGGGTCTTGTGACAGAATGCTTTGTAAAATGTAAATTTTCATTTAAATGATTTATTATCCCTATGTCATCATATCAAAAGGTACAATGTTATAAATTAAAAATGAACTTTCATTTAATTCAACATTTGATAAAATCTCAAAAATTATTCAGTGTCAAATTAGAAAATCTCTAGTGGTATGCCCTAAGAAATCTGTGCCTTGCCCTGCTCAGTTTAATATTTTTGTATGTTTAATTGCCCAGGAAAAAGACAGTATGGCATGCCTTCTAAAAGTTGCAACTATATGAAGCCAAAATGAGGGAACTCACCTAAGCTCTACTCTAGACTTCTCCAAATACCTTTTAATAAAGCTCCCAAACAAATTCTAGAGTAGCAGAACCCCCCAAAAAAAGAACAGAGTGTAAATTTTCCAGCTAAGACAACGTAGAAAGACAACAGGAAAAGTCTGTTGCACCAGGTTGAAGATGAGGTGGAGTTCAGAACAGGTCATACCAGCAGACTTCTCCCTACCAAACCAGGTAAAGGTCTTAGGGTGACTGAATCAGTGGTGGCAATGATGGTTTCCAGATTTATCAGCCTACAGATACAAGCTTCTCTATTGACCTAATTTCTCAAAAATATAGAAAATGGAATCAAATTTATATAAATAAAAACTATTTCACATTTGATAGTCAAAGGATATGAACCAGTGGTTTTCAGACAAGGTAATCAAAGTTATCTATAGTCACATAAAAAGGGGAAATGATAAATGTTAAAGGAAGGGTTGGAAAATTAAAATAGTACACTAATACAATATTAATGAAGTTGTATGCTGATTCAACAAAATGGAATACAATTTGGAACTGTGCCCCCAGTGTTATAAAACTTTGCATACCCTTTGACCTAGCAATAGCATTACTAGGTATGTACACCAAAGAGATTATTTTTAAGGGAAAAGGACCTATATGTATAAAAATTTTAGAGAGTTTTTTTTGTAGTGGCAAAGAACTGGAAATTAAGACAATGCCCATAAATTGAGAAATCACAAAAGAAGTTGTGTTATATGATTATGATGACATGATGAGAAGAATGGTCTTAGGAAAACAACCTGGAAAGACACATGAACTGATGTAAAATAAAATGAGCAGAACCAGGAGAACACTGTACACAGAAATGGCAATACTTTATGATTATTAAATATGAATGACTTAGCTATTCTTAGAAATATAATGAAGCAAGTATGACAAATGCTATCTACCTTCAAAGAAAGAACTGCTAGAGACTAAATGCAGGTCAAAAATGCTTTTTTCTTTACATTGTTCTTTCATAGCATGACTTACATACAAATTTGTTTTACAGGACTACACATGCATAACCTATGTCAAGAAGGGAGGGAGAAAATTTAGAGCTCAGTATTTGAAAAAAAGAATATTCCTTTTTTATTTTATATGTGATTGTGGGGAAATAAAATATTAAATCAAAAAAATTGCAGATGAGACAAATTTGGGAAAGAAAACTAATAGATTGGATGACTGAATCAGGATTCAAGACGATCCCAATAGACTAAATCCAATATAAATAAATTTAATAAGAATTAAAATTTTCTTACACTTTCATATAAAACTAACTTCGCAAATAGTACATGACTGGACAGCAATTAAGGTTTTTTTTAAATTTGGGTTTTTGATCAAGTGTAAATTCAGTATCATTCCATAGTCTAATACGCTAGCCTAAAGAGACTGTTCCAATTTAGACTTGAATTAGAAAACCAAAGTGTCCAAACCTAAGGATGTAACAGTCACACTGTATTCTGCTTTAGTCAGACTAGATAGCTAGATAGCTAGGTAGAGATAGAGATAGAGATAGAGATAGAGATAGAGATAGAGATAGAGATAGAGAGAGAGAGACAGAGACAGAGAGGTAGAGACAGAGACAGAGTTAGAGAGAGAGAGACAGAGAGATGAGAGAGAGAGAGAGAGAGAGAGAGAGAGAGAGAGAGAGAGAGAGAGAGAGAGAAATCCTAGAATGTTGAAGAGCTCTTGGACCAGAGTTATAAGAGAATAAGCAGAAGTAATTGAAAAGCATAAGTCTTTGAGAGAGGATTTTATAGAGGGCAGGACATGATTGTTACTTTCAAAGATTTTTATGTTTCTCATAAAGAAAAGGTACTTGATTTTTTTTCCCTTGGATCCCACTAAATAAAATTATAGAATTAGTAACAATGGAGAAAGTTACAAAGAACATTTGGATTGAGGATAGAGAAAAGTCTCTCAACAATTAGTTATCCAAAAGAGAAATAGGCTTTCTCAGGATCAAATGGGTTTCCCTTCACTAGGCATTGTTTAGTTAAGCCTGGGATGAGTACTTCCTGGTGAAGACATACAATATAATTTATAAAGTAGTTATAAAGTAGATAGCTTCTAAATTTCCATCCCATTCTGAGATTCTGTAATAAAAAGCAAGAGATGATAACTGTTCCACAGTTAGGAACTTGGGCCACTTGACATCAAGTGATATTTTGGGGACTTGCATTCATTTAAATATAAAATAGGTGACAATTTGGTTCAATTTATTTCTATTTTTCGTAAATATGGAAATCATAACATTTTCAAAGATCAACATTTTCATATGCAAAGTGTATCAATGCTAAATTTATTGAGCTTTAATTATTAGTTTATTACTATTTCCTATTTCTATTTTCATACATATTAATGATTGTCTTTTAAAGACAGTTTAGATTTAGTGGACTCAAGGTATTCCTGAAGATTTTACAAGAAGAGATCTCAGTATTCACCTTAACAGTCACCTTTACACTGAAATCTCAAATGTATTATTTTATATTTCAGATTATTTTAATTAATTTATTCCCCTTATCTCAGTAGGTGTCTCAAATATACTTATTTTTTTAGATTCACAAGCTCATATCAAAACCAGGTCCAAGTTTCATTAAATTCATCTATAAATGGGCTTCAACATAGATAAACAATAGACATCACTATTATTCAGATGAAATAGCAATGAATTTTCCTAGCTCAGCAATTTTTTCTAATGGTAAGTTTTTTGAACATACAAACTGCTTAAATTCATTTTTCTGGACTGAGAATAATATATCATTTTCTTCCTTTCAGTTCATAACACCAAATTCCTCCCCTTTACCTACCCTCTTTCCCAATAAAAGGGGGAAAAAAACCACAATCCTCTGCATATTTTTTTAACTCTTTTCTGCTGAGGGTATTTATATGTAATTTGCTTATTGTCAGCTTTTCCAAGTAAACAACGGAAAAGGTTCAATTTCTCTTTAATTATATGATACCCTAATTTATAAAGGTTGGGGAAATTTTCAGTGTAATGAATTTAAAATCAGAAGATTGAGCATAAATCTTGGAATATTAACAGTGGTACAATGTTTGACAAGTTTCTTAATCTCTTCCATAAGAAAGAATTAGAGTAGATGATTCCTAAGATGCTTCCATCTTTATTTATTATTCTCATTCTCTTTTATTTCCCCAATGATTTTTTAAAAGAAGATTTCTCAGGGTTTTTCTGGTTTCATAATTTTAACATAATATACATATTGTTACTTATGATGAATAGAACCAAAAGCATATGAATTTTGTGGCATGCTAGCCATTTTCTTTTAAGTCATCACCTTTCTGATCACTTCATTTTACATTTATATAAGAAGGAATAAATTATGTCAATGAAATATCTGTATCTTTAAGACTGAGATAAAATAGATTTTGTAATAATATAAAGATGTATTTTGGTACATATATAATTTTTATTTCTAAAACATAGTTTTTCCTTTCTTGAATAGAACAAGAAATATATCATCGTCAACACTAATCCAGATTTGTGTTTAGTATGCATCATTGCACCAAAACTGCTCTCTCCAAAATTATCATTGATCTCATAGTTGCCAAATCCAACATCCTTTCTCAATCCTCATACTCCTCAACCTCTGCAAATTTTGACATTGTTGCTTACCTTCTTCATCTTAATACTCTCTTTTTCCTAGGTTTTTGGATCAAAACTCTCCTACTTCTCCTTATTCCTATATGACTTCTCTACAATTGTACTTTGTTAGATCCTCAAATAGATCACATCCTCTAACTATGTGTACCAAAACATTCTGAACTCTTCTTTTTGTTGCTTATACTGTATCACTTGCTAATACCACCAGCTTCCAATATCTATGTTGATGATTCTCAAATATACCTACCCAGAATCAACCTCTTTATTGATCCCTAATCTTGCATCTATAATTACCATTTAGATTTCTCAAACTGGATACCCAGTAGACATCTTAAACACAACTAGCAATTCCCTGGGCAAAAAGTCATTATATTTTTCCTTAAACCCTTCCCTCTCTTATCTTGCCTATTACTGTAGTGGGTAACACAACCCTCCAAATCTCTCAGGCTTGAGACCTAGACATTATCCTCAATACTCACTATTTTTCAACCTTCTATATCCAATGTATTACCAAGGACTCTAGATTTTCTCCTTTGTAACATCTCTTGAATATGCCTCCTATGCTCTGATTCTGCAACCCCTCTTTTACAGTTCCTCATTATTTTACACCTTGGACTATTATAGTAGTCTAGTGGATGCCTCAACTCTTCCCCAGTTCAATTTATCCTCTGTTCAGCTATTAAAGTGATTTTTCTAAAGTGCAGGTCTGACCTTGCCCCCCTCCCCAAAAAATCATACTCAATAAAATATTATGACTCTTTATTGCTTCCAAAGTCAAACAAAATCCTCTGCTTTGAGTTCACAGTTCTTCATGACCTAGCCCCTTCTACCTTTATAATCTTCTTTCACATTATTGATGATTAGCCTCTTACCTAGTGGCATTAGACTTTGTGTTCCACAAATAAGACCTTAAATCTCTTGGCTCTAGGGTTATTTTATCTCCTATGCTTGGAATGCTCCCCTTCTTCATCTCTGTCTATTGCTTTCCCTGGTTCCCTTTAAATCCCAGTTAGAATCTCATCCTCTATAAGAAACTTTCCCCAGCACCACTGAATTCTAATATCTTTCTTCCTTTATTTATTTCTCATTCACCCTGGATATAACTTCATTGAATAAATGTGTTGTCTTTCTGATTAGACTGCAAGATCCCTAAGGGCAAGAACTGGTTTTTGTTGTTTCTTTTTGTATCTCTGGTTCTTAGCAAAGTACAGAGTTCATAGTAGGCACTTAGTGATTAATAAAATACCTAAATCAGTAAAACAAGGATAATACAAACTGGACAAAGAAATGACTTTCCTCTAAAACTTTAGCTTATCCCACATTTCTCCTATAAAATTGAATTTCTGGATTTATTCACAAATCCAATGACTTAAAATCACTTTTGTAAGTTTTTCTCTTCATATACCCAAAGTACTGCTTCCTGTTCCTTCTCCCATAATCTTCTCACACTCAGTAAACAACCTTGGTTTCCTATAATTAAACAATTGGTGACCAATCTTATTTAATTGATCTATCTGAATTTGACAAGAGTAGACCTTTCACTACAGATACACCATGAGTCATTAGATCTGTATTCCAAGTTATCTCATCTTTGTAAGGACCATGCAGAGTATATCCTGATAGAGCTGTCAAGAACTAAAGGTCTGGGGCAGCTAGGTAGTGCAGTGGATAGCACACTGACCCTGGAGTCAGGAGTACCTGAGTTCAGACACTTAATAATGACCTAGCTGTGTGGCCTTAGGCAAGCCACTTAACCCAATTGTCTTGAAAAAAACTTTAAAAAAAAATAATTCAAGGTCATTCTTATTTTGGAAATATAAGACAGTATAACGTGAGTGGAAGCAATACAATTACCACCAAAAAATTACTTTAGTATATATAAAGAAACATTGGCATTAATATAGAAAATTATATCTTTTATTTTAGTGCTAGAAGGAAAGTTAGAGGCCCATGAGTAAAACCCTCCCATTTTATAGATGAGAAAACTGAGGTACAATGACATTAAGTGTATTACCCATGGCCATGGAGCTGGTAAATATCTGAGGCAAGATTTAAACCTGTGTCCCTGACTCCAAATGAACTGCCCTATCCTCTCCATTGTGTTGTCTCTGTACCAAATAAAAAGTAATCCATAATTAAGCAATTGAATCAATAGTTCGAGTTTTTGAGTACATGGAGACCACCCATGATTTCCATTATCCATGGAATCTTCTTTCAGAGTTTACTCTTCCTTTCAATTATAAATCAAAATTTTGTTTAATTTCCTAAGTTCCTTAGTCTCTCTCTGCACATCATACCTCTTCTTCTCATTGCAAAATACCAATTCAAAGATTTGAACTTCACTTTAAATTTCTTCTAACAAACTTTCCCAGTTACCCTATTTTTGTTATCTTGAATTTGAGAGACAAGTTAATTCTTAGAGTTTAAGATTAAAGATTAAGGATTCTTTGTAAGCATTTTTTATAGTATCATGTAGCATTCATTTCTGAGTTGCTCTTTTTTCTCAACAAAGTAAGTCTTCTATGAGCACCCCTTTGACAGGGTGATCAATTCATTATCTGTCTTCCTGAGCATTTCTTAGTGATCTCTAAGGAGCCTTTTATCCAGTGATGCATGAGGTCATCAAAAAGGGTGTTGTGAATAAATATGGCCTGATTTCACATATTCATTTATTGATTTTTAAGAATAAGTCATGTTTAACTCAATTGTAAGCCAATATGATTGCAGGGAACAGGTCTCAAAAAGTTACATTTAAATCAGACTATCTGGAAGGCAATATTATGTGAATTGAATAGCACCATGTTCAACAGTGGCTGTGAAACCCTCTCATTATGACTCTCAGTGGATTTGATTGTTGTAGTCAGTGGAAAAATTCAACATAGAAACTGAGGAAATCTATGATTTCTAATATATATATGTATGTATACATTTATTACATATACATATATATATATATATATATATATATATATATATATATATATATGAATAAAGAGAACACCGACATCATTCTTCTGATATATCAGTCAGTCCACCAGGTCATATTTTCTCCTTGTAAATGTTGCTATAACTGTATACTCTTATATTGCTTCAAGTTACAAAAACACTATTTCAGAAGAATGGAAGATGAGCATTACCCAAAGAGCAATGCAGAGCATCATAATGAGTATGAGAAGACTTCAACACAATACAAATAAGAAATTACAAGGAGTAAAAGTAAAAGATGGCCTCAGGGAACATATGACAAAAAAAAGAAAAAAATGATGGGTTAGTAATATGAAAAGTGCAAGAGATGATCGATGAAGAATACCTGACCTATTTTGTATCTAAGCAATATCCAAAGAATATGAGCAAGAGTTTCAGCATGCTATATGGACACTAAAGTAGGTTTATGTGAAAGCAGGGAGAAAAATCACATAAAAGAGACAGACAGTAATGGATGACTTATATTACAAAAGCGAGTGTACACACCACACAGGTGAGATCACATACCATTGGAATACTAAGACAGGAGAAAATTTTTACATTTTGTACATTTCACTAGCCATATGCTTGGTATTCATTCCAAAAAGAAAAAGAAAATTCAATGATCATCAATCATTTGGCAGTGTCCATCCCATTGCCAAAACCATCAGTAAATTCTAATAACTGAATTAAAGAACCCATTGATTTAGTAAGTGAGATAAGTCATTCTATTAGTCAAACTAATGATTTGAATTCAGTTAGTTCAGTGAATAAAAAAGTCAAATTATTAATAAAAATAATAGTGTATATACTAAATCCAAGTTGATTCAGTCTAAATAAATCAAATTTTTATAGACAAGGAATAAAAATATTTGTATATGTAACAGACATATATTTGCAAATATGTTGTATAAATTTCTTAATGACCTATCTTAGATTTATATTTGTATCCCAGAGTCTAGAAATATCCAGTACAAAATAGATATTTAATAAATATTGATGATTGAGTCATTATATGTGTGTGAATATACCTGCTTATTTAATTTATGCATATAATATATAGTATGTGTATATATAAATATATGTAAATATTTATATAGAAAATATAATTGTCAATCATCATTTATTAAATGCCAGTTTAAGAATTATTGGAACTGTATTCCAGAGTAATCTGTCCCTGAAACTTCCAAAGTCAGTCAAAATTTCATTTAATTATTATTAAATTTGGCAAGATAAGTGCTGAATTAAATTTGGAAGGAAATGTCAGAGAATGAAAGTCAAAAAAAAGATAAAGAAACCAACAGAAGAGAAAATCCTCTACTTATAGAAGAGTATTTAACTGCAAGGGAAGGAGAAAAAAGAAAATACCAATACCAGGAAAATCTAAAAAAAAAAAAGGATTAAAGGCCATGATAGGGGCAAGAAAAGATCAATTCAGTAACTGAAACTGATAGCATGTCCCATAATCTGATTCTATGACACTTTTATGCTACTCTAATAGTAACATTCCACAATAATAATTTCAAGGGAATTTTTGCTGCATATGGATATTCCAAGAAAAGAATATTATTATAGAATATACTTCAATATAGTATATATATTGAAAATCATCTGTTTTTTAGAAACACAAAATATGACAATTATTTGATGTCACTTGTACAACAAAAATCAAAGTCAGATTTTCTATAGGAAAAAACTGTCCATTTAAGTTAAAGAAGGGAGAGAAGGGGTTAGATTCAGACTGTTTTCAAAGCTCTCCACTGTAGTCAGCTAAACCTCTGTGTACTTAAAACTGTGAAATGCTGCTATATCACATTCTCTTAGAAGATATGAACAATGTATTGCTAGTCATTTTGGCTGCTGAAATTTACCTATTAAAAAAATCTCACTGTCTTCTTATAATCTTCTCCCCACTTAGTATCCTTAGTGCCTAGAATATTTTGGAAAGTCAATAAATGTCTACTGAACAGAAATAAATTGAACTATAGAAAATAAGCTCCTTAATGTTAGAGAATTTTTAAAATTTTTGTATACTTAGAACCAAGCACAATTGACTTTGCAGAAAGTAGGTGCTTAATAAATACTGAGGAATATTAAATTTAACCCCCCAAAAGCATGAAATGGCAGGCTTGGTTTTAGGACAAAGTGGAAGTTTAAAGTTGCAAAAGTAGATATGGGTCAGATCCTTGAAGTCTTGAATACCAGGATGAAGATTTTGAACTAGACCTTATAGACTATAATTGCAATGGCTGTTGCCATTTGTTTATATTATTCTTTGAGGAGAAGAGGGAGAATGATGATGATGATGATGATGATGATGATGATGATGATGATGATGATGATGGTGATGATGATGATGATGATGATGATGATTGTAGCTAACATATGATGTTAAAGCTTTCAAAGCACTTACTATATATTATCCCATTTGATCCTCACTACACTTCTATGAAGTCAGTGTTACCATTGTCCTCATATTGCAGATGAGAGAAGTTAAGATTTGCCAGAGGGTCATTAGCCAGAGTCTGAAGATGAACTTGAACCTGAGTTCAAGTTTGATGCACTCAAGTAAACAAGCTCAGCTGATCAAAATACAGAGTAAATTAGACCAGCAATAAGTTCATCACAATGATATGGGTGAGTCAGTTGTTCCATGGCTACAAATGGCAGAGAGTGAGAACTACGCTGAATGAACAAGGAACACTCAGTTGCCCTTTGTTTGTTTATGATTAGGAAGGCTACTGTGTATATTCCCTTCTAAAATACATAGCATTCATTGTCAGGTGATGGGCATTATTAAGAAGTAAACCAAGGAAGTTATAGGGAATATAGCCACCACATTGATCTTGTACTGGTGCTCTTGTCCCAATCTTGTCCTTGCTAATAAATTATTTTTTCTCCTCCTTCTCCTTGCCCAGCTTCAGTTTGGTAGTTTTCTATCTTTTCAACCTGCTTTCTTCCATTAGTAATTCACTCCTTCAGGCAAATATGTTAAAAGGTAGTACATAATTAATATTGAGCAGAGAGACAGTCTGTACATACTGAAAAATTTAAGTGAAAATTTGTAAGTCAACTGGATATGTAGAAGAAAAATAAATAGTACAGTAAAAAAGAATCATAGTTTAATTGTATCATATTTTGATGCAGAAGACTTGACCATTTTTTTTTGTATAATATCTATAGGACTTTGAGGAAATCTCTTAAACTCTCTATCTTTCAATTGGTTCATCTCTAAAAAGAGGGGGTTAACTAAAATTCCTTAAATCCTTCTCAACTCTTTATCTTGTGTGAAATGTTCCTATAAATTCAAAGTCTGCAAATTGTGCAAAAAAAGGTTCTACAATTTGCAATTGACCAATTCTTTAATTTAGATTGCTGGGGCTTTTTTTTTTATTATTTTTCTATGGCTTGCAACAATATTCATTCAATTTTGTTAGTAGCAAAATGCACAATACATATTACTCTGGGAAATATCAATTAAGTCCCTATTTAAGATAATTGCTTTAAAGCATTCAATCATCCATAAAGAAAAGCGAATTAGGTAAAATTTTGGTTTTGTTATTTCTATTCTCTAACACCTCAAGTTTGTCTTGTGGAATGAGTAATTATTCAAAGGAAGCAGATTCACATGTTTTCTGATCAACCAAGTCTAGAATCATGTGTAGCCAGAGTAGAAGATTTTGATGATCTTAACAAGAGAATATATGCATACTCATACACGTATGTGTGTATATAAAACATGTTCATATATGTGTAAAGATATAAGAATGGGATATAATTGAATCCCATTTATTTTGTTGTCTAGCAAAAGAAAAAATACATCAAAACAAAAGTTTTAGAACAAAAATATTCATCTATGCATCTATATATATATATATACATAAAACTCACTAGTTTTAAATTTTGAAAAATTCTTAGAATATAGAATCACATGAGAAAAGATTTGTAAAGATAACAATATCTGGCAAATAGTAGATGCTCTTTAAATGTTTGTGCCCCTTCCTTCCCTTATAAATTCAAATTATGGTGCTAAAAGTTACCTAGTAGATAATCTAATATTCTGCATTTTATTTCAATTTAACCATTATTGGTACAGTGATTGTCACTGCATATACAAAGGAAAAAATGTCTCTGCCTTCAATGAATTTACATTCTTTGAGGGAATGTGGGAACAAATTATATAGAAAAGCATAATGAATTCAAAATATCTGTAAAGTGAATTAACATATGCTCACTGTCTGAAGAGATTATTTGAAAGGATTATTAGCAACTGACTAGGAAAGATCAGGAAAACCTTTATGTAGGAGGTGGCACTTGAACTGAGTTTTGAACAGATGCAGATATGAAGAAAAGGAGATGAGAAATAATAGGACTCCTGTCCTGGAAATGGTAATGGGAATGTTGCCTAAGAGAATTAGAAGGCAAATCAAGTCGTTCAGAATTTAGAATGGTTGATGGTCAGATATGAAGAACAGGTCAAGCTATGCCATATCCATATTTTGGAGGGAAATCTGAATACCACAGAGGTTAAATGACCAATCTAGGGACCACATAGGAAGAGAGTAGCAGAGCTGGGTCTAGATCCTAAGTGTTCTAACTCCCAGTCAAATTGGAATCTTTCTAGAGTATCTAAATTTATTTTTTTCATGGCTTATGAGGGTTAGCTAGGCAACATTTAAGAAGTGTGTTTGTATATTGAATGCAATGTTTTGCAAAGCCCTTGGTAAACTAATGTCAAACTGATGGTGTCCTTTCTAAATTAGTTTTATCTATTCACTTATATTGGTCTAGGATCACAGTCTGACCCTCTGACTTAATATTCTCTTAAAAGTAAAATATATGCTATTCTGAATTTTGTGGGTTAAACATTATTGACTAAACAAAGAATCCATATGAAACTTCAAAATATTCCCTTCTCTGGTCACCACTCCTGTATACATGCTGCTTTCCCTTACAAGATAAATTCCTTGGGGAGAGAATTATCTCACTTTCTTATTTTTATCCCTTAGAATCTGGCACGTACCTGGTCCTTTGAATCTCATCTTTTCCCAACTTTCTGACAAATTCCAAGTCTCTACTGCAAGAATCTATTCTAGGCCATTGTTTCTTTAGTCTCCTATCTTCTCCATTGATCTCATCAGCACTCAAGGATTCAATTATGTTCTTTAAGTAAGTGATTTCCAAATCTATCCCTAATCTCTCAACTGAACTGAACTGCCATCTTAGAACATGTGTTAGAAAGCTCTAACCTGATGTCTCACAGGCATTTCAAAACACAAAATGTGCAAAATGGAAGTCATTTTCGTTTAAAAAAGGCTTTCTTCAAATATCCCTCTTTCTATTGATATCACCATTATCCTTCCAGTCACTGAAATCGCATCTTTGGTGTCCTCTCTCCCACAACCCCTAAATCCAGACTACTGTCATATCTTGTCCTTTTAATTCCACAGCTATTTTTTATCCAATCATTTTTTTTCTTATAGACTAAGTCAGTGCAGACCCTTGTCACTTCCTTCCGGGACTTTTGTTTTCTCCCTGCTTCCATTACATATGCTGTCCAGTTCATAGGCTCAAACACACTTCCTAAACGTTTGCCTGGCTAACATTCATATGCCCCCCCAAAAAAAAGTAGATACTCTAGAAAGATTTCAATTTGACTGGGAGTTAGGACACTTAGGATCTAGCCCCAGCTCTGCTACTCTTTTCCTGTGTGACCCTAGATTGATCATGTAATCCCTCAATTCACCTACTCTCCAAATCATAGCTCTCAAATCAACACTCCTAAAATATAAACCTATTCATGTTATCCAATTTTCCTTCTAAGATGAAATAGAAGTTCCCCAACCTGGCATTTAAAGTGTTCCACAGTCTGGGACCCACCAACCTTTTGGATATGATTTCATATTATTATATTTCTTATATTCTCTGATCCTATTAAATTCTACAGCTATCTATTCTTTATACACAAAATGCTATCTCCTATTTGTATAAGCAAATGCTGCTTCATGCCTAGAATGTACTCCCACCTCTCCTCTGCCCTCTTTCAAAGGAAAAGCCATATATTATCTACCCAAGAGGTCTTTCTAGACCTGCAAAATTATTTATACTCTCTCCTTCTTGAAATTTTCCATATTCCTTTGCAAATTAAATCATAATGACATATCTATATGTGAACTACTGTACTGTGGAGCACAATTATCCAATTTGATTCACCACAACCCTGAAAGGTGAAGCATTATTATTATTATTATTATTATTATTATCCTGATTTTAGGAAGGGGCAACAGGCAGAGGTTTACACATCTGTCTGTTGTCACAAAGCTAGTAAGTATTTGAAGTCATGTAGGAATCACCCCCATTGAAGAGAAGTTCTTTGATGTGAGGTACTATTTTATCTTTATCACTTTTTTATTATCTACATATATTTTGCATATTGTTGGTATTTAATAAATGTTTATTGATTGACTTGATTTGAATTTATTTAAATTCTTTTATCATCTAGGCTTTTCCTTGAGTTTTACCTTCACCTGATTAGTACAATTTAGTGAAACTTTTTTTTATAAAGACATACATTCTGGCTCCAGAATTTTCTTAAGTTTTGTTGTCATTATTTCACTTGATTGAACTACATGATCCTTGAGGAAACCTGAGGAAGGCATGTCCTCTCAAATATTGATCTGTTTTAGCATGCATGGGATTAGTTGGGTTAAGATCATTTTCAGGACATTTGAATAAGGTCAATTAACAAAATACATTGACATTAGTTTTCTTTTTTTTTGATTTAGAAAATTTATCTGATCATGACATAATCAAATGTCTCACAATTTGTATAGCAAAAATATCTACAAGAAGTCACCAACTCAAATATTTTTGATGATGAAAAGTCTAATTATTGCCCATGGAAAAAAATCAAAATGTTTTAATAAAAAACTGAAAGTTTTATAGTTGGAGCCTTGTATATATTGAAATTTTCTGATTCTATGGTTCTACTGCCCTAGGCTCTGAGTACATTGCTGACCTCAGTGGTGTTTAAGCTTACTTAGCTCAAAATTAGTCTCTAAGGCATTCTGTCAAAATGTCAAGGCAATGGCACATGTCAACAAGCCTCAGAGAAGACTATTTTTGTGCTTTATGAATAATCTTAGGCTTAGTTTGGTTAAGAAATATATAGAATTATCTCAGAGAAGGGGGAAAAAGTCTACAATGACATAGTTAACTCAGATTTTCTCTTCCAATTACATACTCAGAAACATCTATAAGATAATACTTATGAGAGGACTTAGTTCAGGGGAAGAGAGAAATGTTTTACAAAGACACAGAAAAGTAAAAATCAGCTAAAGGATCAACAGATTCATTTCCCAGACTTTAAAATAGTAATCTAATTTTGTAATACTGCCCCTCATACAAGAAAATTTAGCAAACTAAATCAGTTTATATTTCAGAAAATTAAGAAAATGAAAAGATTTCAGAAAGAAATTCTTAACTATTCATTATTCATGAAATTAATAGAGATTATAATTTTTGGAAGTGTTTTAATAGCTATCAGAAAAAGGGACGGTGGAGTTGTATTTCCCCTCAATTAAATATAAAATAAATTGAATTTACTTTTTGATTGTATATACTCAAAAAGACTTGAATGAAGCCTTAAATCATTTAAGTAAACCCTATTTGGAGAAGAAATTCATTCTATAGCACCAAGACAAGTGACCATCAAACTATGATTGAAGACATCCAATAACTGAGAATCTTCTTAAAAGGGAACCCCCTGCCATTTTCAGATTGTGCTGTTAGAAAGTTCTACTTTATATTGAACTGAAACTGCTCTTTTCTATAATTTTGAATTAGTCCTATCCTAGATCTGTCACAATGAAAAAGTCCAAACCACTAGACTATAAATTCATTCAGATAAGGGACTATTTCATTTGTGTATCTCTATCCCTAATACCAGAACCATGTCTTACACACTTAAATCCTTCAGTTTATGACCCTGTGAATCACAGCAGACCAATACTGTCTATTGGCAAAGATACTAGGGTGGTTTGCCTTTTTCTTCTTCAGTGGATTCAGGCTAACAGAACTTAAGTGACTTGCCCAGGATCACATATCTTCTGTCTGATGTCATATTTAAACTCAAGTCTTCCTGACTCCTGTCCTACTGTTCTATGCACTGAGCTGCCTAATTGTCTCTTTCTTACAATAATAAGTAATTTTATATGAATAATTTTTCATATTATAGCTCTACAAATATTTTAGGATAGTGGCTGGTACACAGCAGGCATTAATTAAACTTTCATTAATTGATTAATTAATCATCATGACTCCGTTATAGTATTGTATTCTGGCATAAGCCCTTGTTACTGAATTGTTTTAGACATATTCAACTCTTTCTGATGACTTTTGAGATTTTCTTGGCAAAGATCCTGGAGTAGTTTGCCATTTCCTTCTTCAGTTCATTTTATAGATAAAGAAGTATCTTGCCCAGGAACATACAGATGCTAAGTGTCCAAGACTAGATTCGAAGCCATAAAGATGAGTCTTCTTAATTCCAAAACCAATGCTGTATCCAACTTCCTGTATCTATGCATAAGAACTTCTCTGTCTACTTATGTAATTTAAATAAGTCCTTATTGTAAACCTAACAATTACTCAATATGCCTATAACTACTATAGGGAATAGAAAGAAGAACTAGACTCACTCTCTGCCCTCAAAGAACTTGCAATTCAATTACAAAAAACATATACACACATTTATAAAGACATTAGAAAACAACAAAAGTCAGGAAACATCAAAAGCTGAAAGATTTGGTAAAAATGAAAAGGCAATGATAAGAAAGGAAGGGGAAAGCTCAGCGTGGAATGGGAAGATTTCATGAAAGAGGTAGAAATGAGATTGGATCTTGAAGAATGGGTGGAATTTGGAAAAAGGAAAGAAGATACATAACGGTAAAGATGTCAAGAAGTCCACAGAAGCAAGAAATTGTATAATATATCTAAGATTTATGTGAAGGGACTAATATGAATACTGAATATGAATTCTTGGATGAGGAATTGAACTTTGAACAGATAGGGGTGAGGAGACATTGTAGTTTCTTTTTTAGGGAAATGACATAAAGGAAAAGGATATGTTGGCTAGGTGGTGCCATGGATAGAGCACTGGCCCTGGAGTCAGGAGGACCTGAGTTTAAATCTGGCCTCAGACACTTAATAATTACTAATTGTGTGACCTTGGGCAAGTCACTTAACCCCATTTGCCTTGCAAAAATCTTAAAGTAAAAAAAAAGAAAACTATATGTTATGAAGATGTCTACAGTTAAATTAAAAGGACCACATAGTTCATAGGATAAGACATTGAACTGATGGTAAGTAGACACACATTCTAATGTTGGTCCTTACAATTATGAGCTGTGTGACCAGAAATAACTAGTATTATCCTTGCAGGTTTCAATTTATTTATCCATATTATTAGGGATATAGATAATCTTCTAGATATTCTCTTCTCACTTGAGGTTTTATTTTTTTTTTTATGTTGTGCCTTCTGCTTGTTTTCTCAGGAGACTGGATTACCATCCTTAATGCTTTTTTAATAGCAGAGGAGTACTTTTGTTGTAGATAAAAATTAGGTATCCAATAGAGATTGAGGGTTACTAAAATGTGAATGGGGGCAGCTAGATGGTACAGTGAACACCAGCCCTGGAGTCAGGTGGACCTGAGTTCAAATCCAGCCTCAGACACTTAATAATTATCTGTGTGTCCTTGGGCAAGCCACTTAACCCCATTGCCTTGCTAAATAAATAAATAAACAAATAAACAAACAAATAAATAAATAAACGAATGAATAAATGAATGAATGAATAAATAAATAGATAAGTGAATGAATTCCCATGCCCCTAGGATTTTAAAA
Organism: Macrotis lagotis; assembly: GCF_037893015.1. Classification (NCBI taxonomy): domain Eukaryota; kingdom Metazoa; phylum Chordata; class Mammalia; order Peramelemorphia; family Peramelidae; genus Macrotis; species Macrotis lagotis. The sequence continues at coordinate 118,425,852 of NC_133665.1, forward strand.
CTGCTTGGGGTTTATTATACATTATTGCTAGGTATATAGATTTATCCTCCCAGAGAAGGGACAAGCACTTTAAGGACAGAAGTGAATAACAAAAGACTAGGTGAGGTCATTTGGGTTACAGAGTGAGACAGAGAGAGATAAGGAGAGAGAGAGAGAGAAAGAAAAAAGAGGTAGAGCTGACTGGGCCAGAAAGAGGACTGGTCTGAGCAGGGGTCCTGTTCAGGTTTTTATAGCCTTACCCATTATCTAGGCACTGAGAGCAAAAGGGAACCCCCCCCCCTTTACCTGACCTGAACCAAATAAAAGGTTGGAAATTGGGGGTTGAAAATGAAGAGATAGGGTACAAATTTTACATTTGACAATGGAACAATAGAAGTCAATTTGCATCTCAGGTGCAGTCAGCATTCTAATCCTTAACAAAATTTAACAACATAAAGGATTACAAAATTTGTTTCTAATTACAAATATCCTGTATTTATAATTCTCTGCATCACTTTAAAGTATACAAGATTCTGGCTTCCAGAAGATTTTATTTCTTCCAGAAGATTTTCTTTCCTTTATATGAATTGTCACCCTGCCTATAATAAACCCCTTCCTCATCTCTGCCTTTATAATCCTTAGTTTCTCTCAACACTCAATCCATTTACCACAAGTACATAAAACATTTTCTGGTTTCCCTCATTGTTCAGATCTGCAATATTAAACTGCATTAACTTGTATACATATTGTATTTATTCTTGCAAAATTTATGGTACAATTTTAAGTAATCAAAGTGCAACATTACACTAAGAAATTTAAGTTATTAAAGCTTAAAATTGCAACATGCCTTTTGGGATTCAATGTTTAAACATTGCTCCCTCCCCACACCCACATGATCCAGCCAGGATAACATAAGCTACTTAAAGGATCTGATGGATTTTTGTTGCTATTGTTTGTGTATTGCCAGTGAAAAACAAAGTGCTTGGCAGATAGTAAATATTGCTTAAATATGGTATGAATGAATGAATGAATGCAAGCATATGGATTTTGGAGAAGTTATTTTATTCAAATTCTGATTTATGTCATTTGCGAAAACAATACAATTCTGTTTACCTCTATTCTCTCTAGGATCAAAGAAAAACTCTCTGCCTGACTGACATTTGAGCTCTTCTCAACCTGACACCAACCTATATTTGCCACTGTCTTGTTTTAGAATGGTGGTTGGATTTGGAAGAAGGAAGGCCACAGATTCCATTCAGCTTCCAGCAGTCACTAGCTTATTCAATCCTCAGCCTCAGATAAATACATAAACCAGTAAAATAGGCTCAATAAAAGCATGTTCTGTCCAAAGCCATTTTTCAGGATTGTATGAGGATTACCTAAAGCATTTTATAAATGTTCACTAGATTACCACATGTTATTCCCATTCACACATATTATACTTAGTTCAACCAGACTTCTGATTGTTTTTCATACGTGGGAAATGATTTCTAGCATCCATACCTTCATATGGTTGTTCCTTGTGCCTTTCCATGAAGACACATCCTCCTCACCTCCACCTCTTAGAATATCTAATTTCTTTAACATTAAATGCCACTATTATCTTTTACATGAAGTCCTTCCTGATTATAAAACATTATTTTGCACCTACTTTGCATATTATATTTATATTCAATGTATTTCTTAGCATGGAGCCCATGATTTTTTAATTGATAATTGTATTTCAATAAAATTTTATGTCCTTTGTAGTTCCATGTATTTTACTTTGTGAATTTGAAAAGATTATTCTGAGAAATCGTTCATAGGATTCACCAGACTGTCAGAGGTCCCTGAGATGCAAAAAGATGAAGAATTCATGATCTATATTCCCATATCTGTACAAGTTGTCTCTTGGTTACATTGTGAGGTACTCAAGGGCAGACATCCAGTACAAGTGATTGTTTATTGATGGAAAATAATTTTAGTCATATTTTCCATCTAATTTGTCTTTAGATTGAAATATATTGATGGAACATGCAAATACAAAGCTACAATTAGAGGTAAAAGTCATTGAGAGGTAAGTACATTAATTGGGTTGGCATTGGGTGAGGACCTGGCATTCTCAGCTAGAAATCACAGCTAAGCAGTGTTTCTGATCTTACTCTATCCCTTCACCATAGACATGACTTCTTTGGGGCTTTCTCCTAGGGAGTTGTGAAGTCTATGGTCCAATGTTGATCATCTTGGGTCAAAGAGCTCCTCCGCTGAGTTAGAAGACCCATTTTTATATGACTCCTTAAAATTAAAATTCTCTTACAGAAAATATTAACATCATAATGAATACTAAGTATCTGTGGAACATGCTTTTTGAGAAAACCTAAATATGTGAAATATAGATGGCACAGTAGATAAAGTGCCAGACTCGGAGTAAGAAGTCCTGAGTTCAAATGTGACCTCAAACACTTACTAGCTATGTGACCGGAAGCAAGTCATTTCAAGTCTGTTTGCCTCAGTTTTCTCATTTGTAAAATTAACAAGAGAAGGAAATAACATTCCAGAGTTTTTGCCAGGAAAATCTCCAATTGATCATGAAGAGTTGGAACAACCAAACAATATCATGAACAAAATATGTAGAAGTGATATGGGAGAAATTGGTGGTGCCATCATAAAGAGGAGAGTTCTTTTGAAAGTGAAAAGCTCACAGACTAGCTCTGGAGTTGGGAAAGTTTAAGGGTCTTTACAAACCTTCAAAGTTAACAGGTTAAACTTTTTCTGGAGAGAATAACAAAGAGTGGCAGAGAGAAAGAGAGAAAGGAAAGCATCCCTGAGAGTGAACTAGGCTGAGAGGAATGAGTCTGACCTGGAGGGGAGTTTAGGTCAGACTTTTATAGTCTTGCCCACTTCCTGGGCAGGGAACAGGGGACCCTTCCCCTTCTCTGAAATTATGGTTAGGTACCTATTCTGAAAGGCAGGAAGCTGGAAGGAGGGGAAAGGGATGAGCTGAGGTTGCTCTTATGTTGGTGAATTTATCATTAACGATGAAATTACATTGAACATTTGGACGAAATTTACTTCTTATTAGGTCCCATGCTCCCCCCAGGTCAGACCTCAGAAAACATCAGCAAGCACAAATAACATTTTGTTAATATTTAAAACTAGAGAGGGACCTGAGAGACACTGGTTTTAAAACAAGTCATTCTCCAAGAATTAAATTCAATCCAATAAGCATTTATTAAGTTCCAATTCTGTGAAAAGCACCATGTAAGTGTTTGGGATACACTTCATTGACAGAAAGATAATCCCTCTAGGAGTTTACAATATAAAGGGGAAGCAATACACAAAAGAAGTCAGGAAAGCAGGGGGTGGGAGGGAGCACCATGGGGCTTGTTATTCCTTGAAATAAAACCAGGTGGAGCAACAGATGCAAAATGGAGAATTAAATAAGGCAGGCCTAATGGAGCCAGAGAAATGTATGAAAATTGCCGCTATACCCCACTCAATTTGAATATTTTACACCCTGTTTGTTACTGTACTTTGATAACTTTTTAACTTCAATGTAACATGTGACAACACAAGATTAATTTAATCCACTTTTCCTATAGAATTCAAATGTTGGAGTGCTAATATTATATTTGTATTGATAAAAAAAAATCCTATTTAAAAGTATATCTCATTGAGCTCTTCCCTAAGAGCTGTGGCTTCAATACAGTCAACTCTTCTACCTCTTTTTTTTTTTTTTTTGGCTCATGTACCTAGAATAATGATAATGAAAATGAAAAAAAAATCAAGGCCAATTCAAGGGATCTTTCCTGATCTTTATTGCTAGCTGCAATCTGCAGATAGTGATGACAACAAAATGTTTACCAAAACTCTTAAATTCACACTTAAAATAAAAGCAATATAAATGTTGAAAGGTAAGATTCCTTGGTGATGTAGTCCAACCCTTTCATTTTACAAATGAGAAAACTTAGGACAGAAGCGGCAAAGTACCTTTGCCCAACTGTTGTGGATGAGATTGGAGTCACCAAAATTTAAGATTAAGAGGCCTTGAATAGTGAAGGGATTCACATACATCCCTGGGATTTAAAACAGCTCAGGATTTATTATAGAAGGCTTCAAAGTGTACAGATTAAAAACTTTTCTCTTCCTAGAAAAGCAGCAGGCACTTTGAGGACAGACTAAGTGAAGTTTGAGTAAGAATATGTGTGTGTGTGTGTGTGTGTGTGTGTGTGTGTGTGTGTGTGTGTGTGTGTGTGTGTGTGTGAGAGAGAGAGAGAGAGAGAGAGAGAGGCAGAGAGAGAGAGACAGACAGACAGACAGACAGAGAGAGACAGAGAGGGAGTCATCCTTATGAGGTGAAGGTAGTATCAGGAAGAAAGAGGAGGGGCCCTTCAATTCTCTTCCGAACTTAAATGGACTTCTGTAGTAGGTAGATCTTGGAGAGTGGTCTAGTCCCAGGCTCATAAGTTATGTACCAGTTCTTCCTGTCCCAAGGTAAGTGACCTCCAAGTCCAATGTGTCCTGTTCTGTCACACCAGTGTAAGATTGACCCATCAAGGTATAAATTTTACATTTAAAAATGTAACAGTAGGAGCAAATAATATTTACATGCTAGGAGCAGACAACATTTTACATTTTTACAAAATTTAACAGTATAAAGGATTACAAAATTTGTTTCTAATTACAAATTTCCTATATTCATAATTCCCTGCATCACAACTACCTGTGATCCTACCAGTAATCATTATCAGACTCTACTCATCATCTGTTATAGCTATTATAACTTCTCCCCATCTAAAGAAAATTCACAACTCACCAAAACTGACTCCACAGTAGAACACTTGGAGCATTATGGCACAATGGAAAAGGTACTATCTCTAGAGTCAAAGAACTTGAGTTCAAATTTGACCCTGTAAAGCTCACTACATCTCAATTTCCTTACATGTTAATTCCAATCATGAAAAAAGAGTAAAACATCACTTGGACAAAAATATTTATAGCAGCTCTGTTTGTGGTGGCAAAGAATTGGAAACTGAGTGAATGACCATCAATTGGGGAATGGCTGAACAATTTGTGGTAAATGTACATTGTGGAACATTATTGTTCTGTTAGAAACCAGAAGGGATGTAAATTCAGGGAAGCCTGGAGGAATTTGCATGAACTGATGCTGAGTGAGATGAGCAGAAGCAGAACACTCTATACCCTAACAGCAACATGGGACTGATGATCAACCTTGATGGACTTTCTCATTCTATTAGTGCAACAATTAGGGACAATTTGGGGGTATCTACAATAGAGAATACCATCTGTATCCAGAGAAAGAATTGTGGAATTTGAACAAAGACCAAAGACTATTACCTTTAATTTTTAAAAAAACTGTTATCTTATTATATAATTTTGCTATCTTTTATATTTTATTTTTTTTCCTTAAGGATAAGAATTCTCTCTCAATACTTTCAATTTAGATCAATGTGTAGCATGGAAACAATGTAAAGACCAACAGACTGCCTTCTGTGGGGAGTGAAGTGAGATTAGGACAAAAAATGTAAAATTCAAAAATAAATAAATGTCTAAATAATATGTTAATTCTAAGATTTGGACTCTATGATCTTTGAGGTCCTTTATAACACTGAAATTCCATGTAATTCTGTGACTAACTGTACATGAGAAGAGAACCAGAGAATTCCCTGAAATCTAAGTGAGGAGATTATGATCTAGCATATAATGGAGCTGAGATGATTTAATTCCTAACAGTGCTTAGAAACTTGGGAAAGAAATGAAAAATATCTCATATATGTGCATGAGTGTGTTTTCATATGTGCTTTGCCTGTGTGTGTTAGCATAAGTCAAAATGATGTTCTTACACTGAAGGTAGTATATATATATATATATATATATCTCCCTGTTAGGCATAAGAAACAGAAGAGAATAAGAAGAGAGATTCCTAACATAAATATAATCAATAAAACAAGTAAATCAATTCTTTCTGGTCATACTATTTGGCCTAATCATTAAAAGGAGGCAGAATCGTCTCTTTCTGTGAAATGGCCATTAGTCTTAGTCTAGAACAGAGGTTGTTAACTTAAAGTTAATACATGTGGCTTTTACATGATTTTGATCATTATATTTGAATATAACTTTTATAACTATGTATTTTATTTCATAAATTTATACCATTATTATAAGAAGTTTCACCAGATAGACAAAAGAACCTTTTTCACATAAAATATTAAGAACTTCTTGCTATAAAATACTTTTTTGATGACTCTGTCTGGGTATTTGTCTTTATATGCTGCAAACATTTTGCCCAGCTCCATATGAATTTTACTTATTTTGCTAAAAAAGCTCAATTTCTCACAATATCAAGACAGATGTAGGTTAGTTGAGTGCTATTTTCTGGGCTTTGTTTTCTATTTCACTCCTACTGCCTATTCTTTAAGGAACAGAAGAGCAGATGGACAGAAATTTCCACTAACTGCTTTGTTAGCTACCTAATATCCATCCAAACAAATGGTGTGGCACGCCTCCATTCTTTCTAAGAGCTGTACAAGCAAAATATAAAAGCAAATGACAGAATTAACTGCACAAAGTTTACTATAATCTACACCGAGGGCTATAAGTACCATTAGACAAAAAACTTATATTACTAATTTTGAACTTTGCTAAGAATGACTCTCACAAAATTCCTCAAGCAGAGATACCATCTTTAGAGGGGAAAAAGATGTAAACTCAAGATAATATAGGACATCAGACTTTTAGATATCATAAAATAATTCATTGAACTCAGCATCTAAAAATAATTCTAAATATGTACTATATTTCATGAAGCCTCTCCTAATCCCTCTACTGCATTAGTTAAAGATTTACTTCTGAGTATAGCTCGGGATAGTATCCTGAGAGTTTAGGTCTGCTACTAGAAAAATATGAGAAAACTACAGACAATTCCACAATGCCTAAATAATACTCAATAAAGGTTCCTTGACTTGAGATAAACTTAATCCACCTTGTCTCCTTATGTAAAGAAATCTGGTCAATAGAGTAGGGTGTGGTGGTTAAGGAAACCTTGGGATATCTACCAAGTCTTTAAATAATAGTGTCTGGCATCATAACTGTATTAGCTCATTAGAATGGCCTTTTTTTAAAGACTTGAATAACCAGGAAAATTAGATAAAATGGAGGGGGCAGACCAAGTTTTAAAGTTATGTAGATAAAATAACTCATGGATAAAGATGGTATGATATAGTTGAGAGAGAAGACCTGGGTTCAGATATTAGATCTGATACTTCTCTGGGCTGTTTTCCTCATCTATAAAAATAAAGTGATTAGACTAAAGCATCTCTAAGAAACTTGGAGCTTTAAATCTTTGATTCTGAGTAGTGTTTTGTATAACTCAAATATTTAATACAATAGACAAACTCATTGTTTAAAGAAACTCTTTTGTAACCATTTTTAGAAAGAATGAATCATTTAAAAATATTAATAAACATTATTTAATTTATCTCTTCTATAATTTTGGATGATAGGAATTATGTTATAGAAAATTGAGAGCTAGACTCAGAGTCAGGAAACCTGGTTTAAGATCCTGTTGAACCCTGGGCAAATCATTTAAGCTTTCAGAGTCCTTAAGCAACAATCTAAGATTATAAATTACAGCAGAGTTGCTGACCTATGTTAATAGAAGGAGTTTCCAAGTTGAGAGTTCTGAAGGGAAATAATTTTAGATCTAAATTCTATTGGTATTCAGTTTTTCTTGTATACTTGATTATGTCTTCTCTTCCAGAATGAAAACTCATAATTGATATTTCTTTAAATCTGCAATGTCTAATACGGTAAATATATACAATAATGGTATTCAATAAATATTTTTATTAATTCATACAGAGGGTAGAGTATACTTTTAATAGCTTAAAATTGCACTAAGACTTATAAAGTACCTTATATTTCAAATTTTCCTTCAAACTATATAAATGTATAAATATCTTCCAATTATATTTAATAACAATTTTTATCAGTCTTTTTTAAATTTGAGTTCTAGATTTTTCCATCCCCTCTCCTCCTTCTCAAGAAGTCAAGCAGTTCGATATAGTTTATATAGTAAGTTATGCAAAATATTTCCATCTTAATCATGTTGCAAAAGAAAAAACAGATTAAATTGAAACAAGAAAATTAAAGAAAGAGTTTTTTGTTTGTTTTTAAGTAAGCTTTGGTCTGCATTCAGACTCCATTAATTCTTCCCCTGGTGGTAGATAGAATTTTTTGTCACAAGTTTTTGGAATTGTCTTGGGTCACTCCATTTATTGCTAAAAAAGCTAAGTCATTCAGTTAATCATTATACAATATTCCCATAACTGTGTTCTACTTCATTCAATATTCCTTCAACTGGTTCTACTCATTTTGATTGTCAACACTTCATATAAATCTTTCCACACTTTTCTAATGGCATCCTGCTGATAATGACTCATGGTACAAAAAAAAATACAATAGGTGGTGCAATGGATATAGCAATAGTTCTGGAGTCAGGAGGAACTGAGTTCAAATCCACTCTTAGACCATTTACATTTACTAGCTGTATGATTTTGAGCAAATCATTTAACCCTGCTTGGAGCATCCAGGGACATCTCTAGTTGTCCTGATTTATATCTGGCCAGATAGGTCCAGAGGAAAAACCTGAGACTGGCAAATTGGGACAGCACCCCTTTATTCAAATCCAATTCACTTGCTTATCATATCACCTCCCTGCATCATGGTCTTTATCAAGAGTGAAGGAAAACCATTCCATCAAATTCTTGTTCAACAACAATTTGCTTCATCATTCCCCAATTGATAAGCAAACTCTTAATTTCAGTTCTTTGCCACTATAAATCTCTTTTGGCTATAAATCTTTTTGTTCATATAGGTATTTTCCCTTTAAAAAAATATCTCTTTGGGAGACTTCTCAGGGTGGAGCCAGGATGGAGGTGCAAAGGTAGGAAATTCCTGGAGTTTTTCCTGAAATAATTTTAAATGAAACCTCTAAACAGACAATAAAGTGACAGAACCCACAACAAAACAGTGAATCAAGTTGACAACTCAAGATTTCATGGAAGAACTTTAGTAAAGGTCTGTCTCATGCTGGTAAAAGGTGAGTATAGTTCAGCAGAGGTGAAAGAACTGAAAACAAGCAGGAGGTTTTTATTCACAGCACAGCTCAGGTCTGAACTCAGCAAGCCAGTGGCACAGCAAATCACTAGAGAGGGTTCAATCCTGAGCTGGGAAAACAAAATTCAAGCCCCAGGATCACTGGTGAAACCACCTAGACTCAGTGGGGCTACCTAATGCAGTGAACAAAGGAGCACCTTAAATGCCTTAGGCAACTGATAAGCCAGAGACCAGACCACTGATCCCAGTGCAAAAACCTTGAGACTGTGTCCCTTTTGCTTAAAGGACAGAACTCAACTATCAAAATGAGTTCCAAAAAAAAAAAAAAGCATTAACCATAAAAAGTTACTATTAGAGAAGATAAAAATGCCATCTCAGAAGAGTAAAATAATATAAAAATACATACATTTGAAGTCTCAACCAGGTTTTTAAATTGGTCTTGAATCCAAAAAGATCTCCTGGAAAAGAAATTAAAGTCATGCAAGAAAATTATGAAAAATTGTCCTAAGAAAAGTGAATTTAAAAGTAAAATAGATCGGGGCAGCTAGGTGGTGCAGTGGATAGAGCACCAGCCCTGGAGTAAGGAGTACCAGAGTTCAAATCCAACGTCAGACACTTAATAACTACCTAGCTGTGTGGTCTTAGGCAAGCCACTTAATGCCATTGCCTTGCAAAAAAAAAAAAAAAAGTAAAATAGACCAAATGGAAAAATAAATCAAAACTGTAAAAGGAAAATTAATGGGTTAGAAAGGGAAATACAAGAGCTACCTGAAGGAAACAAAACCTTAACAAATAGAATTGGACAAATGGAACCTAATGACTCTATGAGATTGCAAGATTCCAGCAAACAAAACCAAAAGGTGAAAAAAATTGAAGAAAATGTTAAGTACTTTCTAGGAATAATGACTCATCTGGAAAATAGATCCAGAAGAGATAATTCATTAATTATTAGGCTACATGAAATCCATCATTTAAAAAGAACCTAGAAAATATCATGCAGGAAATTATCATGAAAATTGCTTTAATATCCTAGAAAAAGAAGAAAAAAACAGTTCTTGAAAGAAATCCATCAGTCACCCTCAGAAAAGAAATTCCAAAATAAATACTCCAAGGAATAGTGTAGCCAATTTTCAGATTCTCAGCTAAAAGAGAAAACACTGGAAGTTGCCAAAAAAGAAGCAATTTAAATACCAGAGTGGCATAGTCAGAATTACACAGCACTTGTCAGCTTCAGCATTAAAGGACTGGAAGTCCTAGAATATGATATATGGGAAGTGAGAGGGTGGGGCAAAGGAGTTTTTGGATTACTGATAAGAATCATTTATCCTGTATTTAAGTAATTTTTTTAAGGGGAAAAGACTAACTTTCAAACTTACCTGATAAAAGCTAAACAAAAAATTTGATCTTTAAATACAAAACTCAAGAAATGCATAGAAAGATATACAGGAAAAAAATGTTAGTCAAAAAGATTGAGGAAAAAATTTATTAATAAAATTAAATTGGAAGATAATGCTACTTAACTCTTGAGAAGTGCATTTCTCTTGGGACAGTTGAAAAGAATATAATTAGACAAAAGATGAGGACAAATTGATCATGATGTAATGATTTACTTTAATCCATGAGATTGCATTTCTACTGGGGACTGTTGCAGGAGGGATATTGGACAGAGATGTGGGTATAAACTGATCATGAACTCATAGGACTTTCACTCATTAGAGTTATGTTTTTATTGGGAAAGTTAAAGGGAATATATTTGAATAGAGGGTATGAGTAAAAACTGATCATGATGATAATAATGCTTTTTGTTTTGAAAATTATCCTTCCATAGGATTATATCAAAGGAATGTACTTTGACAGAGGGTGGGAGAACAAGACAGTTATAAAATAATGAAGACATGACAAAAAGGATTATACCTGGAGAAGAATGTGGAGGCATTTGAGAGAATTAACACTTCAAGAAAGTAGTGTGTAAAGACAAAGTAAATCTTACTCTCAATAGATTTGTCTCAAAGAGAGAATGATATACATTCCTAATTGGGGCTAGAAATTTATCCTACTCTTGAAATAAATAGGAGGGAAAAGGAGAAATGACAGTGTGAAGCAGGCAGCAATCAGCAGCAAAAGGGAATTGAAGAGGAATAAGGGGAAAGGGGAAAGAAAAGATAGGATAGAGGAAATTTTTTTTTAAAAAGTTTTTGATGCAGTTTATTTTTCTCTCATAATCTTTTTTTCTCCTTAGTTGTAATTCTTCTTTCTCAAAATGACCAAAATGGAAATATATTCAACATAATTGTACATTTATAACCAATATCAGATTATTCACTGTCATGGAGAGGAGGGAGAGAAGAGAGAAGATAGAAAAATGTGAAACTCAAAAGTTTGGGAAAGAATCATCTTTATACATAATTGGAAAAAATAAATAAAAGAAAAAAAATACAAAATGTTTTAACATGAACTGATACCAAGTGAAATGAACAGAACCAGAAGAACATTGCATGGATAGCAATATAGTACATTGATCCATTCTGAATAATTGAATTATTCCTAAAAATACAGTGATGCAAGAATATTCCCAAGAACTTATGGTGAAAGTTACAGTTCATCTCCAGAGAAAGAACTGATGGAGTCGAAATACAGATGGTCTTTTGTTCACTTTATTTTCTTGGGGTTTTTATCTGGTTTTTTTTTTCTTTTACAGAATGACATACATGGCAATGTGCCAAATGGCTTGCTTTCTCAATGGGTGGAAGGGAGGGGGAGAGAGAGAGAATTCGGAATTCAAAATTTGAAAAAAATGTTAAAATTGTTAACATTTTACATAGTAAAATACAAAAAAAACCCCAAAATATAAATAACAACCACACAACAATAAAACAATTTCGTTGGGGTACAGGTATGGAAGTGGTATTTCTAGGTCAAAGGGTATTAAAATTTTTATAGCATTTGAGGCATAGTTTCAAATTGCTCTCCAGAATGTTGGGATCAGTTCACAACTCTACCAACAGTACATTAATGTCCCAGTATTCCCATATCCCCTCCAGAACGTTTTTTCTTTTCTTTCATATTAGTCAATCTGATATCTATGAGGTGCTACCTCAGATTTGTTTTAATTTGAATTTCTTTAATCAACAATTATTTAGAGCATTTTCATATAATTATAAATAGCTTTAATTTAGTTTTCTGAAAACTGCTTGTTGAGATATTTCAGTCATTTATCAATTGGGAAATGACTAATCTCATAAATTCTATTCAGCTTTCTATCTATCTGAGAGATGGGACTTTTATCAGAAAAACTTACTGTTAAATTTATTTCCTATATGCCTCTTTCTAAATTTGGCAGCATTCATTTAATTTGTACAAATATTTTAATATTTATAAAATCAAAATTATTCATTATATTTCCCATCATGCTCTCCATCTCTTGTTTGTTCATAAATTCTTCCCTTGACTACAGATCTGACAGGTAATATGCTGTAAAGTTCTCTAATTTGCTTATTATATCACCCCTTATATCTAATTCATATCTCCATTTTGTCCTTATCTTGGTATGATGTAAGATGCTGATCTTTATCTAGTTTCTGCCAAAACTGATATTCAGTTTTTTCCAGCAATTTTGGTAAAATATTGAATTCTTTTTCCAAAAGCTTTCATATTTGTTTATCAGACACTAGATTACGATGATCAATGAATGGTGTTTTAGATACCTAATCTCTTCCTCGCAACCACCACTTTATTTCTTAGCTAGTAACAGACTGATGATGAGATATGCTGTTTTGGGGCCACCTTCCTTTGCCTATTTAAAACATTATTAAAACATTTAAAACAATATTTTAAAACTTTTTTATACCTTTTGTTTTTCCCAGATAAATTATATTATTATTTTTAGCTCTATTTGATTTTTTTTGGTAATTTGATTGGTATGGCACTGAATAAATGAATTAATTTAGATCGTTTGTCATTTTTATTACACTGACAGCCTATTAATATTTCTTCAGCTGTTTAAAACTGATTTTATTTGTACGAAAAGTGTAATATAGTATTGTTACTATAGATCCTGGGTTTGTCTTGGTAAGTAGATTTCCAGGTATTTTGTATTATCTATGTTTATTTTAAAAGAAATTTGTCTTTCAATCTCTTGCTGCTAGGCTTTGCTGGTAATATATAGAAATGTAGATGACTAATTTGGATTTATTTTATAACTTGCAACTTTGCTGAAATTGTTAATTATTTCATCTACTATTTTTAGTTGATTCTTTAAGCACATCATCATATATTTCAAAGATTTTAGAAGAAAAATATAGGTCTATCTATATCTTACTAGGCAATCTAAATTTAAGCATGCATATGTGATTTAAACTTGCAAGTAAGCTTGACTGGGCTACAAATTATATTGCTTTATTAAAGGAGGGATTTTTCCAAGGGAAAATTTCACTGTCAACAATTTCATAATCAGAGACAGAATTTGACTAGGAAGAAACAAATTTTAATGATGTTGGCATATGATATTGCAATTGAAAAGGAAAATTATAGATCAGTTGCAATATAGTAACATGAATAAAAAATAAAATTTGCATTTTTGGGCAGGTCAACTTTTTCTCCCCTATCATGCTGATGAGACAATGGCACAGAGAGACAAATTGATCTTGGCATCAGGAAAGTAGAACTTAAATTCTTCTTTAAGTATTTCTTATTGTTTTTATTTCTTTTTTGTTCTCTCAAAGTAACATGACATCAGGAAGGTGATGTCATGACATGCAAGTGAATTGGATTCAAATGAGGGAGAGCTGTGCAAAGTCACCAGCCTCAGTTACTCTTCTGATCCTGTACCTTTTCAGAGCCTCAGTTTCTTCATTGGCAAAATTGGGTTGATACTATTTGTACTACTTACCCCACAGGGCTACTGTAAGAAAACCAGCTGTAGACCTAAAAGCATGACAAAAATGTGAATTACTGTGACAGAATGGAAGACTAGAAATTTCTGACAATTGGCTCCAATTTCAATTACTGGGCTTCTGTGCCTCATGATTGTATGGATCAGTCTGTGAAAGCTGAATTAGAACAAAATCAGCAGGTCCATCATCATCTCTTCACCTAACAAGTTCACAATGCCCTGAGGCAAAAAATGTTCTATTTTTAAGGCCACTTAGCAGGAGCAGCAGCAGCAGTAGCAGCAACCATTTGCACCTCCTAAGTGAGGGACAAATGGAAAGCTCATGAGTGTACCTGCCTGGACTTCCCAGAACTGCACTATTGTGGTCCCACATCATTAAGCCTCTGTGCATAATGGCTGGAGTCAAATGATCCTCAGAGTACAGCTAGACATTTAAACTGCAAAAAATAAAACCCAAACAAACAACAAGAAGAAAGTCTCACAAGGTAAACTTTATTCCTTACCATTTGGCCTTTAATTTTAGCCACAGCTATCCAGTTTCCTTTTGCCTTCAGACTTACAGCCTCTTGGCATGGTTTAGCTCTGCTTTTTAGAGTTCATTTAACTTGCTGCCACTACTCTCCAATTCTTATAAGCCACTTCTTCCTCTCAGTTGCCTCATCTGGCAAATGAGGGTTTGAACTTGATGCTCCCTAGCGTCTGCTAGGGCTCTAACATGTGATTTAAGGTAAATGAATGTATGTGGCCTAAGAGATAGGAATTAAATACCTGGGTTAACAGCTTTCATTATTCAAAAAAACATTCTTTTATTTATTCTAAACCCTCTCCCCCTCTGCCCAACCAATAAAGGGAATGAATTTTATTCTAGTGTGTTATGTATGCCCTTACATCTTACAAATATTGTACAAAATCAGTCAAAAATCTATTACTTTGACTTACTCTGCTAGCACTACAGTGTGTTATCTCGGGTAAATCCATTTCCCCTCTCTGGATTTGAAACTTGATAAGGCGAGAGAGAGAGAGAGAGAGAGAGAGAGAGAGAGAGAGAGAGAGAGAGAGAGAGAGAGAGAGAGAGAGATGCCATCAGGGTCATAGCTATGTGTGACTTTCTTTCCAGTGGAAGGTGATGTCTGTAGAAAGGTGACAGCCTTCTTTGTGGAGTCAGAACACTCAGAAGCCCTGCTAAGACATAAATTGGAGAAAATAAACATCCTGGAATGTACCCCATGCTTCCGATTTTATTTCTTTCTCTGGTTATAAAGCTTCTGACAATGAAATGTGCCTTTGGAACACTAACTCCATTAATAAAACCATTCCTATAATGGGAGGAACTTTAGATATGGAATAAATAGATTGCTTTCAATTAGCTTTGAGAATTTTTTCTACATCTTTCTAATTGAAATGATAAAGTATACCTCCTTTTGCTACAGTCCAAAATATATATTTGATGCCATAGTAATACCCTGTATAGTCAGAGAGTAGTGCTTTATATTTGCAAATCATTTCAGGAAACCAAATACAATGGTTGTTCTAAAAGGAAAATGCCCACCAGAGTTTTTTTCTTGGAGATACATATCAATTCTTATGCTGACATAGATCTAAGAGTCAATCCATCATGATGAGAAATAGCTAGGTGGACAATTCTTCCATTTTTAAAAATCAATGCCATTCCTTCACCACCCTCCCTAAAACCAATATAAATTCCATAAGGGTTTAGATGATGACATCTAGCAACTGGCAACAAGCATTTGAAGCCATTGAAGCCTTTCACTGTCTTAATGGAATGGAGACTGAATCAACTGAGATGAAGCATTGTTTGCCTGGCAGCAAACCATAAAATCAGCTGTTGTCCAGTTAAAGGTAAGATAAAACAACATGTCATTCATACCAAAACCATGCTTGCAAAGATGATCAATGGAAATGAAGAATGATTTGGAGAACAGAAATCAGGAACAAATGAAAATAAAGGTGGCTGTTGATTAGCTTGATGAAAATTAACTTTTTTTGTTCTGTGCAAAAATTACACACATACCTCTTAAAATATATGATGGATTTTGAATATTTGGGGGAATTAGGATAATGCTTTGCAAACAAAAAGTGCATGAGGTTTGTGACCATATCCTGGATTCCATTCTCTTCAGGAACATTGCTCATTTAATATGCCGTGAGTTGGACAAACATGTCTATACTTTCTTTATGTAGTGAAGTGGTATGATATCTTAGAAAGAAAACTGACTAAAAGTCTGGATGCCTGACTTCAGATCTGGTTTCACACCCAGCTAGCTTTGTTTTTTGCCCCCAACATCCCTGTCACAATATCTCCGGGCTTCCATTTCTTCATCTTGTAAAAAGAAACAGCTAGAGGAGACAATCTCTAAGATGCCATGTGGCTCTGAAATTTGATGAGACTAAAATGTAGCATTCTTAACCAAGGATCTCACAACTTTAAAAATTATTTTGATGACTATATTTCAATATAATTGGTGTCCTTTATAATTCTATATAGTTTATTCTGTTTGTTAAAGTATTGTTTAAAAACTGGATTCACAGGCATTGCTACGGTCAAAGAACACAGAAAAGGTTCAAAATTCCTGTTAAATATGTGAATGTTATATGTTTTCACTTGTTACTCCTGAACAAACAGGTTCCTCTGGGACTAAAGAAGCCTAAAAGAAATTAGTTTAATTGAAAGTATATCCACTGATAGTTAAGTTAGAATTATTATTGTTTAAAATTTTGGATTAAGATAATTTTTAAATAACAGTTGTACATTCTAACACTTCTAGGGTTACTGGTGGAGTTGTTTGAAGCAGAAAAATGTTGTAGGAATAGGGGACTATATTTTCACTCGTAATGTGAAGCTTATTTAAATGTTCAAACACATGTAATATTTTGCAATTATTTCTGTTCTTTGATTCAAAAAACGAAGGACTAAAGGTCTGGCTTCTTTTTTATAAAGATTGAAGTGAGAGTGGTCCTATGTCAGAAAATTAAAGGCAGATTCAATAAGTGGGTGTATATCTTGCCTTTAAAAATGCATTTTAGAGCCTAAAGAGAAAAAAAGAATTGAGAGCAGATAATGAGAGTTTGATGAGCAGATTTGAAGCCAGATGGCAGGAGAGAAGAAGAGGCTTTAAGAGAGAACAGAGGCTGTAAAGATGGCTTACGTCTGAAGAATTTAAAGCTACCTGAAAAATTTAGTGTTTACAATGAGGAACAAAAAGTAATCAATAAAAATTGCCAATAAGTATAAGCTAATACAAACAGAATGTGATAAGAAAATTTCTGATTTATGCTGGACAGCTCCATTTTAACTATTTGAAAGTAGCAAGTATCAAGTGCACTTTCTCTTACTTATATCATGACTATATAATAGGTTTCAGAAAAAAGAGTTATCGCAATCAGTGATGGGTTTATTTTGTTTGTTTGTTTGTTTGTTTGTTTTATTGTGAGTGGATTTATCCCTAGATTCACAAATAACTTCATTCTCAGAAAACATGAAGGTGGGGGGAGTCTATTGATATTTATATCCGAGCCCAATTAATTGACCATGTACACTGGCTGTCCCACATTATTAAAGGTGTAGGTGATTATGATATAAATATATGCTGAAAATTTCTATACACTGTTCAGCTAATTGAATGACACAATCTGGACAACAAATACTATTTATTCTGTTGTTATTTGTTTTTCCTTTTTGGATGGGTAGACCAGATATATGTTTTTACAGACTACGTTCATAAGGCTCTACAATATTCAAGGGTTTGATGTCACCATCATCCATATCTAAAAAACTTTTCCATCTACAGAGAATCCCTCATAAATTTGTACTTTGGCATAGATATCCTCCATTAAAGTGACAAACACTTTAGTGAGCACATTTTCTTGCTTTATGTGCCACTTAAAGTTTTATGTTCAGAGGGTCAATAAACAAAGTCATCCCAGTGCAAAATTTCTTGAACAATTATAATGTGACTAGGAGATGTGGTCAAAGAAGTTTATACGGTGATTATTTGCTCTTGAAAGTATTTTTTAATCAAAAAACTGTAAATACAATTTAATCTTTATTCTCACTATTGTTTTTCAAATATTCGTGTGAAATTAAAGATGTGTTTAGCTTTTGTCATGATTGGCAAAAGTCTCCCAGTTTTTTACTAATCTGTTCATCAAGAATGTTCTTGAGAGTTAAGATGTTTCTTACAAAATGTTTAGAAATGTGAAAATAAGGATATAATCAATAATTGTCTGTATTCTTAATTGTCTTTTAATAATCTATTATGTAACATTTTCCTCTACAGCTTTCACATCTTTCCAATGCTCTCACAGTTGCATGACCTCTAATATGGATCTTCCAAGTGTATATTTGGTCTAATTCTTTTCTTGTTTTTGTCCTCTCTGGTGCTACTTCTACCTCATCCATTTGCATAATCACTTAGAATCCAAGTATGGTGAATCTCTACTCTTAAGTATGGGATGTTTCTACACAACTTAATAATGAAAAAAAAGAAAAATATTTGCACATCTATTCTAATTTTAATTTTTTTAATTTGTCCTTCTTCCATTTTCATCCTTAAATGACTGCAGACAAATTTGAAAAGTTGAGTCTCTTGCCAAGCTTTTTAAAACTGCTTCAACTTTCCATCGTTTGTCTCTGCTTTATGAGGCAATGCTACTCATCAACTTTCATCTTTTTTACTCTTTCAGGGTTTAGAAATGATTTTATATTTTAAGTCTATATTTTTGCTGACTGGTATTTCTATGTAGCTGGCAAGGAAGTCATGTAATGCTGACTAAGATACATTCTAGTTCCTTTTAGACATTTTATGATAATTGACTTATATTAGTTAAACAACAGTAGAAAATCATTGCAATATATCTCTATGTCCTTTTTTTCCATCCAGCATCCATTTTTTATTATCAAAAACTTATTTGAATAGGTCAAAATTGAGTTGTTTCAATTTTATGAATTTAATTTTCTCGTTTTTATTCTTCTAGCTCTTCAGTACTTTTTTATCTTTGCTCTAAGTAGTCAGAGCCATAATTATAGACAGACAGCTGATTCAGGAGTGACTCCTATATCAATAATGAGTTATTTGGGGTCCATTAAGATAAAATCAATTTTTGTGATGTTATTCAATGCTTGTCTTGATTATTGAAATAACCTTCTAATTGGTCTTCCTGTCTCAATTATCTCCCCATTTCAATCCATCATTTATTTAGTTGCCAAACTTATGATGCCTAAAGAACAGATCGAGCAATGCCCCATCCCCTCTCTCACTCAATAAACTTCAGTGGCTCGCTTTTACCTCTAGGATCAATTCCTCCATTTGGAATTTTACACCCTTCACCATCTGTCCACATGCTAAATTTCTTGTCTTCTTATACTTTACCCTTTTTCACAGACTATGATAAAGCTAAACTTCTTATTTGCTGCCTCTAGCATACAACATTTCACATAAACTTGCCTTTAAACTGGCTTTCCCCATGACTGGAATGCTCTCCTCACCTTTGCATTGAAGATACTGGGAATCAGCAATTACATTGTTTAAAACATACATAATTTTCAGGGATTTTAAGTCCTTCATAGTTACTTCTATCATTTAATCCTTTACAACACATTTTAGTTTTAAAGCTGCAGTTATCTTCATGGTGTGCCTTTTTCAAATACTTACCATAAGTAATGAAATATGAGATAATCAAATATTCCATGAAATAAAAGTTCTTGTTACCTTTAAAAAGGTGTTAAGAAAAACTCAACAGATAATAAGATCATCATCTTCATAACCACTTTAACCTATACTAAAACATAGCATAGTTCAAGAATGGGGGAAGTGATAGTAATACTCTACTTTTCTTTCAAGAGACACAATCTAAAATATTATTTTCTAATCTGAGTGATACATTTTAGGAATCACCTGGATGAGCATAAATATATTGAATTGTGAATGGCCTTGAGATAATGCCAGATGAAGGTGAGTTGAAGTAACTAGAATATTTAACATGAAGACAAGAAGACCTAATGAAGAAGGGAATGAGTGGAAAAGAATGAATGATTTTTCACCAAATGCCTACTATCTAGAACTAGGCCAGTATGAATATGAACAAGAAATAGTTCCTATTCGAAAAGAGCTTATATATAAATAAAAAAGAGAAAATATACAAAGGAGTGGTGACCAGAAAAGTACATCAGGAGACAAGGGCAATGTGGCACAGTGGATAGAGTGTCACTGGATCAGGAAAACTAATATTTATCTTAACTTTTAATACAGGCTCAGATACTTAATATCAGTATGGCCCTTGACAAGGCATTTAAGCTTCTCTGCCTCAATTTCTTCATCTATAAATGGACTAGAGAAGAAAAAAGCAAGGCACCTCCTATACCTTTTCCAAGAAAAATCCGAATAGAGTAATGAAGAATCAGACATGACTAAAAAAATGACTGAAAAAGTCACTTCCCCAAAAAAGGGATGGGAAGTGGGTTTGGAGCCATATGGATCACATCTAGACCAATAGCAAAGCATACAGAATGGATAGAGGTGAAGCCCAGTAAGATATAGTAAATTAAGTAAGAACTAAATAGTTCACCCTCGTAACAAAGTTCCAGTCTTGAATTACTGAAAAGTGATTTAGAGGGTACTGGTATTTCAGGGAGAGAATAGTGTAGCACCAGAGCAGATGACAAAACCTTGGCAGCTAGATAGTACAATGTATGGATCACTGATGCTGAAGTTAAGAAGATATGAGTTCAAATCCAGACTCAGATAGTTATTAGTTGTGTGAACTATCTATCCATTGAAAAGACAAAGAATATATCAATTATACATTTGAAGTTATGTGAAATATATTTCAGTGTTAGTCATGTTGTAAAAATAAAAGAAGAAAATAAAGTGAAAAAAGTAGGCTTCAATCTGCACTCAAAGTTCATCAGTTTTCTCTATGAAGATGGAAAACAATTTTCATCATGGGTCCTTTGCAAAAAACCCATTATCTTATTATGTAATTTTTCTATCTCTTATACTTTATCTTTCTTCATTAAGGATATGATTTCTCTGTCATCACATTCAACTGAGATCAATGTATCACATGGAAACAATGTAAAGACTAACAGAATGCCTTCTGTGGGGTGGGGGGAGAGAAGCAACAATTGGGGGAAAATTGTAAAATTCAAAATAAATAAAATCTTTCTTAAAAAAATAAATAAATAAATTCTCTTCCCTTTAATTCTACTCTAGACTTTTATATTCATGATCATTACACCTATTTATTCCTTCCTTAAATTCTGTATTCTTCATAGAACTAAATATTCTGAGATACCTATTTAGAGCTAACTGTCTCAAACCATTTACATTTTATTGCCCTGTAGATCATATGTCTCCCTTTGTTTGTTCTGTTGTCTTTTACTTAAAAGTATCAGATCCCTCATGGATTTTTGGGAACCAAGATGGTGGAGTGAGCACCAGGTAGCCATAATTCTCCCATATTTACTTCCAAGTGACCATAAAATATCACACCAAAAAATACTGAAGCAGCCAAAAGGATGAAGTGAAACAATCTTTTTCTTTTAGGTTTTTGCAAGGCAACCGGGGTTAAGTGGCTTGCCCAAGGCCACACAGCTAGGTAATTATTAAGTGTCTGAGACCGGATTTGAGCCCAGGCACTCCTGACTCCAGAGCCAGTGGTTTATCCACTGTGCCACCTAGCTGCCCTGAAGCAATCTTTCAGTCCAAGAAACTTGGAAGATCAGCAGGAAAGGTCTGTCTGTAAAAGGGAGACAATCTAGGACAGGAAGCATCCCAGTAAGTCAGCAGCAAGTGCCACCTCAGCAAACTAGCAATAGTTCCAAGTCCCATTGCAGCGGAGCAGACAAGCATCAATAACAGCACCCGCCACATGCCTCAGCACAGCCAGGGAAATGGCAGACACTAGCTCTAAGAACTGCCACATGCCTCATCACAACCCCAGACAAACATGCAAGCATTCATTTGGACTGCCATGTGCTTCAGTGTAGGCTGGAAACACAGAAACACCCATACTTGCCTCAGTATACACTAGACAGCAGCATTAGGAAGCAAGCTCAGAACAGGTAAGCTGACAGAACCTTAGGGTCTCCAGTGGCACCAATCACTCCCCACTCTATCTCCTCATTTCAGCACCAATGTGGTTCAGGACATCAGTACAGCACCAGGTAAATAGCAAGGACCCACAGCCCTTGGCACAAGGTGACCGAGTAGTACCCCTTCTACCCCCAAGAACAGAAATCAAATATAAAAGAAAGGGGGAAAAAGTCAGAAAATACAGCAAAAAGCAACAAAAAAATAAACCTATTATGGTGATGCAAAACAATGTCAAAACATCCAATAGTAAAGTCCCAAAGAAAAATAGAAAGTGGTCTCAAGCACAAAAAAAAAAAAACTCAAGGAAGAGCTCAAAAAAAGAGTTTAAAAATCATATGAAAGAGAAAAGAAAAATTGGGAAAAGATAGGAGAGTGATGCAAAATAATTATGGGGTTAAGTCAACAACTAGGAAAAAGAAAATAACTTTACAAAGTATAATTGGTCAAATAGAAAAGGAGATTTCAAAATCTGAATAAAGCAACTCCCTAAGAAGTATGTTTGACCAAATGGAAAAGGAAGTGCAGAAAACAACTTTTTAAAGATAGACTTTGGCAAGTAGAAGCTCATGATTCTGAGACATCAAGAATTACTCAAACAAATTCAAAAGAATGACAAACATAGATGATAATGAAAAAGACCTCATTGGAATAATATGGAAAATTGATCAAGAAGAGCATCAGAATCATTGGAATCATTGGAAAACAATAATCAGATGGAACTGGAGTGCATCTTTCAGTAAGTTATCAAGGAAAATTGCTCTGACATCCTGTAATCATAGGACAGAATAGGCATTGAAATAATCCACCTATCACCTCAGGAAAGAGATTCCAAATAAAAACCTCCAAGGAACAATATAGGCAAATTTCTGAACAATTGGGACAAAAGATAAAATACTGAAAATAGTCAGAAAGAATCAAAAGCCAGTGGAGAAGTTAGTGGAAGTTATAGAGAGGCATACTTAGGCACACTTTAAAGAAAAACTTCCTATTGGCTAGAGTCCTCCAAAAGCAATATGAGCTGTCCTCAGAAGTAGAGGCATACCCCTTATTGAAAGACTTGGGCAGGGGTAGCACTGGCCCTGGAGTCAGGAGCACCTGAGTTCAAATCCAGCCTCAGACACTTAAGAATTACCTAGCTTTGTGGCCTTGGGGAAGCCACTTAACCCCATTGCCTTGCAAAAACCGAAAGAAAGAAAGAAAGAAAGAAAGAAAGAAAGAAAGAAAGAAAGGAAGGAAGGAAGGAAGGAAGGAAGGAAGGAAGAAAGGAAGGAAGGAAGGAAGGAAGGAAGGAAGGAAGGAAGGAAGGAAGGAAGGAAGGAAGGAAGGAAGGAAGGAAGGAAGGAAGGAAGAAAGAAAGGAAGAAAGAAAGGAAGAAAGAAAGAAAGATAGACTTGAAGCCAAGGCTGTCTGGTGACTTTTGGAGGATATTGTTTGCACAGGGTCTTTCTTTTCAGTCAGGTACAATTCAAGTAGGAATGCTTGTGAGGATCCTTGCAACATAAAGATACTGTGCAGGCAAGTACAGGCTATTGTTCATTTGATTCCTAGTTCTTAATTGATGAGTTTTGGGAATAGAAGAGGAAGGTAATTTGGTTCTGTTTTCCTTAACTTGGAAAAGGGTGGTTGTCTGAGCTCTTTTTTTTATAGGTCACAGCATGTCTGAACAAATAAGCTCAATACCTTCTCAGTCACAAATAGGTTTTTAACCTTTTTTTATTTTTATTTGCATGAATTAGAATTGAATATTATCTTTATGATGCCAAAACACATGGGAAACCCAGTAGAAAAACTTCTCTTCAGTTGTCAATATATTTTTAAATAAGTTTGTCTGTAATCAGAATTACGTGGAATTTTTCAAGTTCAAGATCGAAAGCAATTAATAAGTTTCCTCAAAAATCTATGCTTAGTTCCATTTGAAGCCTATTTATATAATAACAATTATAATGATAATGTATGCCTTCATTCTCTATAACTTAAAGTCTTGGAAAATAAGATTATAGAGACTTAAAGATTATAAGACTTGGAACCTAAATATCCAGGTCTTGACAAATTTACTTTGCTCCAGATTACACATAATATTTCAGAGGAAAGATTTAAACCAAAGTCATCCATTCTGACTCCAATGTCAATCTTCTAGCCGCTACAATGGACATATTGCAACCTATTCATAAGACAGAAATTGGTTGCAGAAGAAAATAATAAGCATTCTTTGTCTGCTTACAAGGCCATAGATAAATAATACATCACTTGAACATGACCAAATGCATATCAACATTGCCTCACTCAGATGGAAATCAGCACAGTCCAGTGAAAGATCGTTCTGGAGCTCAAGAATCTGCATCCAAATCCTGACTCTGCTTACTGTCTATATGAACCTGAGCAAGTTGCTGAATTTTCTTGGGCCTCAGTTCTGGGTGGGTCCATAAAATGAAGAAATTGGACTTAATATCCTCTAAAGTTCCTTGCAAATCTAAAATCATATCTGAATCTATTAGCAGGTAGAGATATGAGTACAAGAAATAAAGGCCCCTTCTTGGAACCATAGATAGAATGAAATAGAATGTAGATTAGAAATAGACTGAGCAGTTTTTCTGGTCTGTTGAGGATGAAGGAAAAAAAAATCAATTATGAAAGATTTGAATTACTTATCAAGAAAATTATATCAACCTTGTTGGTGGTAGTGACTAAACATTGGAGTGAATTTATTTTGATAGGCTGCAGATTGTGTACTAAAACCATAAAAAACATGCTCTCTGGTGCTCTAAGTTGGACAAGAGCTTCAGATCTATACTAGGAATGTGAAGTAAATCACTCATAATTCCCTACAATGAAGAGTGAGATCAACGTTCTGATCAAACAAAGAAAATGGTGTCATATCTGTCCATATAGCATTAACCCTGGGAATTACTTTCCTTTTCTTTGTACCAGTCAATCCCACAAAGATGTTCCATCCGAACTCAAATTCAAAAGCAGGCCAGTTTAATGTACTAGACAACTGCCCATATTATCAGTCTAAAAATTCATCTTCTCTCACGTAGCATCTCTCCTAGACTAAATTCTGAGGAATATAGAGAAACATGGGGAGACTTAAATCAACTACTACAAAACAGAGTAACAAGAAAAAAAATCAAATGACCAAAAGGAAAAGGAAAATAACAGTGAAGAGGTGAGAATTGTAATCAGTCCAATGACCAATCTTGATATTAGAGGACTAATGTCTCAGGAAAGTGATGGATTAAGGGTGTGTAATAAGCCATAGCATGTAAAAAAATCTTGTTCTATTTAATTTTTTTTAAGAAACATGGACTTTTGGTTGAGAAGTCTATTGGACTGAGGAATTGTGGAAGGAGATAAGCCTTTAGTACTATAAGTAAAATTTGTAAACTGTAGAGGGATCAGTTATCCAATGTAGATCCTTTGGTGATTATGAAAGGTAAATTTTTCATAAATAAAAACTCATGATTTCACTTCAGCTCATCCTTTTTCTCCCTTTACTTGTAAATAACTTTGCATTTGGATTGCTGTCATTGAACTTGTTATCCATATAAATTCTGATTTAAACTGTACTGCATGAAAGGAAATCTGCTTCAGTTGGAAATTGATGTATGAGTTTATCAGTTTTCAGAAATATGATTAGATTACTCTATGAAATCCTTAGCTCCAAGGGAATTAAAAAAATCTTTTGCTTGGGAATTAGATTCCAGGCAGATTGATTGAAGGAGAGGTGGAGTAGGGATAAGGCAAACTTAAGAACTCATTAGAAAAATAATACAGAAGGTTTTATGATTTTCAATTACTATTATGATAGTAATTGAACCAAGGAGGTTGATAGATAATTCTACTGGAATTTTTCCATACTGCTAGTGTCAATGTATGAACTAACTCCCAGTTTTCAGGTTATTTGCATTATTCATTAATTTTCTTGTATTTAATGAAAACCATCTCAAAGGGTTATAACCGTTTGAGACAAAATGTAATAACAAGCTATGTTATGAAATTTTGCTGAAAAGTTGATACATAACAAAATGTGAATCTAAGTAAATGTGACACAACCACAGTGATGAAAACAAGTTTCTATTAATTACATCTATGCTGGGGAAGAGAATGTATCCTCTTCAATCCCCATGGAACAAAGGTGTCTCCTGAAAACAACAGATATTTATGTAAAATCAGCAAGAGGATGAGAATAAATAGTCATAGTTCTCTACCCAATTGGTTCTGGTTCATTTGAAGATGAGTGAGAGAAACAAAGAACATAAGTTTTATTTCAAGTTAGTACTTAATTTGGTATTTCCTCTATATGGGATCAGAGACTATTTCCTACTATGCAGACTTAGAAAAGTCATTTCCTTATTTAGAAATTTCAAATGAGGGTGGAATACCCTTGTAGTTTCCCTGCTTTTCAGATTAGTACAAACTCCAATCTGTGGACAAAGCTAGAACAAGACTTCACTTATTTCATATAACAGACTTTAAAATATTTGAAGTGTGCTATCATGTGTCCAGCATTGACCAGGCTATTTACATTGACTTCATTTAGAGATTCATTCAGTTAAATTCCAAATACCTAAACTTAAATACCATCTCTGTACCTTTCTAGCTGTGCAACCAAGAATAATTCTCTTAAACTCTCTGGGTCACAGTTTTCTCAACTATAATATGTGAGGAACTGCCAAGAGACAGGTTTAAATATATCAGGTAGTCACATTCTGTCACCAGATATCACATGCTAGTGCTTGCTTGGGGTTGATGCTCAGGTGTATCACTAAAATGGAAAGAAGCAAAACCATGCCAAGAGACACCTGTGTCAGACAAACCAACTTCTATAATCCTGTTTCCTATCAATCAGTCCATGGGGTGATAATGATTCTGGTTAAGACTAGTGAAAAGATTGGCATGCACAGTATACCCCACGTGATAATAAAAATAATCTGCAACTCATGCTTCCAATCATTTGATTTGTTGATATGGTCCTTTTTGACACTGAAGGACTACAAGTAGTAAGTGAAAATAAAGAACTCTTTATAAAGAAAGTACTACAAGACAGATCAGCAGTTCTGAAATTATTCATAGAAAGTTGATTGCTGTACTGAGACATTAAATGATTTTTCTAATGTGGGTTTTAGAAAAATGGGCACCATTGAAAAGAAAAAAAAGAAAAACATGATATCTGAGGTCTCCACTAGTTCTAAATCAATGATGGAGGACTTTGGTCTGGGAACATGGCTACATAGGTTGATTTTTTTCACTATGTTAATTTTGCTCAACTGTGTTCCCTCTCTTTAATTTTTATTGTTATTGTTGTTGTTTATTTTTTTATTTTATTTTATTTATTTATTGTTTATTTTTTTAAATATTTACTTCCAGTGAAATACCACAATTTCCTTCAACTGTTCTTCTCATTATTATTATATAGTTTACTTACTATAATTCAGCAATTATTTTCTGAAATGCAAGAATGGTCTTCAAATCATCAGAAAATGAAAACTCTCATTGTTTCTTCCCTCACATATAAAAGGAAACAGAAAATGCACTTAATGATTTTGGAATTCACTCACCCCTAAAAGATTATATAGTGTAATAGCTGGAAAAGATACATGTAAAAATATTGTAGTTATCATTTGAATATCTATTACATACATATTTTCTATCTACTCAAAGAAAAAATAATTTAGTCACTTTCATAATTTGCTATTAGGTAGACAAGATGATTGGAGTTCATCCCTGTCCTTCATCTTTTTGTTCCTTATTGTAACTTGTTAACATTTAATTGGATGTTAGGTTGTTTCAATGATGCTGAAGGGCAACAAGTGAAGAAATAAATCACTTGTCCAACAAATTATGGCACCATTATTATTTGCTTAATTGCAAGAAAAAAATCCCTTGAAGGTGCTGAAAAAAACATCAGTAACTACCAATGTCACCAATGTGACCAATGTCACATATCTATTTTCCCATTTCTGTAAAGTTTATTTCTTTAATTGGTTCGAAATACTATTCAAAGATGATGAATACAGAGTGCCAAGGGACATTTATCTAAAGCAATGATCTCCAATTTATAAAAGAGGAAACTGAGTCCCACAGAGAAATTGCCTTGCTCAAGATTATATAAGAAAAAAAATGGAATTGGGATTCAAATTACAGTCCTCTAACTCCAAACAAAAGTCTTTCTTTGCATTTTATTTTTTTCAGTTACATGTAAAAACAATTTTTTAATTCAAACTTCTCTCCCTTCTTCCCTTCCAAACCTAGTACTTCATTGAGAAATCAAATAATTTGTTATAGGTTATAAATATGTAGTCATACAAAACATTTCCTAATAAACAGTGTATGAATGGAAATAGACTCCCCGCCCCCACCAAAAATACCTCAAGAAAGATAAAGTTTATAAGAAGTATGCTTTATTCTGTATTCTAAAAATCCTCAGCTCTTTCTCTGGGAATATATAGCATTCTTCATAAGTCCTTGGATCATTGTATTGTTGAGAAAAGCTAAATCATTCACAGATGATCATCCTATATTATTGCTGTTGCTGTATACAGGCTATATTTCATTTTGCATCAACCCATATAATTCTTTCCAGGTTTTTCTCAAAGTATCCTGCTCATCATTTCTTTTAGCAGAATAACATTCCATCATAATTACATACCACAGTTTGTTCAGCCATTCCACAATTGATGGACATCCCCTCAAATTCCACTTTTTCTCACCAGAAAAGAGCGGCTATAAATATTTTTTTCCTTTTTAGTTTTTTTTATTTCTTTTAGGATACAGACCTAGTAGTGATATTGTTAGGTCAAAGGACATTCATGGTTTTATAGTCCTTTTGGCATAGTTCCAAAGTGCCCTACAGAATCTGTTCTACAGATTGAATAATTTCATAACTTCACCAATAGTGCACTAATGTTTAATTTTCCCTTTATTCCCTCCTACATTTGTCATTTTTCTTTTCTGTACTATCAGTCAATTGAATGGGTATAAGGTATTACCTCAGTGTTGTTTTAATTTGCATTTCTCCAATCAACAATGAATTAGATTTTTTTTAATATTGCTGTAGATATAGTTGATAACTTAATCCAAAAAGTGATCATTTATCCATTGGGGAATTTATTTTTATAAATTTGATGGAATTTTCTATGTTTGAGAAATCAGGCCTTTATCAGAGAAACTTATTTGAAAATATTTTTACTATGCTTTTTTCCCCTCCATCCTATTCTTCCCTACCTCCATTTATTCTAATCACTTACTCCTTTCACTCTATTCCTC
Source organism: Macrotis lagotis (assembly GCF_037893015.1). Classification (NCBI taxonomy): domain Eukaryota; kingdom Metazoa; phylum Chordata; class Mammalia; order Peramelemorphia; family Peramelidae; genus Macrotis; species Macrotis lagotis. The sequence goes on from NC_133665.1 coordinate 118,455,219, forward strand.
CTCAAAAAGTGTTTAGCTTCTTACTACCCCCTCTCACAATCTACCCTCCCTTCTATCACACCCCCCTTCTCTTATCCTTTTGCCCTACTATTTTACTGGAGAATAAGATAGATTTTCACCCCCATTTGAATGTGTATGTTATTCGCTCTCGGATCCAATTCTGATGAAAATAAAGTTCACATATTCCTTCTCTTCCTCCTCTTTGCCTCCACTGTAAGAGCCTTTTGCTTTTCTCTTTTATATGAGATAATTTACCCCCACTCTATCTCTTCCTTTCCTTTCTCCACTCTTTAATTTCTTTCAATCTTTCATTTTATTTTTTTTGCTATTATCCATTCATATTCAACTCACATCTGAGTCCTCTGTCTATGTATATATGCTTTATCTAACTACCCTAATAATGAGAAAGTTTGAATAAGTTACCAGTTTCATCTTCCTATGTAGCAATATAAACAGTTCAACATCATTAAGTCGCTTAGGATTTTCCTTTCATGCTTATCTTTTATGTGCTCTTCATGAATCTTTTATTTGCAAGTCAAATTTTCCATCAGGAAAGTTTGAATGCCCCCTGCTTCACTAAATATCCTTTTGTTACCCTGAAAGAGGTGATTCTTCATTAGTAATCCAAGATACCTTTCATTCCAGAATATCATATTCCAAGTTTTATGATCCTTTAATATAGAAGCTGATAACTCTTGTTACACTGATTGTGACTCCACAATATTTGAATTGCTTCTTCTTGACCACTTGCAATATTTTCTCTTTGATCTGGGAGATCTGGAATTTGGGATCACTTTCAGGAGGTGATTGGTATATTCTTTTGATTTCTAGGTTATGCCCTGGTTCTAGAAGATCAGGGTTGTTTGCCTTGAAAATTTTCTTGAAAGATAAAATATAGATTCTTATGGTAATCCTGGCTTTCAAGTAGTTCAATCATTTTTAAATTAACTCCCCTGCATCTAATTTCCAGGACAGTTGTTTTTTCCAATGAGGTATTTCACATTTTCTCCTATTTTTTCCATTCATTTGGTTTTGTTTTACAGTTTTTTGATTTCTCATAAAATCATTAGCTTCCATTTGCTCAATTCTAATTTATAAGGAATTATTTTCTTCAGTTAGCTAGTGTACTTCCCTTTGCATTTGGTCAATTCTAATTTTAAGTCATTCTTTTCCTCATTGTCTTTTTGGACCTCTTTTACTAATTTGACCTAGCCTGGTTTTTTTACTTTAATTTCCTCCTCATTGGTGGTGAGTTCACCTTTTTTCATTTATGATACTAGCAATTTGGTTGTCTTCTTTCTTTTTTTAATCAAATTGACCAGAGGTTTATCAATTTTATTGGTTTTTTCATAATACCAACTTTTGGGTTTATTTATTAATTCAATAGTTTTTTTTGCTTTTGATTTTATTGACTTCTTTAATTTTTAGAATTTCTAATTTTGTATTTAATTGGGGATTTTTGATTTGTTCTTTATCTAATTTTTTTAGTTGCATGTTTAGTTCATTGATTTCCTCTTTCTCCAATTTATTCATGTAAGCATTTAGAGCTATAATATATCCCCTGAGAGTCGCTTTGAATGAATCCCATAAGTTTTGGTATGTTGTTTCATTATTATCATCTAGGATAAAATGATTAATTCTTTCTATAATTTGTTTTTTGGTCCACTCATTTTTTAAAATGAGGTTATTCAGTTTTCAATTTGTTCTGGGTCTATATCGCCTTGGCCCAATATTGCATATAACCTGTTTTTTTAATGTGCTATTTTCTTCAGTACTTTACCAAACTGTTGACTCTTTTTTCATGATTTTCTTGCATTACTCCCATTTCTTTTCCCAATTTTTCCTCTATCTCCCTTACTTTATTTTCAAAATACTTTTTAATTCTTCTGTGACCTGAGATCAATTCATTATTTTCTGATGTTTTTGGATATAGGAGCTTTGCCTTTCTTATCTTCTGAGTGTATATTTTGATTTTTCTTGTCATGAGTAATTTTTTCTGTTGTCTGCTCATTTTTCCCAGTCTATGACTTGATTTAAACTTTTTTTGCTAAAGTAGGGGTCTGCTTCCAGGGTGGATGGTGCACTGTCCCATACTTTTGTGTGCAACTGTTTTCAAAGATACTTTTGAGTATTTGATTATTTTCAGTGTTTTCAAGATGGTATGATATAAGGAGAGGTGATTACAACTTTTCTAACCTATGCTCTGGTTGGTAAATGGCCACAAGTACTCTTTCCCACCCTGGAACTGTGAGGAGGGTCCCCATTCCCCTGTGTCCCCAAACCTGGACTGCCAGTCAAGACTGTGGCTGAATTAGAGTATGGGAAAAGCGAAAGAGTCTGTCTCAAATGCTAGCAAAGTGATCTCTGATCTTTCTGACCAATTGTTTGACCTCCTTAATATCTGAGGGCTGACAGCTCTGAAAGCAGTTGTTTTGGCTGATTCAGTGGCTTCCAAGGGCTGCTCCTGGAGCTGTGCTGGTAGACCCTGGACTGCACTGGTACAGCCTACACTAGACCATTCCTCACTGTCCCCAGCTACTACAGACCTTTCCTGCTGATCTTCTAAATTGTCATTGACGTCTCTGGGACAAGGGTGACTATGCACAGTGTTCCTCCCTCGCTCTGGTACAGCTAACCTTTCCTGCCAACCTAAGCTGTCTTGGGCTAGAAAATTGTTTCCTTCCATCTTTTTGAGAGTTCTGATACTCTAGAATTTATTTAGAATTATTATTTTAATGCTATTTGAAGCAATTTGAGGGAAAGCTCTGGTAATGCCCTGCCTGTACTCTTGCCATTTTGGCTCTTCCTCTCTATAAAGTTTTATTAAACCTGCCTTCACTAACTGGTCCAAGCTAAAAGTGTAGCAGTCTCTCTTAAAGGCCAAATTTTGTGACTGGCACACAAAATCTTTAACTTGTTCAATTTTTTTCTGACCTGTCCCAGTTCCCTCTTATTTAGGTACTCTAATGGCCCTCCTCTCTGTGATAGGAGAGAGGCAGAGCTCACCATAATGATGACACTTATTCCAGATATTTGATTGTCTTTAGACCTACTTTTGCTCAGAAGTTATGAATTCTAGAGACCCACCAGATTCAGCTTCCCAAGCACTGGGGACTATATGTGTAATACTCATTTTGCAAATTATTTATAAGAATGTTCTATGGTTTCATCCAGTATGAGTATCCTTGATGAAAACAGAAAGGAACAGGTAGACCTCAATGTATTTTCTCAGTTCCACAAATGAGACCTAGAAAGACTCTAATAATCTGAGTCCATAAAGTCCTAGGCAACTAAGCAACGAAAAGATCATTGTCCCTATGAGACTGACATTATAAAAGGGCAATTAATTGCCTACTATCTACCAGACATTGAAATAAGTACTATTTCCCCATATTATCTCATTTTATCTTCACCATAATCCTGCAAGTATCAGTTTCTCTTTTTTTTTATCCCTTCTTTAGAATAATTTCCCCTTTTGTCTTTGGAATTTTATTTTGGGGGGACTTCCCATTGCTTCTAGATTTAATTTCAGGATTTTTGTCTATGTGATCTTTCCAACTCTTCCTCTGAATGTTTTGAAATATGCTAGCATAAAAATTTAGGGTACCCACAAATCCTTGATGATTCCACATAGACCAATGAAATCATATATCCATTCAAAACAAAACAAACAAATTCTTTTTACATTAGAATATCCAGCTTGGTAAATACATATGGTCAATTTTTCTCTTCAGTTTGTCTTTTCTTCATTTTAAAAACCTTTCTTTTAAACATTAGATTTGTAGAACACCAGGCAAATACATTCTTATTAGGTTTTCTTAGGTATATAACATCCATGGCCAGGGTCCTGCTAATTTTTTTTTATGTTATAACTAATTCCAAAACCCAAATCACATTCTCAGTTCCCATTTACTTTAGCAATTGTTCATTTTGCAAACTTACTTTGCTCTTCTGTATTCCTTTCTTTTAATGACCAGCAGGGCTAAAAGAACCATGTCCCTGTGACTGCTAGTTTCTTAGCTGATGTCATCTTACACAATGTTATCTGGGTCCCTTTTGACATCCTCTGTGTCACATCTATTCTTACTAAAATGCACAAAAGAGGTGGTAATAATCACTCATGTTGATTGGGCTCAAGAGATTCATTGTCACATCATGGATCTGTTTTCCAGGAAGACTAAATACCCCTCTGTTGTTATCAGATCATCATATACTTGCACTAATTCCCGCAGTGGGGAGTAATAAACTATTCCTGCGATTTTTATTGAATGATTACTCACCTAATAATTTCTATTACTCTACTTTATAATCCCTTGAAGGATAAGCAATTGCTTCCACCTGAGAACAATCCCACTCCCTACTCCTCAGGAAGTACCTTTTTAAAAATTCGAATGGTGCTTTAAACCAAGGTAACTTTTTTCCTCTCCTTGTTTTCCCAGTGTAGCTTTATATTCTGTTTTTAATTTCTTCCAGGACCTCTGATTTGAGCCCAGAACAGAGAGGTCTATTATATACTTAATATGTACATAACATTGTATGGTTTACAAAGAATATTGTATATCTTATCTCTCCCTGAATCCCAACTTGTACTATCCCCATTTTCTTCAATGGGTTTTCTACCCTAGTTCCCAGAAAATTGTCCCTATTCTCCTCTAAACCTCCATCATGGTAAACAGCCTATTTTAACCCTGGGGGGTGGGTAATATATTGAATGGCTTCCATGACTTTAGGGACTCTAGAATTTAATCACAATCACTTTGAATGCAAATTTCCAGTTAGCAAAATTCCTAACATTTAGGAATTACTTGGGGTCTCTTACTAAATTCATATTATATCTAGCTCTAATTAATTCCTTCTCTTTTTTGTGGTTCAGACAAAACTCATGGTACTGTAAATATTGGGACAACAATTACTGTGCCTCGATAGATTAGCACCAGGAGGAAAAGTCCTGTCTCTCTATTAGTGGATATACTGGTGATCTCTGTGGAGGCATCCAGTCCACGATCTATATAGAACCCATGGTTCTCTTTGATATCTTCCTTCTCTTTCATAGTGCAGTCCTACCTTCTCTTTCTCCTTTAGTTAATTGCCTCAGTGCAACTACTGGTCCTTGATTTAGCTCTACTTCACTCTCATTCATTCCTCTCTACTCACTTAGCATTTCTATTTCTGAGACAACTCTTTCTGTTTATAGAAAGGCCTGACCCAGTCTCCAAAGAAATGAATTTGATTGGTTCAAGGAACACTCGTATTGATAGTTTCAATCAAGAAATATTTTTACTTACCAAAAAGGCATTAGCTATAAGTGAGTAGGAAAATTAAACCCCTACCCTTACACTTATACAGGGCATAGGCCACATAAAACATAATTTGTTAATGAATTCAGTGGTTTAAGAAATATTAATGTGTACCTACCATATACAAGGCTCTAGATTATAAAGAATCAGCTGAATATTTTACTTTACTAATTGTATCTCCTAGTCATTGTGAAAGAACAAACTTTATATATAAATTTTGAGTTAAAATAATTTTCAAATGTGTTCTTAACCTAATTTTAAGTAGCATATTCCATATAGAAGATTTAAAAAATTAAAATTTCACTTCCCATTAACATCAGAACAATGTAAGGAAAACCAGGAAAGCAGAGATAATTTAACTCCTTTTTCTCCTATCAGTGTCCCCTTCCAAATAGATGTCTCCTAGCACATTACTCTATTCTCTTAGCTGGTTGATCTCCTCTAAATGTACTTATATTATTTCTTCATGTTGAGCTCTGGAATCAAAGGGATTATAGAACTAACTTCTGAGCTACTGTGCAAATAGAAGACAGTCATTCCCAAATTATATGAGAATTTTAGCTAGAAGCTTCTGGAGATAAGATTATTCTAGATTAGAAGTAGGATATCCAGTATGTTTTTTAAGAAGATAACTTTTGCAAATATTAAGAGAATAGATTGATTTGAAGAGGGACCAGCAGGAAAACAAGATTGAGTACTACTTTAGCAATCTAAGTGCGATGCGGTAATGGTACCAACTCTGTGTGAGATAAAGGAAGAAATGAAAATGAGTGACATGGAAAAATAGGATTAACAAAAACTGGCAATTGAGTGGATATAGAATACAGTATATGAGCATGAATATTGGAATACACTGACTGGATATTAGATACATTACTAAAAGCAATGTAAGCCAAGAATTAAGAATTTTAAGTCAAATATCCCATTGGTAATAGGATAAAACCTCGGTATCCTTTCATTAAAATAAACTACCTGCACCTAGAAAGAAACTCAAATATAATGAAATAAAATTATTAGATTTATTAATAATTTCAACAACCTCAGGATAAGAATACCTGCTTTAAGGTGACAAGAGAGAAAAGCATCCCAAGCTGGTAAGAGATCATGAAAAAACTCAGAGAGATCGTGAAGAAGCAAGACAAGATTATTATCCATTTAATAGCCATTCCCTATAAGGAATATGTTGTGTTCAAAAGATTCCTAAACTATTACAAATATCGGTTATTATTTATGACTTATTAATTTTGTTTGAAACTGATTTTATGTAATTAGAGATTGTTTGAACCCAGAAAGTTGCTCTGACATCAGTTACTATAGGAATGCTAGAAATGACTACAGAGTTTTGGATTTCTCTAGGTCCTGGATGTACCCAAAACAGTCTTGTTTTCAGTCTCCTCACCCATGTCTTGTTCGGGAATCCATCCAAGCCTATATTCTGAGTTCTTTATTGAAAATAATGTTGGCTTTGCCCAGATTTTGTTAAATTTTAAATATACTAATATTCATCTCAATCATTCTTGCTTTCAAGTTTACCTCTAGGCAAAATTGCTTAACTGTCTGGGTGTCATTTGTTTATGAGCATCCTTGTCTAAATCCTATATAATGTAAATCTTCCACAGCCTACATGAGAGGAAGCTACACCTCCTTTATGATTTACTCTCCTCTACAAAATGACCTAATAAATTTCTTTCTAAAATTATTTCAGATGTTTGGGTTTGTTTTTGTCTACATGTTAAATTCTTCTTAATTAACACTTTGTAATTTGAAGTCATGGGCCTGGAGATATAAATCTTAGAAAATTCATTGTAGGTAATTTCATATTTTTAAAACTTAAAAATGATGCTGACAGTGTCCTTGGCAGTATCAAAAGTTGAAAGGAGTTAATGAAGATGTACAAAGGGATACATGGTTATACTAGAGACCATCTGAATCTATTTTCCTAATTCTTCCAGGACTATGACTAACTATTTGAATGGCACTGAAAATCATTCTGTTGCTGCCATTGCACAGGCTAATTTGAATGGACTGGAATTAATTCAATCACATTGTCTGTTATATTCTAACATGTTATTTCTGCCTCTACCCAAGACTGATATGTTGTCTGGCACAACATATCAGTATACTGCTAAGAATGTAGCTGTTCTCATGAGCATACCACTCTAAGCCCATATTCTAATAGTTTACAGAAAGTTTTCATGTCCATTAGAGCTATATTCAATCAGGTCCAACCTCCAGTTATAACACAGCATGCAGAGGAAGAAGTCACTGCCAGTCAAGTGGGGGTAAAAAAAGGCTCCATGGGATATGGAGGCGGGAAAGAGCCCAGGTGGTGCTGCATGTTCAGACTGCTGGAGACTCCCCTGGGATTATGCACTGTGCCAGGTTGGTGGGGAACAGCTGGGGCTAGGTGTAAACTGATTATATCAGCAATTCCATGCAAACTGCCTATTGGCCTGTACATTTCAGGAAAGTTGACTTTGGGGGGGTGTATTCTTGAGGCTTCCCCTCATATTTCTTTAGTGGGAAAGTGTTTTATGGGATACCAAAACTAAGAGAAGAAGAAGGTAAAGTTTAATGAAAAGTACAATAATTGGGGCAGCTAGGGGGTCTCCCCACCGCATCCTTATGTACATTCCTAATTATTCAGATGAAGTATCTGTATTCCTTGGACTCAGTACCCAGACAGTCAATCTATTTCAACATTTATTGTCACTTACTCAATGAAGAGCATAATACTCTGTACTAGAAAAGGTGTAAAACATAGATAAGAGATGATCCCTTACCCTCAGAGACCATATGGTCTAAACACAGAATCAAACATAAGGAGGAAAAAACTTCAAACTTCAGGACACAATGTTAAATCAAAAATAGCCTATGGTAGAGGATGTTTTCAAGAGCTCCCAGTGCTGATAAAAAATCACAGATTTGGTTTAAAAAGAGGGACTAGAGGCATATTTTGCTAGCTTTGTGTTTGGACTCCTAGTGCTCCCTTTGTCTAGAATTCCTCCATCCGTCTCTGCTTGTAAATCTCTATTCATCCTTTCAAATCCAAGTATAGCCCAGTGCTTGGTGAAGATCATTTTTCTATGGGAAAGAAGAAATCTGACTATTCCCTCTCAGTGGAATATGCATATGAAATATATTTTTCTAAATACTCTCTCCACCCACTTGCCAGGTCTCTCATCTTGCAACAGAGTCTTACAGAGTACTTATGCAAGGAATATAATGGGAATAGAGACATGGAGCCACTTCAAAAAAATTGGTCACCACCACAAATTAAATTTTTTTTTCAAATTTCTCATTTTTACCATCCTAGAGGGAGAATAGATACATATGGTTCAATCTTTCTCTGCTTTTGGGAAGATCAAATATAATAATTTTAAAGTCTCTTCCATATAGCTCAGGAGTCTCTAGTCAGGATAGGTTGAAGTCTTGATATTTAAACAAAGAATCTGTGTGTGTTATATGTATATGTATATGTATATATATATATATATATATATGTTTATACAAGTGTAATTATATAAAATATATTTATTTCTGCATATGTACATACACATATGGGCAGCTACATGGCACAGTATATAGAACACTGGACTTGGAATCAGGGAGACTAATCTTCATGAGTTCACATCTAACCTCAGACACTTAATTGGTATGTGACAATAGGCTAGTCATTAAGCCCTATTAGCTTAGGTTCCTCATCTGTAAAATGAACTCGAGAAGGAAATAGCAAACCACTCCAGTACCTTTGCCAAGAAACTTCAAATGAGTTGAACATCACAACAAATATTTCAGGAAAAAGGGTGAATTATAATCTATAAGCAATAGATAAACCATGGAAAATAGTCAAGTAGATGAATGACATACAGAAGCAGAAAAAATGCACCATTGATTAAAGTTAATATAGGGGAAAAATAGAGATAGGAATATGTATTAGGGACTTATTGCAATAGTCCAGTAATGTAGTAATGAGGACTTGTTTTCCTGGTGTGGTGGCAATGATAATGAAGAGAAGGCAAATGAAAAACTTTTTTAGGAATAAAGCAAAAGAACTTAGTGATTGATTGAATAAAGAGATAAGAGGTAAGGGAAGTGAAAAGACAAAATCATCAAATTTTCAAATTTTGGAAGTTAGATGAATGTAGCATCATAAGCAGGAATATTAAGGTTGAGAGAATCAGGTTTTGAAAAAATTAGATGGGTGCGGCTCGGTGGATAGACCATCTCAGGAATACCTGAGTTCAAATGCTTAATAATTACCTAGCTATGTGGCCTTAGGCTAGCCACTTAACCCCACTGCATTGCAAAAAAACCTAAAAAAGACAGAGAAAATTAGAAACTTGATCTGATCTTGATAGAATTTGAGGTGACAGCAAAATATCTGGAAATAACGTGCTTAGTGGGGCTAGCTGATTCAAATGGAGTGAATGAGTTTGCCACTGGAGAGAATAGAGAGAGAAAAAAGAAAAAGGCCGATATCAGATCCTTGGGAAGCATTCAGCTGAAGAGATTAAAATTCTTTTTGTTTGTATCTAAGATGTTATTGACAAATGATTCTAACCAGTTTAGCGCTACACAACTGACATATAACATAGAAGCTGAATCTTCTTTGAAAAACAGCTAAGTTCATATAGTGCCTCTCCCATTTGTTAACTGTGAGACTATAAGCATGTCAATTAACTTTTGTGAATCTCTATTTCCTCATCTATAAAATATGAAATATGTCTATGGTATCTTCCTAATAGAACTGCTTTGATCTTCAACTTAAATGTTTATTTTGCTCTGTATACTTTAGAGCAATGGAAAAATTGAATTATCATTCAATCAACAGGGATTTATGAAGTGTCTAAATGTTAGACTGTGCTAAATATTAAAAGATTCAAAGAAAAGCAAAAACTGCCCCTGCTTTCAAAGATCTCATTCCATAGGAGGAAGCATGTTCATAGATAGATAAATAAAATATACATAAAAAGTATATCATATGAGGTCATAAGTGACCCACAACACTCCTGACTGTCACCAGATTAAAATGCAATAGGGAAACATTTAACAAAATAAATAAAACTACAACAAAAAATAGAAAATATTATATTTTAAAAGTAAATAATTATGTGACCAGTAGAGATTCTTATGTTTAGTTTAGTGACTATCATTTTTAACTAAGTTTATATAATATATTTTAAATACAATGTAAAATATAAAAATATATTTGTATATAAAATAAATAATGTAATATATAAATACAATGTAATATGTAATATAATTTAAATATTCAATGTAAAATGAAGTATCAGATACAGTCCCTTTTCTTCTTTGTCTACACATTTATCTCATATGCATAATTGTCTTTATGTCTATATATCCTAACTACTCAGTCAGTAATCACTTTGAAAAAAAGGAGTGTATACTCTTCTATATTACTGCAGAACTCATTATTCTAAGAGAAAAAAGATTCTAGGTATTACAAATTGATTTATTAATTAGGTTAGCTAATAACCAAAAAATTGAGGGTCAATGATTCTCTCAGTAATGAAAATCCTCCAAAAGCATGAATCTAGATCTGAAGTTCTGACACTGAATTACCGGGAACTCTCTAGGGAGAAAAAAGCAGCCATGATGTGTAGATATTAAATGAGGAGATAGGTTTGAGGAGGTAGGTTAAGAGCTCTCTGTCCCTCCCCATTATATCCTGGGTGGGGTTTGGGAGAAGGAGATCATAAATTTTGAGCTTCATTCTACAATCTGGGCTAAAGAGCTTTCCTACATCAGAATCTCTTTGGACTTATTTCTTTTCCATGAGCTGGGCTACCCTAAATTCAAATGAAGTAAGAATTGAAGCTCATGCCCCCTGGACAAAGTTCTAGTCAAGCTTGGTCCTATTTATAGAGTAAACAGGAGTAAGCTTCCCAAGTGGGTAGGGCCCAATTCTATCTAGTTAAGGAGCAGATGTCATCACTTAGCTAGAATTGACTGGGGAAGAGTTTGTCTTTAAGCTAGTTTGAGAGAGAACCTTTTGACAGAGAAGGGGATATCACAAATTAACATTAATAATAAAATGATGTAGCATTAAAATAAGTTTTTATATTGCTAATTAATCCTAATTTCAAATAATAATTGATAAGGCTGTATCATCATTTGAAAGAGGAAAGGAAAGTGAAAGGAAGATTCCTCAAAGTTCTAGTCACTAAAACATTATTGTCAAAGGTTCCTTCCATTCAGAAGCAGATGAACCATTTGCTACAATGGATCCTGGACCTGAAGTAAGGAAGATTTGAGTTCAAATTCAGCCTGAGGTTCATACTAGCAATTTGACCCTAAATAACTCATTTAATTTCTATACTCCTATTTCCTCAACTATAAAATAGAAAGAATAATAACAGGTCCTACCTCACAGGCTTATTGTGAAGATTAAATGAATTATATTTGCAAAGCACTTATCACAGGGTCTACACATAGTTGTTACTTCATATGTGCTTATTTTTTTTTCTGGACCAGGACTGTGTAAATGAAATGTCAATACAATAAAGTCAAACCAGTTTCTTGGTATAAAAGTTGAAAACATACCACTTTGAATTGAACCACAATTTTTTTTTAATTGAGTAAAATTTTTTACATGTTTATAATATAAATGACACATTACTGTCATTATTATTGTTGTTAATTATTTGGTGCTTTTAGGTCGACAAAGCACTAGACAAACTGGACCCTAAAAATATAAAGTGAGCCAAACTGAGTGATGGGTCCTAATTTTGATTTCCAACAATATCATTCTGTCTATGTGAATTTTGGCAAGTCCTTTTGGATCTAGATATCCTGAACTGTAAAATAAGGGGACTAGATGAACTAAATGATCTATAAGACCTCTTCCAGTTCTAGATCTCAGATTTTATGGGCAATTTGTGAGGTACAACAAACATTAAATTCATTTACAGAAGAAGTAACTGATTTATGGTTACCCACCTAGGAAGTGTCAGACACTTGAAAGAGGTACTCTCATGATAGTAAATATATCAATCATTCTTTCCCTCAAAAGCCAATGCCAGTCACTCTAAAGGCAGGTGAAGTAGCTCTCAAATTGTGGTCCACAGACCCCTAGGGATTCCTAAGTTTCTTTTGGGGGTATATAATAAAACTAAAATGATATGTAGCAAAAGAAAAAGTAAGCTTCTATTTCCCGGCAATAAATATTGTGAGTCAGATTTTCTTGATAGTCTTAAACCAAAACAACATATAACAACTGTCTGAATGCAAAGGTAGATAAAAGAATCCAACTGTGTTCAATTAAGCCAGACATTACCCCCCCAAAATGTAAACTAATACCACTTTTTGCTATTTTTTTATTTTGAAAATTATGTATTTTCCTTAAAAATGATGATGAATGTTATCCTGGAAACTAAATGATGATTGTTTTAAATTAATTCAAAAATAACCTTAGTTGTATAATGAAAAATAGCAATATCTATGACCAATGAAGGGCACTATGTATTATAAAGATAGAACGCTAAATGTGGAGTTCAAATCCAACCACAAACACTTATTGGCTGTGTGACCCCTGGACAAAGCACTTAAACCTATTTGCTTCAGTTTTCTCATCTGTCAAATGAGCTAGAGAAGAAAATGGCAAACCATTCAAGTATCTTTTTCAAGAAAACTCCAAATTTGGTCAGGCAGAATCAGATAGAACTGAAATAACCAAAAAAAAAAAAAAAAATGACTAGCAAAGACAAAAATTCTTTGAGGTCTTCAATCATCTATAAGAATATAAAAAGTTGGGGATGGAGCCAAGATGGCAGAAGGAAAACAAGCTTTCTTAGGAGCTCTCTCCAAAATATTTCAAAACCTGTGAATCTAAATTTTTGAGAGACAGAACCCACAGAAAGATCCAGTAAGGCACTCTCAGGTAATCTGGAAAAGAGTGAGAAGGGAGGGGCAGCAATACACTAAAGCAAAGAAGCTTCAGCCTTCTGGGAAGAGCCCCAGGCCCTCTGGGTCCCTAGGAGTCCCAGCTACAGGAATATTATACCAAGTTCCAGAATTCCCAAGTCAAAGAGAAAATAATGCAAGTAGCCAGAAGAACACAATTCAAATAATGAGCTACAGTCAAGGTTACACAGGACCTAGCAGCAACTACATTATGGGTTCATAGGGCTTGGAATATAATATTCCAGAAGGCAAAAGAGCTTGGAATGCAATGGGGAGTCAATTACCCAGAAAAACTAAAAAATCCTCTTCCAGGGGAAAAGATGCACTTTCAATGAAACAGGGGAATTTCAAATGTTCCTGTTGAAATGACCAGAGCTGAACAGATAGTTTGATCTTCAAATACAGGACTCAGGTGAAGCACAGAGAGTGGAGGAAAAGGGTCAATTATGAGGGACTTAATGATGATGAGCTGGGTATATTCCTGCTTGGTAAGACGATACTGATAATACTCATATGAATCTTCTCATTTAATAGAGCAGTTAGGAGCATTTATAGATGAGGCACAGGAGATAGCTAGATCTGAAGGTATAATATATTGTAAAAAATGAGTCAATGCGTGAAAGGGAAATGTACTGGGAGTAAGAGAAAGGAGAGGTATAATAGGCTAAGATATTTCAGTATAAGAGTCAAGAAATAGCTTTTGCAATGGCATAGAAGGGGGGAATGCAAGGGGGAATTAGGGAGCTTTCATTCTCATCAGAAATGACTAAGAGAGGAAACAGCATACACACTCAATAGCCTATAGAGATCTAGAAGAAAAAGGAGAGAAAGGGAGGGGGGGATGTAAGTGGTAGAGGAGAGGGTAGATCATAGGAGAGGATAGTCACATATAACACATTTTCTTTTTTTACTTTTAGTAAGGTGGTGGGATTGGGTGGCCAGTCTGGGACACTTGGGCTGGGTGTTTGCTGGGACTCAGGGGTGGGACATGACTGGGGCCTCTTGGCCCCAGGCCTGCACTCTCTCCACTGTGCCACTCAACTGCCCCACAGCACATTTTTGAAGAGGAACAGAGTGAAAGGAGAGAAAAAATATAATAGATGGTTGTAGGGACGAATGGGTGGAGGGAATTACAGTCAGCAACAGCAACTGTGGAAAAATATGGAAGTAATTTCTATGATGGACTTAAGATAAAGAATGTGGTCCACCCAAGACAGTGCTGATGGTATAAGACACAGACTGAAACACATTTTTTTTCTCTTTCTTTCATTTTATTTCTCAAGAGGCTTTATATTTTTGTGGGGGCAGGGGGCATTATGTTTATGCTTACAAACAAGAATATTTTAGTAATATGGAAATAAATGAAAGAAAATTAAATAACAAAAGATTATAAAAAGGTGAAAGGCAGAGCCAAGATGAAGGACAGATGGGGACCCAGTTAAGCTCATTCAAAATTCCACTCCAAACAACTTTATTTTTTTTTTTAGGTTTTTGCAAGGCAAATGGTGTTAAGTGGCTTGCCCAAGGCCACACAGCTAGGTAATTATTAAGTGTCTGAAACCATATTTGAACCCAGGTACTCCTGACTCCAGGGCCAGTGCTTTATCCACTACGCCACCTAGCCACCGCCAAAAACTTTAAAATAACACCTCAAATCAAATTTTGGAGTTACAAAGATAGCAAAAGGTCATAGAAAGTAATTCTTTTTTGGAATAAGACAATTTCAGAGGTCTGAAGGAGAGGTCTATAACAGGAAAGATTTGAACTCAGGCCTTCCTAACTTCCAGTTTAACTCTATAATCCTAGTCACCTTGTGGATTTATGTCAATGGGGAAGTTTCCACAGTAGGTGGTACCTACATCAAAAAATCAAATCTGTTATACCACCCTATATATAAAATATAAATAACAGTATGAATATAGGAAAAAAACTGACTAGTGGGAAAGCAAACTATTTGATTCATACCTACCTGAAAATTTGCCAATCTTGACATGAGAACATTCTTGCTTTTACTGCTGATCAGAGCTATTCTTTTTGCCTGTGAATTTCAAAGAGCGCTAAGTAAGAGAATGTCTAAGTACTATGAATGGAGAGCTTGTCTTAATGAGACTGAGAGTTCATTGACTAGATTAAAAATTAAAAAAAAACAGTTAAATGGCCCTTAAAGAGATAATATGATGAAACTTTTTTTTCCACCGTCAAGCATCTGGCAACTTGTTTTTACAGACTTTCATTTGGTCCTCATATGGTACTATCAAAAACACAACAATATTATACTCACTTAATGAATCTTCTCCCTTGTTAACAGACCTTCTCTATAGAGGAGATATCTGAAACATCAATATTGGAGGTTGGTATCACAATTCATTCTGGTTCATCAAATTTCATTTAAAACATTCTAATTGTTTGAGTATCTTTAAATGTAGTTTTCACCTACAAGAAACCTCTGTCTAACTTCCGGAATCTACTTTATTCAACACCATAATTTAAATAACGAAAGATCTCAGATAAACTTTTTTTTGATAGGTGAGGATATTATCTGGGATGGGGGGATACCTGGATAGAATGGAGCTATATGAAGGATTCAGTTAACTCTTTTCCACCATCATTGATATAGTTCCTTTTCCTTCTAAAGTCACTCAATACTCAACTCATTAAAGTCTACTGACAGGATCAGTGTTACAAAATCTCAAAATAGGAACAGATTCACTTAGCTAATTGAGAATCCTTTCTGTACCATCCAGATTCTGCTTGAAAACACCTAGGAAAGCAATTGTTTTGAAGACACTTTGAAAATTCTCATATCAGCTACTTACAACTTGTTATATTTAAGTCAATATACTAAAAACAAAATGAATTCCCATTTATTTGAGGAAAAACTAAACAAAATGTGGCATACTGTAATAATGGAGTTTTATTGTATCATAACAAAAGATAGTGATGGGAATCAGAAACATGAGAAATCTTATAAAATCTTATAAAAATGAATTCGAAGAGAAGCAAGCAGAACTATGAAAAATATATATAGTAAATATAATAACATATGGGAAAGAGAGCCAAACAAACCCCTCAAACTTTATGTAATTACAATGACTAAGAAATGAACTATTCTTTCCTACTTTCATTGGAGATAATGGAGAGTAAGGGGTGGAGTACTACAGATGCTGTCCCTCATGTTTATTGTATCCATTGCTTTTATTTGGTCTACAAAAAAGAAACAAAATGTTCCTAGTTAATATTCTATGGTAGCATGCCATAGAACTCTACTACATTTCAAGAATTAAAATTATAGGTAACTGAAAGTCAAAGGAAAGGTCTTGTTCAACTCTTCATTATCCCATTTGGCCTCTTCTTGCCAAAGATATTTCCTTGTCCAGCTTATAATCCAGATAAGGAAAGTGAGGCAAACAGGTCACAGAGCTAGTAAGTGCTTTCCCCCATCTATTCACTCACTTCCTTTTTATCAACCTTATTCTTTTATAATGGCTTTTCTTTTTGCCATTAATAGAAAGTCTTAACTTTACAGATATTCTTAAATGAAGATAATATTGTTATCTAATAATAATGATAGCACAGAAAAAAATTGTGATGGTCAATAAATATTGCAATGGCCCTAGAGTCAGAATCTGTCCTCTGACATATATATATATGCAACCCTGGGCAAGGTACTTAACTATGTTGAAACCTTGGTATCTTCATGGTTGTTATTGAGTAGGTTGAAATCAATGGACTTTAATTTCCCTTTCAGTTCTAAGCCTATGATTCTGTATAATGATATTTGTTTTCTATACTATCTGACTCAAAAATTCTGGGTTTATCCAATTCAGTTCATCTACCTCTTACATCTAGAGCTTTGTGAAAACCACTTAATTGGGGCGGCTAGGTGGCAAAGTGGATAAAGCACTGGCCCTGGAGTCAGGAGTACCTGGGTTCAAATCCGGTCTCAGACACTTAATAATTACCTAGCTGTGTGGCCTTGGGCAAGCCACTTAACCCCATTTGCCTTACAAAAAAAACTAAAAAAAACCCTTAATTGAATTGCAGCCACCCCAGTCTCTTTTCATCAGTCAGACAAAATCTCTTTAGCCTTTCCAAATCCTTTCCCTTGCAATCTTCAGTTAGCCTTGCTAGTCCCACTCCATCAGTACCCTCTGTTTGATGGGAGGAACAGAAAGCTCTCTCCAAAAACCTCCATTTTAGGAAGATGTGCAGGCTAGTCCTCTCTTGTTCTATACAGCTGAAGTTTTTTTGAATTTTTACACATCATGATCCTGCACCAAACATCTTCCCTCCCTGGCCTTTCCAAGTTTTCTTTTGTATGTTATCTTTTCCCATTAGGGAAAAGTATCTAGAGGGCAGAGACTAACTTTTCTCCTAATATCTGTAACTCCAGCATTTGGCAAATAATAGGTCTTAATTAAGTGTTTATTGGTTATTTCAAACTTTAAGGAAAGGGTTGATCCTTTCAAGATTTAAATTTCACCTTTCACACTATATGTATATATTTATCATATGGATAAAAAATTATTTAACTTGGAAAGGCTACAAGTCCAGATAAAAGTGTCCAGAGAGCTGTGCATAATTTTTTTGTTCACAGATAATTGTTTACCCAGTGCAATCTCTGAAGATGAGATGCAACCAAATATAGAATGATTCTCTACTGCTTATGCTAATTTTTACCTAATAATTAATGCCAAAAAATACAGGCTCTTCACTAACCAGCACCACACCAGACATATTGAATCATCGATTGCAGAAATTGGAGAAATTCAAAATACTGTGAATATGTGAACTTATCTTGGCCCAGTATACTTTCCAGGTCTATACATAAATGATGAGGTTGATGTACACATTGCCAGAGCTAGTTCAGTGTTTAGGAGGCTTCAAAGGAAAGGATGGGAGAGAAGTATTAGACCCCATTACCAAGTCAAATTGAAAGTCTGCAGAGCTGTTGTCCTGACCTCATTGTTGCATGCCGGTGAAACTTGGTTAATTTACCAATACCAATCCAGGAAACTGAATCTCATACATTTGAATTGTATTAGGAAGATTATGAAGACCAACTGACAAGATAAGGTACCAGACATCAAGGTTCTTTCTCAAGTCAAATTGTCAAACATTCAAATTCTGCTCCATAGAATGCAATTCTGATGGACTATCCACATTGTTCAAATGCCAATTTCATGTTTGCCAAAAAAAACTCAAGAAAAGTAGCCACTCATATTTTTTTTTTATTTTACAAGGCCCAAGGTCACACAGCTAAGCAATTATTGTGTCTGAAATCAGATTTGAACTCAGGACCAGTGCACTATTCATTTTTTTTTAGGATTTTGCAAGGCAAATGAGGTTAAGTGGCTTGCCCAAGTCCACACAGCTAGGTAAGTATTAAGTATCTGAGAGCAGATTTGAACTCAAGTACTCCTGACTCCAGGGCTGGTACTCTACCAACCATGCCACCTAGCCACCCCAGTGCACTATTCATTATGGCACTTGGTTGCCCTGGTAGCCTATGGTAGTTAGAGGAAATAATGCAAGGACACTCTCAAAGTCTCTCTGATGAACTTTGGAATTAATTATATGACATGGGAGACGCTGGCCAAGAACTGTCCAGCATCATATATCTGTGACAAAGAAGGTACTGTGCTCTCTGAGCAAAAAAAAAAAAAATGTGAAATGTGCAGATTTAGAGCTCAAATGTTCATATGGACTATTGGTACTTGACCTGCAGTGGCATCCTCTGAGCTCACAATGATTTGGTCAGCCACAGTCAGACATATGGTGTCTTGACTCCAACATAGTGATGCCATTTTGATCTTTTTTAAGAATAATCTGTGCATCAAGGCATAAATACAAGCACATACTTCCAATGTAATCACATACTTGTTTATCTGCCATTGTGTTTGTTCTTCCTTATTTTGTTTTTTAAGCTTTATTAATCTGGGTGGTTTTTCCATTATTTTCAGCAATTCCTAATATATCTCTCCTTCCCCACCTATCTACTGAACACTCTTGAACACTATTAAGATCAAGAAATAAACTAACATTCAGACTTCTTCAAATCCTTCTTTCCCAACTTGATCAGAAATGCTTCTTCTTCCGAAGTCTTCTAGAGAGCCTGGACATTTTCCTATTTAGATGTTCCTATTTGAGACACTTTCATTGTTCTCAGGTTGGAATGCCAAGAGGTCACTACCAAAATAAATGAGGTTGTGGACTAAATTCTTAGTAAATCGGAGTCATAGATCAAGAGGTTGAAGAGACTTCTGAGGTCAACTAGGAACAGATCTTCTTTTGATAAGGTCACAAGGATAGAAGGCATCAGAAATAAGATTCAAGTGCAAGCTAAGAAAAGAGCTATTTTCCTACCCCCAAACCCCACTCTACACACTTCTCTGATCCTTGTATCTTTTCTGTTTTCCAATGGAAGGTATTCCCTAACATTTAGTCTGTAAATCATCGATCCAGTCAGTGTAGCAAAAAGCAAATGCCAAAACACTTGTTCACATTATGTAGACACCAAATAAATTTACATTTTGAAACTAATTGCTTGGGTGACCTATGAAGCATTCCTTCTCCTAGATGAGCCACTTTTCTGGTTTTCATTTTCCTCATTTGTAAAATAAGCAAATGAAATCTGAAGCTCAGTCCGACTCTTATTATATCATATTCAACAAACTTAAAGTTCTTACCATAGATAAAGAGAAAAAAGATTTTTCCCACAGTTGAAAAAGGTCTTTCTTACAATTCATATAATCTGGCAGTTTTATTTTCTAGTCTTAAAAAACTTGTTATATATATTTGTCAGTGAGAAATATAATGATTATAACAATTTAATCTCTGTCCTTACATCTCTTAGTTCTATTCTTTTTCTTCTACTGTTGATTCCAAATAAAACTTTTCCCCTAGCAATATGGCCTCATATTGCATCAGTGGACAGAGGCCTATGAAGTCACTTTAAATTATTGAATTTTATTGACTTTTAAAAGTGAATTATTTAGCCTAGAAGTATTAACGATAATGACATTCTGTGTTGATAATCATCTTCTAGCAAATACTCATTTCTGCCCAAGCATTTTATCTTTCTCTAGAAAACTATTACATACTCTCAGAAGACAATTCCATTATCTCTTCATTAACTATATCTAATCTTTTTTCACACAGAAGACTTTTTTCTCCTCCATTATTCTAGATGTATTTGTCAAATGGAAAATTAAAAAAAAAACTCCCAAAATGAGTTGTAAATTTACATTTTTAATTCATGTTGGCAAATCTTTATGAATAAAAAATAATAAGTAACCAGACTATCCCCAATCTTCACAAAAGATGTTGATTTCAAACTGAGATCTCTCAACTACTTTTTTTAAAATGAGATATCTGTACTAAGCAGTTCTATTCTATTCAAAGCAAATCAAAAGATGTTTGATCACTGACTTATAGTAGAGGACCTGGATTCAAATGCCATCTCTAATACATATAACCTATTGGACGTTGGGAAAAATCAAAACACTGAGCCTCTATTGACTCATTTGTAAAAGAAAAAGGTTAGAAATGGTTTCCGAGGACACTTCAAACTCTAAAGCCTTTGATTTCGTGAACCTTTCTTCTTCTAATGAAGAATTTGATAAATCAATGAATTTGTTTAAAAAAAAAAGTAGACATGAAGAGGAATAAAAAAGATTAGTAATTAATTCTTCTACAACTTGCATGATTTAACCTTATCCATTAGAGGGATTTGGATTTCTTTAAAGAAATTTAAAATAAAGTGTTTGGGAAAAACTCTTGGGATTTTTTTTCTGATGTTTTTTCCCCTTTTATTAAGGCATGATGATGAACTTCGAACTCCATCTCAAACATTTGATGTCTCTGTTACTGTGGATAAAGTATATAACCTCTCTCAGTTTTACTTTTCAAAATTGTAAAATGGGAATAATAAGAATATCTGTCTCTCAGGCTGAATGAGGATCAAATGAGAGAGAGAAAGAGACAGAGAGAGACAGAGAGAGATAGAGAGACAGAGAGAGACAAAGAGACAGAGAGAATAGAATATATTATTTCCTCTCTATTTCTTGGTCTATAAAAGAGGATGGTAAAAAAATTACATATTCCAAGAGATAATTGTCAAGATAAAATATAAATATATAGTACTTAAAATAATGGCCACATCAACAAATATCCAAAATCAATTCAAAATTGTTTTCTTCAAAAGTGAAATAATTATTAATAGTAGGGAGATGTGTGTTCTTTAACTTTCAATGTCTGTTGTTACTATGGATAAAATAGAATAAATGATAATGTTGTTCTTGGTCATTAGTCTCATTGAGGTTTCTTTTTTAATTTTTGCAAGACAATGGGGTTAAAGTGACTTGCCTAAGCTCACACAGCTAGGTAATAATTATGTGTCTGAGAATGGATTTGAACTTTGGTGTTCCTTGCTTCAGGGCTGGTGCTCTATCCACTGTGTTACCTAGCGTCCCAGTGATTCTATTCTTGAGAGTAAAATTTCAAAAAAAGGGTTTTAAACTTGAAAAGGTCCTTTAATATGGTTATCTTAAAACATTTTTGGCCATGCACTCTTGTCATTTTAAAAAAGTTACTACAAATGTATATATGTATAAATATATATATATATACATATATGTTTTGTATAGTTTTTAATTATGTACCTATATATAATTAGAAAATTATCTATACTTAAAACATATAAATACTACCAGACTAAAAATATTCATATTACAAAGAATATAAAAGAAAAATATTAAAAGTATGGCATAAAATAAAATTAATAATTTTAAATTATTTTATTTTTAACAGCATTATAATTTTTTCCTCTAAGTCATTAGTATGAATAATATTTTAGGAGAGTAATGTGAATATGTGTCATTATTTTTTTCAAAATATTGGTTTAATAGTTTGTGCTACAGTGATTCAATGCCTAGATTCTGAGTTGTTTATTTTGATACTTTATTTTAATGACTGAATAGAAACTTTTCTTAGTATACATAGATCCAAATGGGAAAAGTAGACTCCTGTCTGCATTTACAAAATCATGGGACTAATTTTTCAAACCCAACTACAAGTAATATAAAGGTTTTGACTGAAATTCAGCTAGTAATTTCCATTATAAAACTTTTAGCTTGGAAGATTTTTAAGTGGGTTGGCAATTTCATTTTCTAGATTTTTTTAGGTATGGTGATATGAGTTTTTTACCTTTTACAATATATTGCCAACAAAAATTTAGTTTTAACTGTCTTTCTAATCAATATAGCTTCATATTCTCAATAGTTAATATATGAAGGCACAGTATATTCTTAATTTGAAGTTCATCATAATGATAATTGATATAAATCCGGTTTTCAAATAATCTTCCTTGAAATGAAGCCGACTTTTCATCAGCTCTGATTGGATTGCCCTTATTTTTACCTTCTAATGAAGAGCTCATGCTAGAAGTAGCAGAGGTCAATTCTATTTTCCTGCTGTTTGCTTTGCTTTTCTTGATTAGTATTCACTTCAATTGTGATTTCTTTATAATAATCTCTTTAAACCATTTGTTCATTACGTAAATATTTTTTAAAGCTAGATAGCACAAACTACAAATCCACTTAGTTGATCAACATAAACTGCAATATATAGCAATATTCTGGAAATGAATGAATGTGTAAGGATGCCTCTGTTGACCTTCTCTCATCATGGAACCCCTACTCATTTATATTGACCAGGTCTGACATATGATCATCTGACTTAAATCCATTGAGGATGCCAGAATCAATTTGTATGCAGTGTTAAATATTAACTGTTTTAATTACTTCATTCAAAAACAAACAAATAGAAAGTATACAATTTCTCTTATACTCCATTATATTGTCATCTATGTACTTTGAAAATTACTATACTAATTCAATCTGAAGTTTTCAGAAGCAAATCCTCCAGAACAAGGCAAGTGATAGTCCTGCTGTCTTCAGCTCTGAACAGGCACCATTGGAAATATTGTGCTCAGTTCTGCCCAACCCATTTTTGAAGGGTCATTGACAAGCTCAACAACTTTTTGAGAATTGTATCTAGGGGAGTAAGTAGAATGAGTGTAACAAAAATATAGAGAGAGAAATAACATTGTGTGGTGGAAAATAAAAAAGAATTTGGAGTCAGAAGACCTTGATTAAAAATCCTATTCTGATAATTACTTAGTTATGTGATTCAGAGAAAATCACTTAATTTTTTATGCTTCAATATCTCCTTCTAAAGATTGAGATAATAATACGTATATTATTTACATCTCAAGGTTGCTGAAAAACTATGTTCATTGACTGTGGAATAAAACCTGACTCTTTAGACTATAATTAATTTTCTTCTAAAATAGAAAAAGTTTATCTATTAAAGGAAAAATTTTCTTCAATTTAATGTAATTTATTGTTATCATGCTGTAGAATTTCAAGGTTCTTTTCAGTGCTTCAGCTTACACATACAATCATCTAGGAAATGTAATAAAGGCCTAAGAGTATCCAGAATAACTTTTTCCTAGGATCCCCTCTTTTCCATATACTGGTATATCTTGTTTTATTATGCTTCACTTTATTGTATTTCAAAGATCGTGAGAAGTTCTGTTTGCATCATTTTCCCAATGGCATGTGCTCACATTGTGACTTTGTGGAACATTTTAGTGATTCTCACAATATTTCAAATTTTTTTTTCAGTATATTACTGTATCTGTTTTAATGATCTGTGATCAGTGATCTTTGAAGTTGGTAATGTTATTGCTTTGAGGCATCTCAAACAATGCCCCTTTGAGATAGTGAAATTTTTTTCATTGATATTTTATTTTTCGAGATACATGTTATGAAAGTTTTTCAACATTCATCTACATGCCTATGCATATTTTTAAGTTACTTAATTTCCTTCCACTCTCCCTTCCTACTCCCCTCTCCTCAGCAGTGAACAGTAGGATGAAGTTTGTACTTACACATTTGTGTTAAACATGTTTATAGATTTTAGGTATGACAAATTAGGATTAAGGGAAAAAGAAAGAAATCCATGGGATAGGAAAGAAATACATAAGAGAATTTTTTTTATTAAAAAGTGAATGTAGGCTCTCAGCTCTTCTCCAAGCTCCCTGAAAGGATCCGCTGCTCTGGTCAGTCGCACTCCTGAGCCAAGATGGTGAAGGTTGGAGGCAATGGATTTGGCCGCATTGGGCGTCTGGTGACCAGGGCTGCACTCATCTCTGGCAGAGTAGATGTTGTGGCCATCAATGACCCCTGCATTGACCTCAACTACATGGTTTATATGTTTTAATGTGATTCCACCCATGGCAAGTTCAAGGGCACTGTCAAAGCTGAGAATGGAAAGGTGGTGATCAATGGAAAAGCTATTACGATCTTCCAGGAGTGGGATCCCACCAATATTGAATGGAGAGATGCTGGAGCTGAGTATGTTGTAGAGTCCACTGGTGTCTTTACCACCATGGAAAAGGCTGGGGCTCACTTGAAGGGTGGAGCCAAACTCGTCATTATCTCTGCCCCTTCTGCTGATGCCCCAATGTTCGTGGGAGTGAGCCATGAGAAATATGATAATTCCCTTAAGATTGTCAGTAATGCCTCCTGCACCACCAACTGCTTGGCCCCCTTGGCCAATGTCATTCATGACAACTTTGGCATTGTGGAAGGACTCATGACCACAGTGCATGCTATTACTGCTACCCAGAAGACTGTGGGTGGTCCCTCTGGCAAGCTGTGGCATGATGGGCATGGTGCTACCCAAAACATCATCCCTGCTTCCACTGGAGCAGCTAAGGCTGTAGGCAAGGTCATCCCTGAGCTGAATGGAAAGCTCACAGGCATGGCTTTCTGTGTTCCCACTCCCAATGTATCTGTTGTGGATCTGACCTGCCGCCTGGAGAAACCTGCCAAATATGATGACATCAAGAAAGTGGTGAAGCAAGCATCAGAGGGACCCTTGAAGGGCATCCTGGGCTACACAGAGGACCAGGTTGTATCCTGTGACTTTAACAGCGACACCCACTCTTCTACCTTTGATGCAGGTGCTGGTATTGCTCTCAATGACCACTTTTTCAAGCTTATTTCATGGTATGACAACGAGTATGGTTATAGCAACCGTGTAGTCGACCTCATGGACTTCGTGGCCTCCAAAGAATAAAATGGGAAGCCATGGATGAATCTTCATCCCCAGACAAAAAAAAAAGTTACTTTACTGGGAAGCCCACATCCCTAACATGCATTCCTCTACCAGGGATCCTGTGCCCCATTCACATCCTTGTCCCAAAGCACCCCTGTATTAGGGGGGAGAAGTCTAGAGTCCTTTATTGTGTACCATCAATAAAGTCACCATATTCAGTGAAAAAAAAAAAGTGAATGTAGGGGCAGCTAGGTGGCACAGTGGATAGAGCACCAGCCCTGGAGTCAGGTGTACCTGAGTCCAAATCCAGCCTCAGGCACTTAATAATTACCTAGCTGTGTGGCCTTGGGCAAGTCACTTAACCCCATTGCCTTGCAAAAAAAAACCCTAAAATAAAATTGAATATAGTGTTCATCAGATTCTGAAGAGTTTTTTGTTTGTTTGCTTTGTTTTGTTTCTCTTCCTCTGGGGATAGCATCGTCCATAGTCAATCTAACAGTGCTGTCCTAGCTCTCTGAACTGCTGAAAGCTTGATCAACTCACAATGCTGTTGATTTGTACATTGCTTTCTTCTTCTAAACCCTTTTTTCAGCATCAGATACTGTAAGTCATTCCATGCTTCTCTAGAGTCTGACCATTTATGGTTTCTTATACAACACTAGTATTCCATAGTATTCATGTGACATAACTTGTTCAGCTATTCCCCTATTGATGGACATCCCCTCAATTTCCAATTCTTTACCACTACAAAAAGAGCTGCTATGAATATTTTAGTCTTTTTTTAAAAATATTTTTTCTGAATATAGGCCTCATATTAGCATTTCTGGGTCAAAGGGTATGAACAGTTTAATTGCTCTTTGGGCATAGTTTCATATTGTTCTCCAGAATAGTCGGATCCATTCACAACTCCACCAGCAATACATCAATGTCCAAATCCTCCTACAACTTCTCCAACATTGATTATTCTCCCTTTTTCTTGTCTTAACCAATCTGATAAGTGTGAGGTGATAACTCATAGCTGTTTTAATTTGCATTTCTCTATTCAATAATGATTTGCAGCATTTTTTCATATGTTATTTATAGCTTTAATTCTTTGTTAGAAAACTGCTCATATCACTTGATATCAATTGGGGAGTGACTTGTAACCTTATAAATTTAATTCAATTCTCTATGCATTTTAGAAATGAGTCCTTATCAGAATCATTAGCTGTGAAAATTGTTTCCCAGTTTTCTGTTTTCCTTCTAATTTAGCAGCATTGGTTTTACTAGTGAAAAAAACTTTTAAATTAATATAGAAGAAATCATCCATTTTGCAATTTATAATTTACTCTTATTTCTTGTTTGGTCATAAATTTCTTCCCTTTCCATAGATCTGACAAGTAAAATATATATTGGTCCATCAATTGATCAGTGGGAGTCACTCTTTTTGTCTAAATCCTACCTTTTGACCTTATTTTGGTATAGATGTGAAATGTGGGTCTATGCTTAGTTTTTGCCATAGTATTTTCCACTTTTTCCAACAAATTTTGTCAAATTGTGAGTTCTTATCCCAGAAGGTAATGTCTTTGGGTTTGTCAAATAGTTTACTGTAATAATCATTTGCTACTGTTTCTTTTGAACCTATCTTAATCCACTGATCCTTTACTCTATTTCTTAACCAGTACCAAGCAGTTTTGATAATGGCTACTTTATAGTATAGTCTTAGTTCTGGTACAACTAAACCACCTTCCTTTACATTTTTTTTCATTAGTTATGTTGATATTCTTGACTTCTTGTTGCTCCAGATGAATTTTGTTACTATTTTTTCTAGCTTGGTAAAATAATTGTTTGGTAGGTTAATTGGTATGGCACCCAGAAATTTAATTTGGGTAGAACTGTCATTTAGATAATTTTAGCTTGATCTAACCATGAGCGATTGACAATTTTCCAATTGTTTAAATCTGACTTTATTTGGGTGAGAAGTGCTTTGTAGTTGTGTGCATATAGTTTCTAGGTTTGCCTTGGGAAGTAGACTGCCAAGTATTTAATGTTGTCTGCGGTTGTTTTAAATTGAATTTCTCATTCTATCTCTTGCTTTTACATGAAGTTGTTCATATATAGAAAAGCTGATGATTTATATGGGTTTATTTTATATCCTTCTACTTTGCTGAATTTTTTCATTGTTTCAAGGAGTTTTTAAGATTTTTTTTCCTCAGTTTTCCTAGGTATACCATCATATCATCTTCAAGTAGTGAAAGCTTTGCTTCCTCATTGCCAATTCTGTTTCCTTCAATATTTTTTTTCTTCTCTTATTGCTAAAGTTAACATTTCTAATACCATGTTGAATAATAATAATGGTGATAATGGACATCCTTGCTTCACTCTGATGCTATTGGAAATGCTCCTATCTTATCCTCATTATATATAATATTTATTGATGGTTTTATTTTGGTACTACTTATTATTTTAAGGAAAAACTCCATTTATTCCTAAACTTTCTAGTGGTTTTTAATAGGAATCATGTATTTTATCAAAGGCTTTTTAACATCTATTGAAATAATGATATAGTTTCTGTTGTTTTTGCTATTGATAAGTTCAATTATGTCGAGTGTTTTCCTAATATTGAACCATCCCTGCCTACCTAATATATACGCTACCTCATCATACTATATTATCTTAATAATAATTTGCTGTAATCTTTTTTCTTTTTGTAAGGCAATGAGGTTAAGTGACTTGCCCAAGGTCACACAGCTACATAATTATTAAATGTCTGAAGCTGAATTTGAAATCAGGTCCTCCTGACTCCAGGGCCAGTGCTCTATCCACTGTGCCACCTAACTGCCCCCATGGTGTAATCTTTTTGCTAAAATTTTATTTAACATTTTTGCATCAATACTCATTAGGGAGATTGGTGTATAATTTTCTTTGTCTCTTTGGGTTCTTCCTGGTTTAGGAATAAGGATCATATTGGTGTCACAAAAGGAATTTGGCAGAATACCTTCTTTTCCTATTTTTAAATAAGTTATATAGTATAGAAATTAATTATTCCTTTAATGTGTGGTAGAATTCCACTTGTAAATCCCTCTGGACCTGGAGACTTTTAATTAGGGACTTTATTAATGATTTCTTCAATTTCTTTTTCAGAAATGGAGTTATTTAAGTATTTTATTTCCTTTTATGTAAATCTAGGAAGTTTGTATTTTTGTAAATATTCACCAATTTCTCTCAGCTTATCAAATTTATTGGCATACATTTTGGAAAAAAAGCTGTAAATTATCTCTTTAATTTCCTCTTCATTGGTGGTTAGTTAACCCTTTTCATTTTTGATACCGGTAATTTGGTTATCTTCCTTTTTTAAAATAGATGAACCAAATGTTCATCTATTTTATTGGGTTTTTTCATAAAACCAACTCTTAGTTTTATTTATTAGATCAAGAGTTTTCTTCTTTTAAAATTTATTAATCTCTCCCTTGATTTTTCAGAATATCTAATTTTATATTTAATTGGGGATCTATAATTTGTTCTTTTTCTAGCTTTTCTAGTTGCATAGCCAAATCATTGATCTCCTCTTTCTCTATTTTATTCATATAAGTATTTAAAGATATAAAATGTCCCCTCAAAAATGTCTTGACTACATCCCATAAATTTTGGTATGATGTCTCATTGTTTATCTTTTCTTGGATATAATTATTGATTATTTCTATGATTTGCTGTTTGATCCGTTCATTATTTAAAATTAAGTTATGTATTTTCCAATTAGTCTTTGGTTTATCTTTCCATGACTTTGTTGCATGTAATTTTTATTGCATCGTGGTCTGAAAAGCATTAGAGTATATGGTGAACTTAATGGATAAATGTTCTGTTTGTTCTGGCTGCTCCACTAACCAGTTGTCTCTCTCGCCTCTTGGGTCTCCCTATTCCCTGAGACACAACACTACTGATATTAAGCCAATTAATAACTATATAATGGTCACTGGGTTTTCAAGTGAAAGGAGAAGTTAATGAGTAAAACTTCATTGTTATCTTAATTTAAGAAATTGGCACAGCCATCTCAACATTCAGCAATCTCTACCCTGATCAGTCAGAGACCATCAGTGACTTGCTGAGGCAAGGTCCTGCACCAGCAAAAGAATATTCCTCCTTGAAGGTTCATGTGTTAGAATTTTTAAGCAATAAAGTATTTTAAATTAAAGTATGTACACTGATATTGCTAGTTTAATAGACTATAGAATAGTATAAACACAAATTTTATTTGTACTGGAAAATGAAAAAAATTCATGTGAATATGCAATATTTGCTTTACTGTGGTGATCTGAAATTTAATCTGTAAAACTCCAAGGTGTGTCTTGATGAACTTATAAGCTTATGTGGACTCACTATCTTTATTTTATACTTATATGTATTTATTTTATACTTACGTATTTATTTTATACTTATATGTATTTATTTATTTTATATTTATGTATATACACATGTCTGTTTACATATATGTATATAATATACCTAAACACATATAAAATATATAGGACCCATGATATTTCTCCTGAGTTTTCATCTTGCATCATCAGTCACTTTTTGAATATTCCAACATGATGTCCAATAGGTATCACAAACTCACCATTTCCAAAACGGAAACAAATGTCTTCTCCTCTCCCCATAGGACCCATTCAATTGGATATTGTTGAAATTAAGTGATTACTTGCAGATCACTTTGCTGGAAGTTGGCATATATCTTTATATATGTGTTTAGATATATATTTAAATATATATGTGTGTTTATGTGTGTATAATATATACATATATATGAATATATGGATACTTTAAAATTTCTTCATAATTTTGGCTAACCAGAAAATCCATAGGAAAGGGGCTTCCAAGAATTTAGTTTATAAAAAAAATTCATATTTGGTGAGCTAAAGTAGCAAGTTGGCGTTTAATGTTGCAAAATAGTTGAGCTATCATTTCTCACTTTAGCAATGAAAGCACAAAAAGAATTTGAAAGGGAAAATGTGATGAAATAGAAGATATTATATTTTAGATGGCCAAAATATTTTCTCTAACAAATCCTTATTCATTATTTTCCTTTCCTGAATAGGCTTTTATGTTTATCAAATAGATCATAATGCTAGTACTGAAGCCTACTGCACTGATGATATGTATCAATATAAAAAAATTATTGACTAAACTAGTTCTTGGCTAATGAATGTAAGGTTGGTGAAATTCAAATGCACAATTACTTAACAGAAATTTTAAACTACTTGTATTTCTTGAATGATTCTAATGATTTAAAGACAGCTAACAAACTAATTTAAAACCTATGATACCCTTCTCAGAAAATTAGAGTAATTTTTCTATATATAGATTTATGTGGTTAGAACATTAATATAATAGAACTCAAGTTAATGATTATTAATAATTTCATATCTACATATTTATGTGGGTATTTGCATGAATAAATTTACATAAGAGTAATTACAAATATCAAACATTAATTATGCACTTAATGTGTTCATAGAATCTGGAAAATATAACAAATTTAGAGGCAACAGCTTTGGATCTCAAAAAGATTCCATGATGTGGGTAACTGAGATACTATCATATATAGCTATAGCACAATGTTATATAGTAAATGCATTTAAGAGTTATAAAACAAAGTGATATTTAAGATCTAAGATAGGTCACCTTCTCTGACATACACACTTTAATTCTTTAATGGATTCATCTCAGTTCAAATTATGCATGAACAGCAATATTACTCAAAATCTTGAGGGGTTCTACGTTCTCAACAAATTTGGAGTTTTCTCTAATAATGAAAATCATATGTATGTGTGCCCTTCCTTTGACTCTTGCCTATATTCTCCCAATAATTCATCACAAAGAGGTCTTTTCAACTTGCTAGAGACCCACCTCACTTTTCCCTGACATCACCATGGTAGTAATGGAGTACTCCAGGGTCTACCTGTCCTCCCTTCCTTTTGTCCCTTGACCTATCTTTTCTTCCTATCATACAACTTCTGGATAATTTCCTTTACTATTATTCTTTGACCCAAAATCCACTTCTCTGCAACTTTACCCGATTGTATATTTCAACTTCTTTTCTTTGGCAATAGTGGAACATCTAGTTTTTATTCCAAATTATAACACTTCAGATGTTTCAAGACAGCTGTCAAAATGACTCCCTAATTCTTATCTTGTTTAGTTTAAATATTCATATTTAAACAAAGCACATCTGTTGTCATCTCAAGGTCATCCCTATAAAGTCCTTTGGCAGCTAAGTTCTTCACAACTGACCTCTTCCTTCCTTTCCAGTCTTCTAATTGCTTTTCTCTGTGATTTTGTTTTCCTGGCATACTTCCTAATCCTCATTCATAGGTTTCATTGACTTCCTTCACAACATAACCTAAATCTCACCTTACTGAAGAAGTCATTCCAGAACTCCAGTGTCAATTGTACTTAATTGCTTAATTGTACTTAATAAATGTTTGTTTGACTGACTGTGTAAATGATTTTTTGAACTCCATCATAACTCAATATTCATCCCTAGTCAATTTGATCTTAATATTGCCCAACATTCCACTTTACTCAAAACTTTTTTAGGATCCTGATCCAATGATCTGATATACCAAATCTTTCTCCTAGAGTTTCATATTCTGAAAATGAGATAATTTTATCCCTATTGTGTGTATACCCTCAATCAATGCAGATTGCTGCATTGATTGTGCTGCATCATTTATGTATATCCTTCCACAAATTTCTTATGGAATGCATATGCTCAATGTGCTAGAGGTCTTTCTCTGGTTATTCTAATATTGCATAACTATTATCAAAATACTTAGATTAGCTTAAAAATAGATCTACCAAAAATTGTAATGAGTGTGAGAACTAACTGGATTTCTGGAATTTGTGCTTGAGAGGGAAAAAAGTTCACTCTGCACTTTGAAAGATTTAGAGTTTCTTGATCTAGAGGGCTGTTAGTTTTTCTTTTCAAATGGACCCTGTAGGAGGGCAGAATGAAAGGAGGGAATTGGGATTGCTCTGATGAGCAATAGTAGTAGCGGTGGAGTTGCCGTCCTTATCCCCTGATGAAGACTGAGATGAACTGTAGAGAAGAGGCAGATGATGATGGGAAAATGAACAATCATACAGAGAGAGAGAGAGAGAGAGAGAGGAGAGATAAACTGTAGGAAAAAAAGGAGAAAATTACCAAGAACCTCCAGATTCCTGTAAGCATCTTGGACCAAGGACCTGACACTAGTTAATGTATTTGTCTCTTCAAGGATTGAGAGAATTTCTGAAAAGCTTATTCTTTTACCAGTTTCCCTATTATTTGCCTAATGATAGATCCTTTTTTTTTGCTTCATTTGTCTAAATTATTGCTTTTGTCCAGATTTTTCTGTCTTGGAAGCTAATGTTACATGCCTCATACTTAGCTCATGATAAGAAAATACAAATAGAGGAAACCAGAGTATAACTGAAATTGCATGAAAATTGTTTTACGATAGTAAAATCTACCTCAATCAGTGTATTAGGAATTTTCCCAACTGGAAACTCTGAGCTATTACTTAACTTAGCTATTATTTAACATTTACTTTTCATTTAATACAAATTTAATGAACCTCAAGGTTTGCATATTTCCAAAATTAAATCAATTAGGATAAGGAGTGATGTTTATTCAAGATCCAACCTTCCATGTGAAAGAAAAGTTCAGCAGGAAGGGGACTATAATAGATCACACTCTTAACTGATCCCATTGGAAAATATAGGGCTTGAGAGCTTCCTGTTTCTCCCTTTTCCAAAAGGAAATAGAGGGAATAGGAAAGAAAGAATCCAAGGCAGTTAGCATTGCTTTCCACAGTGACACCTTTTGGTTACAAAGCAACCAGTAAATAAAGGCTGCTATATTAGCATAAAACATTTCACATAATATGTATCAATAAAGTTTTGTCAATGAATAGATAGTGTGAATAAGTGATTATAGTTCTTCTCTTGCAGAGGCATTATTAACCAATCTTGCTAGTCAATCATTAAACATTTATTGAGTATTTACTTTGTATCAGACACTATGTTAAGAATACTTAAGTGAAGAAAGATGTGAAGAAAGGCCAAGGACAGTCCCAGTGTCTAGGAGCTAACAATCTAATAGGGGACACAATATGAAAACAACTATGTAGAAATAAGATATAGACAGTACACATTGAAAGTAATGAACAGAGGGAAGGCTTCCAGTAAGAGTGGATTTTATCTGGAACCTGAAAAATGTCAGAGAAGCCAGGAGGAGCAGATGAGAAAGGAGAGCATTCCAAACAGCGGGGACAGCCAACAGAAATACCCAGAATTGGAAGTATTGGAGTGTTTTATTCAAGGCAAGTCAGCCAATGTCACTTTATCAAATAATCCATGAAGGGAGGGACTGCATATGGTATAAGTAGTCCAAGGAGAAAAAGAGAAGGAAGGAGGGTCTGAACCAAGGTTTAGGCCTTTGTCAATAGATTGGATATATGGGGCAATAGATTGGATATGGGGGGGGGGGTTGGGGAGTGAAGGTGATAAGTCAAATATTTAATCTAGCTTGCTAGAATGAGTGCTC
This sequence comes from Macrotis lagotis, assembly GCF_037893015.1. Lineage (NCBI taxonomy): Eukaryota > Metazoa > Chordata > Mammalia > Peramelemorphia > Peramelidae > Macrotis > Macrotis lagotis. The sequence goes on from NC_133665.1 coordinate 118,489,134, forward strand.
AGAAAGAAGATAGTGTCAACAATAACAGTGAAGCAGGGCGGCTAGGTGGCACAGTGGATAGAACTACGATCTTGGAGTCAGGAGTACCTGGGTCCAAATCCAACCTCAGACATTTAATAATTACCTAGCCGTGTGGCCTTGGGCAAGCCACTTAACCCCATTGCCTTGAGAAAAAAAAATCAAAAAAAAAATAAATAACAGTGAAGTTATAAAGAAAGGAAGATTTGATAAGACAGATAATGAGATCAATTTTGGACATAATGGTTTTGAGATATCTATAGGACTCACAGTTTGAGCTGTCCAATAGGCAATTATCAGTGTAAGACCGGAAATCAGCAGAGAAGTCAGGGACATATAAGCCATCTTGAGAATTACCTGCAAAAAAAAAAAAAAAAGATGATAATTGAGTCCATGTGAGCTTATGTGTTCATTAAGTGAAATTGTATGGAGACAAGAGGTCCCAGGACACAGTCTTGTGAGATACCTACAACATAAAATACAAACCCAGGAATCTAATGATGATGAAAATGAGACTTTTCTCCAATTTTTTAAAGAAAGGGAAATTATTTAGAAGAGAGCTTGTTCTGCAAAATTTTTGCTATCTACTCAAAGACCCATAGGAATTCAAATATCTGTGAAAAGGCTTTGTTGCAATAGGTTTAGACTACTATGAACACAGTTCAACTCAATATATTCTAACAGTGTGAAATATTTCTATTATCTGTTTTTCACTTTTAAATGGTATGCTTTTGACTTTACCTGGTGAAGTTCCCCCTCACTGCAACTGAATTTTGTACTTCCTCATGTGACTTGTATATAACTTTAAATACAAACGTGTTGCTTCCAAGCAGATCCCTGTGCTGTTTATTTGATAGCTTCCTGCGTACTTTCATGGTAATTGTCGCTTTGTATGACATTATTCTGTCTCCCATCACCAAGGATTTTGGGATTAAGCCAGACTTTCTAAAGACATATTAGAGTAGTTTTTATGCACTCTTTTCTGATGTTACAATATACACAAATTTCAACCATTTTTTTGTGTTTGGGACTAAATACTGCAGCTGGACTAAGCAAAAGCTAGACCCTTCATAAAAAGGATAGAGATGCTCATTATATAAATTGTTGGTGCTAAACAAAAAAATCAGAATATAAATACTCAAGCTCCAAAAGAGAAAGATGGTAGTCTTTTCTTAAAGGTTTATGTATTTGTTGACAGGACATGATCCAAACATACCATCCATATTTTCCTGCTATAATTTTTCTCTTTGATACCACTGATCACTTAGACTCCAAAATTATCTAAGGCACTTCCATACTTAAAACCCTTCAGTGATTCTTTTCAGCATTTAGAATAGAATACACTAATCAGCCTAGCATTTGAGGCCCACTGCCATCTGGCTCAAACCCACCTTTCCAGTCTTACTCCATGAATTCTACTTCACATTCTCTACATACCAGTCAAGCTGTACAGTGAGCTATTCTCCTTATTTATATTTCTAAAGACCATCCTTCTGAATTTGCACACTCTGACCTCCATGGCAGGAAATTTGCCCCCCCCAACTTTATTCAAAAATACTCATATTATTTTCTTCAAATCTCATATAGGATATCTTCTCAGACTTTGTTGTTGTGCTTGCTCTCTCTCACCTCAATTTTGTTTGTATTTATTTATATAAGTAGATGACAGATAGACTGATAGATTGATGTATAATCACAAGAAGAATAAAAGCAAAGATTGTTTATGGTTTTGTTTGCTTGGGTTTTTTCCTATTCCCAGAACCAAAAACAATGTCTGGAATATAGACACAATGATGGTTGAGTGCATTGAGTTAAACTAAAGATAATTTGTCTCTACTTAAAGGTCCATTTCAGGATTATCAAAGGTAAAAAAAGGACTGGATTTCCTTTTGATATTTATGTGATTCAAAAAGCCACAAAAAAGAGGAAGAAGGCAGATGGATGAGAATTGTAGTTGCTTGAAATTTTCATAAAAATCTTTTTTTATATATCCTATATATTGCTAAAGCTCAGTCTACCTGGCCAAGTATATATCAAGATTCTTAAATGTCACACAATATCACATTTAAATTTGTGACAAAATACCTAAATTAGAGTCTTGAGGTGGAACAGGAGTGTTTTAAATTGCATTCACCATCTTCATTTGACAACTTCATTTCTGTCAGACACATTATTTCCTACCTCATTCCCCATGCCCCTAAGATTCAAACCTTTAAGTGAGCTTTAACAAATTCCTCTCCTCTTCCATTATTCAACTACAACTTATCTATTCTCTTTTTCCCAGTTTCTAAAACTCATTTCTTCTTTTTCAATTCAATGGCCAACCCCCTAGTACAAGCCTTAGCTATTGCAAAACAATATAGCTACTATAGTATTTTCATTTTCCTGTGTACAATATTTTTCCCCTCCAATTTCTGAGGTCAATATCTTCCATATCTGAATCTTTCTCCCTTGCTAGCTAATAGATAACATTTAAACTCCACACCTAGCAATGAAAGGCCTTAGGAAGTCCTTTCCTAGCCCTACATTACTCATCTAATTTTATTTTCCACAGCTCCTCAACATAAACCATCTTTATTGTCCAATTGTATCATTGAACAAACTAGGTACATTCCCACATGGCTAAATGATTTTTACTTATAACTTTCTTCAAATTAGAATTGATGGTGACAATTTTAACATTTATACAGTGCCTATTGTTATATCATGCTCTGTTCTGAGCACTTTACAAATATTATCTCATTAGACCCCCCCAAAATTAATCCAAGCTCACAATGCCAATAAGGCATAGACTACTCAAGTCAACGATGATTTCTCCCTTTCCAAATTCTTTTTTTTTATCATTTTTATTCAGCTCCTTCATCTTTCTATATCTATAGTACTGGGAGGAGCAGGAGTAGCCCAGTCCACTTGGCAATTAGAAAAGTTGGTAATATTCTTTTTGGACAGAAAAAAATGATGGGGAATTTCAAGAATACCCAGAGAGAGAGAGAGAGAGAGAGAGAGAGAGAGAGAGAGAGAGAGAGAGAGAGAGAGAATGAAATGGTGTTTGGAGTAAAGAGTTGGAATGTTTTCCAATTTAAACTTTCCATGCACTTAGGCTTCTATTATTCTGTTTAGCAAAGTTCCAAATGACCTGACTGGGAACACTAATCAATCACTCAGTAAAGTTTCTGTGCAAAATGTAGTCAATATGCTAGAAGACAAGAAAGTAATACATGAAAAAGGCTCTTTTCTAAAAGACAGTAAATATAAAATTGTTTTTTTTAAAAACCAATATATGTAATTTAGATAAACACATTTTTTCATTCGATACAAATGTTTGTCTTTAGCTAGGGAAAAAATTAATTAGGCAAATAAAAATAAAAATTAAATTTCTACCTACCTCTCCAGTAAAAGAGCTTTTAAAAATCTCCTGCTTTTTTCACCATATATTTGCAAGTATAAGAATTTTTAACTTAATCTTATTTTAAACTAATATTCACAAATAAACGTCACACAAGAATTTAAGAATGTTTAGTTTTGAGCAAAGGAACTGCTGATGTTTGTTCAAATAAAAAATCAAACAAACATAATTCTTTTATATAAATATATTATGTTAAATATCTTCCAAGTTGTAACTTATTTTGTTTGTGTTATTAATATTTGACAAAATTTGTAAAGTAAACAAATGTTATATCAAGTCTTATAGTAATAGTAAGTGTGAGGAATCTTACTAGATAATTTCTTGTAATCTTAGAGAAAGTTCCACATAAAAATGTTCAGTTCTTTTAACATTAATTTTATTTTATATTTAGAGTTTTCATAATTTTGTTGAATAAAAAATATATTTTATAAGTAAATAATATAAATTTTCATTTGAATCTTTTGGAAACAAAGTTTTTATTTTAGTGACTATAAACACTTAATGAATAAATATAAAAGAATATTATGAATAATATATTAACTTTTACTGATTATTTACAAAGGTTGTTTCTGGTTTTGTGTGTCTAAAACACACACACACTGGAAACGCATCTTCCACAATATAATCATAAAGTCATCAAATAACCTTTGCTTAAATGCATTCAATAAGATGAAACCTATTACCTCCCAATTCTAATTTTGGATAACTCTGCTAGGCCTTTTTTTCCTGACATAAAACCTAAATTTGGCTTTTTTAAACTTCTTAAACTTCTTTCCATTATTTCTTGTTCTGTACACTTAATGGGACAAGTCTAACTATATTTAAAAGACTCATGTCATGAGTTAAGTCTTCCAATGTCCAGGGCAAAAAGATTCTCAGTTTCTTACATAGTCAACATTCTTATTTGACAAGCTATAGAGATTCTTCATTACATTATCCAGATGACCAATGTCTTTGCTAAAATAGTGAAATCCAAAACGGAAAGCAATATCATAAATGTAGTCTGACCAAAACAGACCACAGTGAGGCAGTCCCCAGTATTGGACCTTTCATCAGTTTCCTTTTGAGCATTTCTCATTTGAACTATGTAAATTGCACTACCTAATTAAGTTTGGTCTGCATTATGCCTTAATTATTACATGAATATAAATATTTTCTCAATTAAGTTAAATAAATTAAATCTTATAAGTAAATATTTTTATAATATTTATATATATAATATAATATGAATAAATATTTTATAAATAAATATTTTTCCTAATTAAGCTAAATAAAATAAAATTAAAGATAAAATCAAGTCTCCAGCTTATTTTTGCATCTTCTTCAGTGGTAACACAGTGTGAGGACCAATGAAAGTGTTCAAAAAGTTGATTTCACCAATTGCTTTTATGCTATTTTTATGGTTTGGTGTTTATTTTTCATTTCTCATAACTCTGATAGAAAAGTTAAATGTGACACCCAGAAACCATAAGTATAGGAAATATATCATTTTTCTTTAGGACTTACATGAAAAGACCATTTTTGAAGCAAAAGGAAGATTAATCAAGATGAACTTTGAACTTCGTAAAATATAAAATTATCAAAAGAAATGCAAGAACCGTTTAGAAAGCAATGAGATTAGACAGAAAATCAAAACTAACATACTCTAAACAACATGATAGAAGGATTAGAAGATAATTCCAGGAAAAGATGAAAACCTTGATCAAATTTTATTACTTTTATAAGCATCCAGTTCCTTTTGGGATTATATCAGAGAGGGAAGAATGAGAGAGCCACATACTGTCAATTATTCTCAACTCTTTCAAAGGATATTATTTCTTCTAGGCAATGACAGGTTGTGTAGGAGGGAGAGTACATGCCAACCATGGGGCTGCTGGGGTGAAACATGAAGGGCACTTTCATCTGAAAGGGACATCCTCTGCAATTGCAATGTCTAGGTACATCAGATTTTTGCAGGCAAAATTTTCAGAACTGACTTACTTAAGATATGATTTTGCAGACTGAAAATATATTTCCAAATATTCACTGTGTAAGGTTAAAATTATATTCAGAACACAATTCAAAATAAGATTACAGTTATTATAAGATAATATTATAAGATAAAATATACCTGTAGGTTATTACATCTAATCCCAGGAAATATTTGTGGCATAGGATGGAAAACTAACCAAAACACATATGGCTTCTTAAAGCAAAATACACAATTTTACAGTTGATTACTAATAGGTTTTGTTTTCATTATTATTGTTGCTGTTGTTCTACGTTATTTCCATTTGATAGAAACTCTGAAGTGAAGGAAGCAGCAGAGGTCACATAAGTCCAAATTTCTTTTAAAAAATGAAGAGTGGAAAAGCCTGGAAGTTTGTGGGGGAAAAGCATTGGGTTTATTAATTACATGACCTATGATACAATATTTTTCCTGTAGTTGCTCCTTTTGTGATCACTGGAAACTCCCTTACTATGAATTGTCCTGGACACAAAGACTAGAAATTCTGGATAGTTGAATTGATCATCTGTATAGGAGCATGGAGAAATGTTCCAGAGAAGATTATCCACATGTGTGAGAATCAAAGATAAGTATAAAATTATGACAAATTTAAAAATAAAAGCTAAAAAGTAAAGTCTATTAAATCATTCAAAATAAGGAAAACAGAATCAGAACTATAATAGGCAAACTGAATGGAATATGATGATAATCATAGTGACAAGATCTGAAAAATTAGAGAAAAATAGTTCAAAAGAGAACTTACTATCGCTCTTTCCACAACAATTCTTTCAAACCTCATCTCTCTTCAAACCTCCCCATTTCTCCACTACTGAACAGAGAACCTTACCTCATATTTTACAGAAAAAAAATAATACAATTTATCATGGGCTTCGTCTTCTCCCCTTTTCCTTATGTCATATCACCCTTATGCTTTTTGCCACTTTCTCCTCCTTCACCTCCTGTTTCATAAGATTACATGGTCTTATTCCTTTTCAGAGCTAACCACTCTATTTCGTCAAGCAAACAATTCTTTCTCATCCCCTCCAATAGATTGCCCTCTCGGTCATCGCCCTTTTTCACTTATTTTCAACCTCTCTTTTTTATGTGCCATCTCTCCACCATCCTAAAAAATAAGCCTCACTTGGTCGTTCCATAAACTCTATCATCAGTAACTATAGCATGCCCTTGGTAGCTAAACTCTTCTAAAAGGGCATCTACAACAGATGTTTCTACTTCCCTTGCTCTATCTCTCTTCTTTACCCTTTAAAATCCAGCTTTCTACTTAATTATTCTCTGCAGTTACTAATGATGTCTTGACAAATCCAGTGGCCTTTTCTTCTTTTCTCCTCTAAAACAGAGGTTCTTTATTATTTATTGTTTCCGAAATTACAAGTAAAATCAATTTTAGCATTCTTTTTTTTCAAATTTTAAGTTCCAAATTCTCTCTCACTCCCCTCCCCTTATTGAGAAAGCAGGTAATTTGACAAAGGTTATATATGTGTAGTCATGAAAGGCACATTTCCAGGTAGGTCATGCTTTGAAAGAAAACAGGGACACAAAAAAAAAATCCAAGAAAATGAAGAATGGTATCTGCATTCAGATTCCATCAGTTCTTTCTCTGGAGACAGATTGCATAACATAAGTCAGAATTTTCTTGTATTGTAATTTACAGAATTTACAGAAGATCATCTTACTTAATGTTGTTATTCCTGTTGACAATGCTGTCTAGGTTCTGCTTATTTCACTTTGCAAAAGTTCATGTTTTTCTTTTCTGACCCAATTAAATGCAAAGTTCGTTTTCAACATTCATTCTTTTGCGAGTTTTTGAATTGTACATTCTTATTCCTCCTTCCCTACCCTCCTTCATGTGGTAGTGAACAATCTGATATAGGTTGTACAAGTAAATCATGTTTAATGCATTTAGAAATATGATAGAAATAATCATTGGAACTAGGGGCAGAAAAGATCAAAAAGTTTTAATTTCTCTCTATCTTTTCTTCCCCCATGTGTACTTTTCTTCCTCCTTTACCTATATGTCTCCTCATCATTGTTTTGCTGCTTGCTTCATGCTATTCTTTTTCCTTTTCCTTCCTAATTTCCTATCAAATAGGATAAATTCTTGAACTCAATTGAGAATGTATATCATTCTCTCTTTGAGCCCATTCTGTTGAAAGTAAGATTTACTCAGCTTTTTCACTCTTCCTTCTTTCCCTCTAATATAATAGGTCATTTGTGCCTCTCCATATAGGGCTAATTATCCTCTAATGCCTTTACCTTCTTCTCCAAGCATAATTCTTTTTTTATGTATTAATTGTTTTATAACCGTCGTGAATCCCTACCCTCTGTCAAAGTATATTCATTTCAACTATCCTAATAGAAGTATAATTCTTAAGAATCATAATCATTATCACCCTGTGTTCATGTATAGTCCCTTCAACTTTTCCAATAGAAATATAACCCTCATGAGCTAAAGTTCCATTATTTCATGATCAATATATACCCATACCTTGTGTCTGAGTATCCTCTCTCCAACTGTACCCAATAGAAATGCTATTTAGCTATGAACTAAAGTAAATCATCATAACGTGATCAATTTAGACCCACATATTCTGTCTAATTATGTTCCTTTCAACTGTCCTAAGAGAAATACAATTCTCAAGAGTCACAGGCATTGTCTTCACATTATCTTATTGACTAACATTTTTTTCTTAGTTTTATTGAATAGTGTTTTTTTCCCTTTCATCTCGAGTCTCATATTTAAAGATCAACCTTTCTATTTAGTTCAGGGCTTTTGAATAAATTAAATCCTCTATTTCACTGATCTTTTCCCCTGAAATTATATGCTGAATTTTTCAGAGTAATTAATTATTTTTTTTTATTTTGGTTTTTGCAAGACCATGGGCTTAAGTGATTTCCCTAAAGTCACACAGCCAGGAAATTATTAAATAGCTGAGTTGGGATTTGAACTCAGAGTCCCCTTGACTCCAGGGTCAATCTATCTACTGGCTACCTAGATGCCCTAGGGCAATTGTTGCTTGATTATAAGCTAATAAATCTCCTTTAGCCTCTGGAATTTTATGTTTCAGGCCCTAGGATCCTTTAGTATTGAAGCTGATAAATCCTATGTAATCCTGACTCTCTGGTATTTAAATTGCTTCTTTTGGACAGTTCACAGTATTTTCTCCTTTAGCTGAGAATCCTGGAATTTGACTAAAATATTTCTTGGAGTTTTTTATTTTGTGCTTTTTTTTTCTGGTTATGGTTGATGTATACTTCCAGAACTATTTTATTTTCTTGTTCTTGAATATTAGGGTAGTTTTTCATGATAATTTCCTATATGATATTTTCTAGGCTCTTTTTTCTGATCATGGTTTTCAGATAGATCAATAATTTGAAAATCATCTCTCCTATATCTATTTTCCAGCTTGGCCATTTTTTCCTGAGGCATTTACATTTTCTTCTTATTTTTTTTTTAACCTTCTGGTTTTCCTTGCTAGAATCTTGGAGTCTCATAGAGTCATTAGTTCCTACTTGTCCAATTCTGATTGTTAGGGTTTTGTTTTCTTCAGTTAGCTGTTGTGTTGCCTTTTCTAGGTTAATTTTATTTTTAGAGGAGTTGATTTCTTTTTTCATTTGACCAATTTTGCATTTAAGTCATTTTTTTCTTTAGTAATGTTTTTAAAAATTTCCTTCATGAATCTCATTTATTTTCTCCTTTTTTTCTTTCTCTCTTATTTGTTTTTTTAAAACCTTTTTGATCTCTTCCAAGAGGTTTTTTGGATTTGAGAGCATTCCAAAGACCCCTCTGAAGTTTCAAATATAGGAATTTTGTTTTTGCTTTCCTCTTCTGAGATGGCATTTTTATCGTCCCTATTAGAAAAGTAGTTTTTTATGATTTGTACTTTTTTGCTTTGTTGCTCTTTTTAATATTGAGCTCTGCTCCTAGAAAAAGGGGGCACAATCTCAGGCTTTTTGTACTAGGTCTAGGGGTCTGACCCCTAGATTAACACTTGCCTATTATGGTTTAGAAACTAGTAGTTTGTTTCCCACATTAGGGTAGTCCAACTAAGGCCTGCCTGCTATACCCTGTTCCTTGGGGATCAAACTATGTCTTTAGAGCTGGGTTTAGACCTTCCCTGCTGGCCTGCCGGACCATTGACTTGCTGAGCCTGGACCTGAGCTGTTCTATGGCTAAGAGCCTCCTGCTATCTTTCTGTCTCTCCTTCCAATGCTGGGCTATACTCCTCTTCTACCCACTTGAAACATATCTTTACTGAAGATCCTTCATTATATCTTGAATGATTCTTTCTATCATATTTTTAAATGCATTAATCTGTCATTTGTTGTCGTTTTGTAGTTTCTGTCACTTTATGGTCTGTATAGAGGTCTCATGTAAAATTGTTTCAGAAAAAGCTCTCTCAAGATGCTGGCACCATCTTGGCTCCAGCCCCCCAGAAGTCCCAATAGTCTTATCCAGTCTCATTTTCTTTGATCTCTCTGCAGTCTTTGACACTACTGATCAATGATTCCTTGACATTCTTTTCTTGTAGGGTTTTGTGAAACAAATCTTTCTTTTCTGAATCTCTTCCAAATCATCTGATTACTCCTTTCATTCTTTTGCTGGATTTTCCTCCTCCTAACTGTAGGTGTCCCTTGGGATTTTGTCTTGGGATCTTTTATTCTCACCTCTATACTACTTCACTTGTCTTGGAAATTTTTTCCTCTCCTCTATAGTATTTCACTCTGATTTAATCAGCTCCCATAGATTTAAGAAATATCTCTATCCCGATGAATCTCATATCATATATCTATCTTTCTCCCCTATATCTCTGTTGACCCCAAAACTTGCATTTTCTACTCCCTTTCAGACACATCAAATTGAATTTCCATTAGAAATCTTAAACTCTATGAACAAGACCCTCCATTCACTGGTTTTGAGCATTTTCTTGGTTGGCCTCATGACTGGTATATATTCCCTCCTCCACTTTAATTGCTGATTTTTTAAAATCATAATTAAATGTTGGTCTGTAAAAAAAAGCAATAAAATGGTTCATACCCTTTGATGCACCAATTCCATTTCTAGGTCTATATCCAAAAGAAATTATAGAAAAAGGGAAAAGTCCTCCATGTTCCAAAATATTCATAACTTCTTTTTTGTAGTGGCAAAGAATTGGAAACTTAGAGGAATCAATTAGGGAATGTTAAACAAGTTGTTGTACATGAATATTATGGAATATTATTGTTCTATAAGAAACCATAAATGGTCAGACTCTAGAGAAGTATAGGATGACTTCACGGGATCTGATGCTGAGCAAAGGGAGCAGAACCAAGAGAAAAATGTACACATCAACAACAACATTGTGAGATGAACAACCTTGATGGGAGCAGCTCCTCTCAGCAGTCTGTTGAGCTAGAACAACTGTATTAGATAAGCTATAGACTATGTTATCCCCATCCAGAGGAAGAAAAACAAAACAAACCAATAACAAAAAAACCAACCTTTCAGAATCTGATGAACACTATAAAAATTATCTCTTATGTATCTCTTTCCTTTAATCCTAATTCCTCATACTGATAATTACTAATCTGTAAACATGTTTAACAAAATATGTATGTATAATACTAACCTGACTGTTCACTGCCAAGGGCAGGCTAGTGGGAAGGGAAAGTGGAAGGAAATTTTGTAATTTAAAACTATAAATGTGCATATTGATGAAAATAAATATTTTTTTAAAATGTTGGTTTCTATAGGAAATCTTCTCTAACCTTCCTAATTCCATCTTTTTTTAATTCATCTCTCTGTTAATGATTTCCTTTTTATTCTTTATATACCTTACTTTAACTTTTTCTTTACATGTCGCCCCCATTAGAATATAAACTCCTTAAAAGCAGAGACTGTCTTTTGCATCCTTTTGAATCCATTATATGCAGCATAGTGCTTTGCACATAGAAAGTGCTTAATGAATTTTTATTGATTGAAAAATTAAATACAGGCAAATAAGATATTTAAAACTCCCTTGTTAAAATGAATATACATATTAAAAAGATGTTATAAATAGTTTATGACTTTCTAGAATCATTTCAATTTCTTCTCTCTGTAGTCAAATATTTATCCTTGTTGATCACTAATTTTAGTATAAATATTAATTCAGTGGCAAAAAGTTTAATTTTAAATATAATTAGCAAATTTAGAAATAATTTCCAAATAAGCCGTGTTCAATATGATAAACATGGTAGTTTGATGAATATCTAAAATTATCCTGACATTTCTAAGGGAGTATAGTAGCTTTTTTTTTCAGATAAACTAGCAGTAACCAACCCTAATCCCTTCAATGAGATAGTGACCCACTAGACTAACTGCATAACTCCTAAGGTTCTCATATCATTTCTATGTGCCCACCACTTCACACTTTAGGAACACGAGCATTGCCATTTGGCCTAAGGATACCTCGTCCTTGTCTTTAATCCTTTAACTGTCCCTTAAGAAACTCTTGGACTTTCTATCTACCCTCCAGGTAAAATCTACTATGTTGCATAGTCCAATAATAGAATTACTTAAAAATAAGGTCTATTTTGTTTTTTTCCTATTCTGTCTATAATGATTAGTTCAGTATTCATCATGGAATAAATACATGCTAAGTGTTTTCCATATATTCATTATATTATCAGAAAATTATTTTCACACTGAGAGTTTAATTGATCTATATAAGGTCACACAGCCATTATGTGTCAAAAGCAAGACTTAATTCAACTCTTTTTGACGATGATCTTCTCTCTGTACTCTATGCATACTATCTTACCATGATTATAGCATATGATAAAAATAAATCTTATATGTTTACATTTTTCCTAAATTTCATTCACTTTGCTCTCTTCACAAACAAATTAAAAAATCAAAATTTCTATTAATTTTTCATTTGGACGGGAGCTAGGTTGCACAGTGGTTAGAGCACTGGCCCTGAAGTCAGGAAGGACCTGAATTCAAATCTTGTCTCAGACGCATAATAATTACCTAGCTGTCTGACCGTCGGCAAGTCACTTAACCCCACTGCCTTGCAAAAACTAAAAAAAAAATTACATTTAGCGAGAGGAATTAAAGCAAATTAAGACAACAAAGGGAAAGATGCAGACATTTTCCAAAAGTTAAAAAAAGTAGAATATCTCTTATTTTTTTCAGTATATAAAAAAACAATATAGCCAAGAGGATTCAGTAATGGTTCTAAGAAAAAAAAGATCAAAGAATTTTTCTCATGGAAATTACAGTCTTCAAATTTTATGATTAATCTTGTCAAATAAAAATTCCCAAAAGAAGACTCCTAATAAATATTTTAGTCTGTGTTAAGATGGATAGCAACTACTCAAAGTCTTTATAACCATGGGGAAGAGTCCACCTGGAGGACCAACCTCAGTCTGGGTAATTCATTATGGGTTAACAATAATCTGAAATTTTGGCAGCAGAAATCCATCACATAGATTAACAACAATGAACCTGGAAAGCTGAATGCTATAGATCAGTCCTTCAATTCACAATCAACTGACACACTATAAAATAAAAGGGTGATTTTTAAATTTTTGAGACTATAGTTTTAAATCAGAATTTGGTTGAGATTTTAAAAAGAACACTAGAGAGGAAAACCAAATTTCCTTTTGTCCCAATAGAGCAGAAATTTCTCAAATGACATGATCACTTGCTTTGCAAAAGATTATTGCCATTTCAACAAGTAGTAGGAAAAATAATCCACTATGGATATTTTTATGAAGACCACATTTTCTGTTAGATGTTGATCTTGCCTCTGTTATCTGAAAGAATCAAACAAATTGAGGGAGAAAGAGTGGAGCCAAGAGGACAAAGAAAAAGCAGGGACTTGCCTGAATTCTACCCCCAAAGCACTCCAAATACCTTTAAATAATTATATCCAAATTCTAGAATGGCAGAACTCACAAAAAAGGCCAAGTGAAACAAACTTCCAGGTCAAGATAATTTGGAAGATTGACAGAATGGATAGGCCACACTGGAGGAAGAGAGGAGCCCACCAGGGCAGGCTTCAGCAGTGAAGACCCCACCCCAGTGGATCAGAAGTAGCTGCTACTTCTGGGACTCTCATTTCATGAATGGTAAAAAAAGGGTTCTGAAGAAGATTACAAAGGTCTCTTTGTTATCACCGAGGCAGGACTGTTGCTTTGCTCATCATCAGATGTAGGTTGAAGTCTCAGGTCCCACTCTCAGGAAAAGGAGAAGAAGGACAACAGAGTTTACTGCTGCAACTGAGCAGGGACCCTCTTCACAGTTCCAAGACAGAAAAGAGTGCTTATGGTCACCCACAGACCAGAGCAATGGCCAGGAGAGTGTACAAATCTCCCCTTATGTCATAAGACCTTGGAAGAATTGAAAACATGCAGATCCCAAAAAAGTATCTCTGAAAATAGTTGTAAAAAGGTTATTAAAATTCTCAGGACCCTCTTCCCTGGAATCAGAGCCCTGCCTTAACAAAAGAATTAAAATCAAGTCATACACTGGGGAAATGAGCAAACAGCAAAAGAAAAAATAAATAAACTTGACCATACTATGGTCAACAAAGAGAATCAAAATACACACTCAGAAGAAAATAATAAATTTATTTTCCTCATTCATAGCCTCCAAGAAAAAATATGAATTGGTCTCTAGTCATGGAAAAGCTCAAAAAGAATTTTGAAAATCAAATAAGGAGAAAGTAATATCTTAAAAGCCATACTGGGTCAAATGGAAAAAGAAGTCCCAAAAAACCAATGAGAGAAAAATATTTTAGAAAGCAGACTTGACAAAATAGAAGAAGAGATAAAAAAACTAATTGAAGAAATGATCCCTTAAAACATAGAATAGAGCTAGGGAAACTGATGACTGTGAAAAAGCAAGAAACAATAAAACAAAATCAAAAGAACAAAAATCTAGAAGAAAATGAGAAATACCTCACTGGAAAAATAACTGAACTGAAAAAAAAATAGATCCAGTTACTTATTTGATGATCTGAAAGCCATGATCAAAAAGATCCATATATTCATTAAATTATTAGAAAATTATTTGCACACTGAGAGTTTAATTGATCTATATAAGGTCACAAAGCCATTATGTATCAAAAACAAGATTTAATTCAACTCCTTTGTACCTATATCTTCTCTCTATTATCTATACATACTATATTATCATGATTATAGCATATGATAAAAATGCATCACATATATTTACATTTTTTCTAAAATTTCATTCACTTTGCCCTCTTCACAAACAAATAAAAAATTTTCTTCAAGGAATTTTCAAGGAAAACATCCCTGATATTCTAGAAACAAAGTATAAAATAAAAATTGAAAGAATCCATTGATCACCTCTTGAAAGAGATCCCAAAATGAAAACTGCAAGGAATATTATAGCCAAATTACAGAGCTCCCAAATCAAGGAGAAAACACTGCAAGCAGTCAGAAAGAAACAATCCAAATATCATTGACCCACAATCAGGATAACACAAGATTTAGCAGCTTATACTTTAAGGAATCATAGGGCTTAGAATATGATATACCAGAAGACAAACAAATTTGGATTACAACCAAGAATCAACTACTCAGCAAAATCAAACATAACTCTTTCAGGAGAAAAGATGGACTTTCAATGAAAAGGAGACTTTCAAATTTTTCTGATGAAAAGATGAGATTTGAGTAGAAAATTTGGTCTTCAAATATGAGATTCAAATAAGCATAAAAAAGCAATCATGAAAGACAAATCATAAGGGATTTAATGTTGTTGAGCTGCTTATATGCCTTCTTGGAAAGATTATACTGATAATTCATATAAATTTTCTCATATATTAGGAAGGTTAGAAGGAATATATATATATATATATATATATATACACACACATAGACAGTGAGTTGTATATGAAGGGATGATATGTTAAAAAGGTGGAGTTAAGGGGAAAAGAAATGTCCTAGGAGAAAGAGAAAAGGGAGATAGAATTATTTCACATAAAAGAGGTGAGAAAAAGCTTTTGTGTTAGAGTGAAAGAAAGGGGACCTGAGGGGCAGTGAATGTTACTCTCATCAAAATGGGCTCAGAGAAGGATAACAATAACATATAGTCAATTGGGTATAGAAACCTATTTTACCCTAAAGGAAAGTAAGAGGGGAAGAAAACAAGGAGAAAGGGGGGAGGTGAAAAAAATGGAGGGAAGATTGTGTGAGAGAGTAGTCAGATTCAAAATACTTTTGGAGAGGGACAGGATGAAAAGAAAGAGAGAACTGAACAAATGGGAGTAGAGGAAATAGAATGGAGGGAAATATAATTAGAAATAGTAACTAGGAGAAATGATTGAAGCAAAATTTCATTTTTTTCCTTTGAAATAACTTTATTGAAACCATATTGTACATAGTGAAAATGTATTTGCTCATTCTTCTTTTTACAATAGACAATCTGGGTGATTCCAATATCTCTCAGCATTAAGGCAAGAATAACTACTATTCACTAAAACTACCTTTTATCTTGACATTATTGCTGCTGTTTATCTTGGGTATGAATGGTGTAGCAGTGGGGTCCAGGAATGGCCACATAAAAGTATAAGTGCCCATCATTTGGGCTCAAAGTTCCAGTGAGTTATTGTTTGTCTCATGTGGAAAGACAGGAAAGGCTGTCCTCTGTGTCTGTTACCTTCTTGTCTTAGTGCATAAGCTCCCAACAAATTTTGCCATTAGGCTGTCTCCTTTTAGTTAATAATGGTTCCCATGTACTTTTAAACCCCTGAGTAAGATTTCAGACCCATCAATTCTGATAGTTGTTTTATAGTACCAGTTAATTAAGAGCTGGCCCTGATTGATTTTTATAAAGATTTTATTTATTTTGAGTTGCACAATTTTTCTGCCATTCTTGTTTCCCTCCCCCCCAATCTCCAGAAGGCATTCTGTTAGTCTTTACACTGTTTCCATGAAAGAGAAATCATACCCTTAAGGAAGAAAAAATAAAGTACAAGAGATAGCAAAATTACATAATAAGATAAAGAGTTTTTTTTCCTAAATTGGAGGCAATAGTCTTTGGTCTTTGTTCAAACTCCACAATTCTTTCTCTGGATACAGATAGTATTCTCCATATTGCAAACAGCTCCAATTGTCCCTGATTATTGTGCTGACAGAATGAGCAAGTCCATCAAGGTAGATCATCACTCCCATGTTGCTGTTAGGGTACATAATGTTCTGGTTCTGCTCATCTCGCTCAGCATCAGTTCATGCAAATCCTTTCTAGCTTCCCTGAATTCCCATCCCTCCTGGTTTCTAATAGAACAATACTGTTCCATAACATACAAATACCACAGTTTGTTAAGTCATTCCCCAATTGAAGGACATTCACATAATTTCTAATTCTTTGCCACCACAAACAGGGATTCTATGAATATTTTTGTACAAGTGATGTTTTTACCCTTTTTCATAATCTCTTCAGAGTAAAGATCCAGTAGTGGTATTGCTGGATCAAAAGGTATACACATTTTTGTTGCACTTTGGTCATAATTCCAAATTGCTCTCCAGAAAGACTGGATGAGTTCAGAGGGACACCAGAAATGTATTAGTGTCCCAGACTTCCCAGATCCATTCCATCATTGATCATTGTCCTTTCTTGTCATATTGGTCGGTCTGAGAGGTGTGAAGTGGTACGTCAGAGATGTTTTAATTTGCATTTCTCTAATAAATAAAGATTTAGAGCAATTTTTCATATGACTATGGATCACTTTGATTTCCTCATCTGTAAATTGCATTTGACCTTTTGTCAATGGGAGAGACATGTATTTTTAAAAAATTGACTCAGTTCTCTGTATATTTTAGAAATAATTCCTTTCTCAGAAATACTAGTTGCAAAAATTGTTTTCCAAATTACTACATTTCTTTTGCTCTTCATCAGTGGTTTTGTCTGTGCAAAAGCTTTTTAATATAATGTAATCAAAATCATCTAGTTTGTTTTTAGTGATGATCTCCATCTCTTCCTTGGTCATAAACTGCTTCCCTTTCCATAGATCTGACAGGTAAACTAGCCCTTGATCTTCTAGTTTGCTTATAATATTGTTTTTATGTCTAAATCTTGTACCCATTTTCATCTTATCTTGGTATAGGGTGTGAGGTGTTGGTCTAATCTAAGTTTCTTCCCTTCTAACTTCCAATTTTTCCCAACTGTTTTTATTGAAGAGTTTTTATCCCAATAGCTGGACTCTCTGTGTTTATCAAGCAGCAGATTACTATAATCATTTCCTGCTATTGCACCTAGTATATTCCACTGATCCACCACTCTGTTTCCTAGGCAATACCTGATAGTTTTGATGACTGATGCTTTATAATGTAATTTTAGATCAGGTAGGGCTAAGCCACCTTCCCTTGCACTTTTTTTCATTGAATCCCTGGAAATTCTTGACTTTTTTTATTTCTCCATATAAATTTACTTACAACTTTTTCTAACTCATTAAAGTAATTTTTTGGAATTTTGATTGGTAGGGCACTAAACAAATAAGTTTAATTTTGGAATAATTGCCATGTTTATTATATTAGCTTGACCTATACATGAACAGTTGATGTTTGCCCCGTTATTTAAATCTGATTTTATTAGTGTGAGAAATGTTATGTAATTATTTTCAAAAAGCATTTGAGTCTGCCTTGGCAGGTAGACTCCCAGGTATTTTATATTGTCTGAGGTTAGTTTGAATGGGATTTTTCATCCTGGCTCTTTCTGCTGTATCTTCCTAGTAATATATAGAAATGTTGAGGATTTATGAGGGTTTATTTTATATCCTGTGAGTCTGTTAAATTTGCTAATTGTTTCTAGTAGTTTATTAGATATTTTTTGTATTCTCTAGGTATACCATCATGTCATCTGCAAAGAGTGAGAGTTTTGTTTCCTCCTTCCCTATTCTAATTCCTTCAATTTATTTTTCTTCTCTTATTGCTAAGGCTAACATTTCTAATATGATATTGAATAGTAGTGGTGATAATGGGCATCCTTGTTTCACCCCAGTCTTATTGGGAATGCCTCTACCTTTTCCCCATTGCCTATACTGATTCTTGATGGTTTCAGATAGATACTGCTTATTATTATGAGGAACAAATCATTTATTTGTATACTCTGCAGTGTTTTTTTAATAGGAATGGGTACTGTATTTTGTCAAAAGCTTTTTCAACAACTATTTATATGATCATATGATTTTTGATAGGTCTGTTATTGATATAATTAATTATACTAACAGTTTTCCTAATATTGAACAACCTTGCATTCCTGGGATAATTTCTACTTGATCAACAAGTAATAACTTGTAATCACTTTGCTAAGATTTTATTTAAGATTTTTGCATCTATATTCATTAGGGAGATAGGTCTATAATTTTCTTTCTCTGTTTTAACTCTTCCTGGTTCAGATAACAGTTAGGCAGAGTTCCCTCTTCACCTATTTTTCCAGAGTTTATATAGAATTGGAACCAATTGTTCCTTAATGTTTTGATAGAATTCACTTGTGAAACTATCTGGTCCTAGAGAATTTTTCATAGGGAGTTCAATAATGGCTCATTGAATTTCTTTTTTCTGAGATAGGGTTATTTAGGTTTTTAATTTCCTCTTCATTTAATCTGGGCAATTTATATTTTTTGTAATTATTCATCCATTTCACTTAGATTGTCAAATGTATTGGCATAGAGATGAGCAAAATAATTCCAAATTATCTTTCATTTCCTCCTCATTGGTGGTCCATATTTTTTTATTTATACTAGCAATTTGATTTTCTCCCTCCTTTTTTAATCAAATTGACCAGAGGTTTATCACTTTTATTAGTTTTTTCATAAAACCAGTTCTTGGTTTTATTTATTCATTAATAATTTTCTTGCTTTTGATTTTTATTAATTTCTTTAATTCTTAGAATTTCTAATTTGGTATTTAATTGGGAGGTTTTAATTTGTTCTTTCACTATTTTTTTATTTTCGAAGTTAGTTCATTGATTTCTTCTTTCTCTAATTTATTCACTTAAGCATTTAAAGATATAGTACATCCTGACAGCTGTCTTGAGTGTATCCCATAGGTTTTGTTATGTTATTTTGTTATTGTCATTATCTAGGATGAAATAATCCTTTCTATAATTTGTTGCTTGATCACACATTCTTTTAAATAAGGTTATTTAGTTTCCAATTAATTCTGGGTATATATCTCTCTGGCACAACACTACATATGATTTTATTGCATTATAACCTGAGAAAGATGTATTCACTATTTCTGCATTTCTATAATTGATCATTAGGTGTTTATGTCCTAGTACATGGTCAATGTGCCATGTACTGCAGGAAAAAAGTATATTGCTTTCTATCCCCATTCAATTTCTTCCATATCTAGGTTTTTCTAACAATCTATTTACCTCATTAAATTACTTCTCGTATATTTTATGATTCAAATTATCTAAATCTGAGAGCAGGAAGCTGAGGTCTCTCACTGGTTGAGTTTTGCTTTCTATGTCTTCCTGTAGCTCTTTCATTTTAGGATCTCTTTCCGGAGGGGATCAATGTATTCTTTCAATAACTATTTTGCCCTCTGGTTGCATGATATCAGGGCAATTTTCCATCACTAAATCCTGTAATATTAAGTCCAGGCTTTTTTTCTCTTCAATGTTTTCAGGAAGGCCTATAATTCTTAGTTTATGCTTTCTTGATCTGTTCTCAAGGTCAGTGGGTTTGCTGATGAGGTATTTTACATTTTCTTCTATTTTTTTCAATCTTTTGGTTTTGTTTAACAGAATCTTGTTGTCTTATGAAGTCATTAGTTTCCATTGATTCCATTATTTTTTTAGAGAAGAATTTTCTACATTTACCTTTTGCAACTCCTTTTCCAGTTGATCAATTTTATTTTTGAAGGAGTTTTCCATTGCCCAAGTATCGTTTTGAGAGAATCATTTTCTTTTTGCATTTGCCCAATTGAGGATTTGAGATAATTATTTTCTTTTTGCATTTGCCCAATTGAAGATCTGAGAGAGTTATTCTCATTTTGTATTTGTTTAATTCTATTTTCCAAGGATTTGTTTTCTTGTTGCAAGGTGTTAATTTTCTCTTGAGTTTCTTTTACCAATTTTCCCAATTGATTTTTAAACTCCTTCCTGATTTCTTCAAGGAAGCCTTTCTGGGCCAGAGAAAAATTCATCTTCTCCTCAGTAGCGCTAGATTTCTCTGGATTAGGATCTATTTCTTCTAAGTATTTCTCCATGGGGCCCCCTTTCTGCTGGCCTTTCTTCATATTTTGAAGATCTTGTGGTGGGAGTTGGCATGGCTCTCAGAGGT
The DNA here is from genome assembly GCF_037893015.1 of Macrotis lagotis. Lineage (NCBI taxonomy): Eukaryota > Metazoa > Chordata > Mammalia > Peramelemorphia > Peramelidae > Macrotis > Macrotis lagotis. Next base: position 118,509,850 of record NC_133665.1, read on the forward strand.
TTGCTTTTGAAGATCCTAGAGGCTTTGTTCACTTGGCTTAGTAATTCCAAGGGCTGGCCAGTAGGAGCACTGGTTGCTTTCTCTGGAGTGTTTGGGGCCCTCAGCAGCAAGGTCTGAGTTGACCTTGAATAATGTGCTGAGCCCTGGGGGAGGGAGTTAATCTCTTTCTGTTGAGTGAACTCTGTTTCTTACACCTGAGGCTGATGGGGTGCAAGGTTGTTTATGGTATGTTCTGAGCAAAGAGCTCTGCTGAAAGTATGGAGCTCAGGTCCCCAGACCAGCTGGTTGTTCTCCAGGCATGCTCAGAAACTGTGCTGGAATTCACCATCCCTTAGCTTTTCTCCCCCTGGCCAAAGACTCCGCAGCTAAAGTTGGATCTCTCACTGGCCCTTCACCAAAGTCTCTATGGCTGAGGCTGGCCATCTAGCTTCCCCCCAGCTGCTGTCTCTCTGCACAGCTGACCCTCTGCTCTTGTCTCCCCATTCACCCTTGGTCCCCAAGACAGATTTTCCTGGTAAGTGTTCTTCTCCTAGGTTCTCTTTCTGGGTTTTATCAATTGAATTTCTGTTAAGGGGTTTCTTTCATGTTGTTTCTGAGGGGAAAGAGGAACACTTAACACAGTGCCTGTCTTCTCTCTGCCATCATGGCCAGAAGTCAACACAAATTTTCCTAATAAAGACCTCATTTCTCAAACACAGAAAATTCAATCAAATTTATAAAATTAAGAGCAATTCCACAATAAACAATTGAAATATATAAATAGTTTCCAGATGAGGTTATCAATGCTATCTGTGGCCATATTTAAAAAAAAGTTTTAATTCACTATTGATTAGAAAATCAATTGCAGAACAATTCTGAGGTACTACCTTATATCTAGCAGATTGGCTAATGGAACTGAAATTGAAAATGACAAGTGTTGGAGGGATGTAGAGAAAATGAGACTTAATGCACTAATGGTAGAGTTGTGAAATGATTCAATAATTCTGTAGAGAAATTAGGAACTGTGTCCAAAGGGCTATAAAACCATCTACCCTTTGACTTAGAAGTGGCAAGGAACTGGAAATTGAGGGGATGCCTATCAATTGAGGAATGGCTGTCCAAATTGTATTATGTGATTATAATGGAATAATATTGCACTATAAGAAATGATGAACAAGATGTTCTCAATTTAAACTTGGAAAGACTTACATGAGCAGATGCAATGAGATATTACTATATATAAACTGGCAGCAATATTACAGGATGATCTGATATTATCCATCCTCAAAGACAGAGCTGAAAGTGTAAGAATATAGATTGAAGCACACTTTTTTTAATTATATCTATCTTGAAGTTTCTCTTTTGTGCAAGATGAGGGTTATGTTTACTTTCACAATATTATGACTATCATGGAAATGTTTTTCATAACTTAACATTTTTGATCTGTAATAAATAACATGCTTTCTCAATGAAGGGGAGTGAGTTGAGAAGAGAGAGAATTCAGAATTCAAAGTTTTAAAATGAAGGTTAAAACTTGTTTTTACTTTTAACTCGGGGGAAATAAAATAAAGTGTAACATTAAAAAAACCCAACTTTAGTTGTTACATAATCTTTCCACACAATTAATAGCTAAATGCTCCAACCATCCTCATCTTGTCATTTAAAGTGTTTCACAATTTGCACATCACTTAACTTTTCAGACTTATTGTATTATTACAATGTATTCAGTCTTCATTCTAGTCCTACTAACTGGACTTTGAATGATGTGCTGTATGACTACCACATGCTGAGGGAGAGACATTCTTCTTGTGCCTCCCCAGGTAAACCAACTGGGTCCAATTTCAGGGCTTATCTGTGGGTTCTTAAAAATTAGTTTCTTTGTGACATATTTCCTTTGATCTTATAGTCACAAAACAGGACTCTGGATTTTCCTTTTTTTGGAGGGGAAAGAAATGGTTTAATCAAAAAAAGCAGGACAAAATCCTAAGGTCTACTTATGGTAGATTTGATTTCGGATATATGGTTCTCTTGATTTCAGGTATAATCCTTCAAATAAACTTAAGGAATTTATTTTTTGTGATGGGTATCATAATTTCCCATCTTTAGCCTCTAGACCATTCTTTGTCTCACTACATTAAGCATAAAAATCCACCCCTCCCCTTAAAGCTCATAGATAGATTCCTTGTTTCTTTAAACCATAGCTCAGGGAAAAAACCACTTACATGAAGTTTTTCAAAACTTTCTCTCTCTCTCTCTCTCTCTCTCTCTCTCTCGCTCGCTCACTCTCTCTCTCTCTCTCTCTCCACCCCCACCACAGCTATTAGCTTCCCTCTTTTGAGAGTATTTTGAATTACTTTGCATATTCATTGTATTTGCTTATTTGTCAGTTTATCATATGCCCACACATATGCAACAGAAGACAACATTCCTTTGGGTCTAGAAATATTACATTTGTCTTTGTATGCCAATCACCTAACAGTGAATTTCATATTGTGGATGTTTAATAAACCATTAAAAGTTATACCTAATCAACCTTGTAATAGTCATGTATGTCACTCAGATGATGTTAAGGAAAAAAGGACCAAGCAACTTCAACTAATGCTAATTTGTACTATCAGTATTATCTAGTGCACTAGTGAAATCATCTTGACATTGATGCCATTGAAGCTATATTTTTTAAAAGCTTCTTAAGGACATCTGTTGATTTGTTTTGTGGTTGGAAGATGTCATGAATTCTGTAGAATGGCTGCAGGAGATCCATCCATATACACAGAGACACATATACATATATATGAGTAAGAAAATGTCATGAAAAAATGTGCCAATTGTAATTCATTTTCCCAATTACTCTCACTAAATCCAGTCACCATTGTTACCCAGGGGACAAAAAGCATAACTAATTATAGTGAATACTGGGAAATGTGTAAAGCCTCTTGGCAGAGGCAATGAACTTGACAGCATTTCGATATTTCCTTTTTTTTATATATGTATTCTGACATAGTGATGAATTACAGAATAGTTTTATTAAGAACATTTGACATCTGTTTAGGGTGGTATTTTGTTCTGTAATCATAATTGTGTTATAGTAATTGAAACTGTATAAATAAAAAATTGAAGGCAAAAAGTTTTCCAGGCATCTGTTAGAGGGTGTTAACTAGATAGCCTGATTTCTATCAGTGTTTAAGATCTCTTCACATATGGTCTTTAATGAAGTTAGCATGTCTTATGGAAATTTAAGATAGTTTCCATGCCCTACTTAAGAAACTCCTTTTCTTGTGTTTTATTGGGCTTGTTTATGTTTACTCAAACTGAATTGGATTCACTACCTTCATTTTACCAAGACATTATTTGGGCATTTCTCTCTGAATTCCTGGCAATTTTCATACTTTTCATAAATTTTATATGAAGCACTAACTCACAGAGGAGCCCTGAAATTCGACCCAGGTGGTTTTCCTGGGGAGGCACCGAAAAGGCTGTCTCTTATTCATCATATAGTCATACAGTACATCATTCAGAAATGTGTTAAGGCCTGTTATGCCCCAGTATTCTTTGAAGGTAATATTGTACCTGATCAAAAAAAGCTCCCAAACTACTCTCAGAATCAGTTAGACATATAGGTTAAGGTAGTGACTTCAAGAGATACAAGCTGTAATAGCTAAACAAGTCTCTCCTGGAATCAGACATAAATCCAATTTAAGCAGGGAATTGAATGAAGAAAAGGATTTTATTTTTTTAACTTGGCTGAATATCTGAAAAAGTCCTAAAAGGAAGAATCAGTCAGGGAATAGTATTTTCCTTAATCCCATTTAAAGTGTGGCTTGATGATTATTTATGGTATTTATTTAATAACATAATATAAACAAATTTATTAAGGATGACATTTGCAAAATTTCTATTTTTCCTACTTTCAATATATAAGAATGAAGTTCATCCCCAGCTATAACAGATCACAAAGCTCAGACAACTTGAATGAATTGAATATGAATGGCAAAAACAAGGATAAATCCTTAATCAAGAAAGGTGTAAAGTACTGTGATCATTGGATACAGATAGATTAGATAGGAAATACCTTGCAACTAGTTAATAGTAACAGCTATACTTTGGGATTATATCATTTTTAAAATGGTTCATAGCTTATCAGTTATTTGAGACATAGCTATAAGAATGTGGGTGACAGGAGGGAGTTCTTCTCCCCATCCAATCCCTACCTTCCAAGTGGACCAGGTGAAGAATTCGTTAACTTTAAAGGATGAAATATTTGAAGTTTCCACCAATGTCAGGTTCAGTATCCAAGGCATAGAAGGGAAAGACATCAGCACCGGAATGAGAAATTCAGAGACATACCAAGATATAAGTAAACACACCAAGGAAAGGAGGCTTCAGAAGTGTGAGCCATATATCTTACAAAGGCCACAAGCCTCAGACACCAGAATAGAATAAGGACTCTCTTAAAGGAGGAAAGACTCCCAGGAACCAGGAACTAAAAGTCACACATATTTTCTATACTGGTCCCTCATTATAATAAATATTTTAAGTTTGAACCCATTCTGTCCAGGCATATTATATTATAATTCTAGTTTTTAGTTGGTTTGTTTTTGCTGAAAGAAGAGGGTTGTACCAACTTTTTTTTTAATTCTTTGTAAAAGTTAATTGAGGCTAATGGCTGGAAATCTCTAGGAAACATAATGATGGGATCCCAGGAGTAGCAATACTTAATTAAAAAAAAAAGAAGAATGCCAAAAGAAAGGATAATCAATGCATTTCTAGGGACCCAGTCACCAATGCAAGTGGAAGCAGGGAATTAATCCAGAGGAACTGCTACAATAAAAATTTAGTTTTATGGAGAAATCTAATCTTCCTCACTTTTTTGTGATCTCTAACACAAAAATAATTCCTTAAGTTGATTTAAAAGATGATATCTGAAATCAAGAGAACCCATATATTTGAAATTAAACTTGCCATAAACAGAACTTAGTTAGGTTTGTGTCCCCCCCTTTTTTATTAAACCATTTCTTTCCCCTCCAAAAAAAAAGAAAATCCAGAAGGTAACATAAGACTGAAAGTCCTTTTTTGTAACTTTAAGTTCAAAGGAAATATATCACAAAGAAACCAATTTTTAGAACTCTGTCCAATATACTCAAATTACAGAATTTTTTTCCTGAACACTTATTTCTTCCCTAGTCATTTCTCATGTGGAGCTAAATAAGAAGCACAGTAGGAAGACATTTTATCTAACATTTCTGTTCAGAACTTCAGTAATAGGAGGTGGTAAGGGATCCATTCATTCATAATCAATAACCATCCACCTTTGCAGAAATGGCAGTTGGCAGAAATCATTTATAAGGTCATTTATAAAGTTTCTTATCCTACCATTCAAGGCCCTTCATAGTCTGGCTTCTCTCTGCCTGTCCAGGTAAAGAAATAAGGAGAGAGAAAAGCAATAAATATTTATATAGCACCTACCAGAAGTACTTTGCTAAATGCTTTTAGAAATGTTTTATTTAATCAAGAAAACTATAAGACTTGTACTTCTGAAGTCCTATCCTTCCCTCTACTACTTCTGGGCATCCTCTATCTGAAATGCATTCCATCCCATAAAGCTCTAAATCTGCTTTTTGAAATACATCTTTTCTTTTAAAGTCCAATTATTCTATGGTGCCTTCCAATATTCACTTAAAATAGATTAGATATATGTGATTAATAACTATAAAGAAGCAATATGAACCAGTGGATAAAAAGCTGAAATCAAAATCAGAAAGATCTATGGTGCTAATTATATGACCCTGAGCATGTCACCAACTTTTACAGTGATCTAGATAACTCTCTGTATATAAATATCAGAAAAGGTGTTGAATGAAGTTGGTTGAGAGCATCCTCTCACCTTGGAGTTTCCTATATTAATGAAATCTCAGGTCCATTCCCTATCAGAGGCAAGTAGGTGGTACAATAGACTGGAATCAAGGAGGTTTGAATTCAGTTTCAGCCTCAGTTCCTCACTGTGTGACCTTGGGCAAGTCACTTGAAATCTATTTGTTCCAGGTTTCTCAAAAGGGAATAATAGGGGCAGCTAGGTGGCACAGTGGATAAAGTACCAGCCCTGGAGTTCAAATCCGGCCTCAGACACTTAATAATTACCTAGCTGTGTGGCCTTGGGTAAGCCACTTAACCACATTTGCCTTGCAAAAATCTAAAAAAATCAAAAAAACAAAAAACAAAAAAAGGGAATAATAATAGTACCTTGCAAGACCATTGTAAGGATCAAACAATATAAATATTCTGTAATGTAAGTGCTCTTCCATTCCTGCAGACAGTTATAGGGGCAGGATGTTGAGGTGATGAAAAACTGACTTGAGATAGGAAGATCTGGGTTCAAGTCTTTGACTGGGTGTAGAAGTTTACTTGAGCTCTTCATATCTCCCAGTCACAGAATAGTTGATGTGTAATGACAGAGAAAATGTTCATATTGAGTTCTCATTGACAACAAAATCACTTTGTTCTTAGTAGGTGCTTAATAAATGTTCACTAAATTTCATTGAAGGCAGAATTTCTCTGAAAACAGAAGCATGAACTAATGAACTTTTAGCTTGTTAAATGGACCAGCATACATATGGTCAGCATACATATGGTTCTGGGGACTGAGTTACCTTCACATAATGAATGATACTGGCAGTCAGAGAATATCACCCTTATTCATTTATCAGGCAGCTACCCAGACTTTTCCACTTGCCAGAATAAAATTGTTCCCATAAACTGACTCCTAACCATTTGTCATTTCTGTTGATATGCATTGAAGTTAAAAATAGAAATGAAAATTGGACTCATGATGAAATTATTTAGAAATTGTTGCCTCTTTTATTTCACTTATTTCTTGAGGTTGAAGGATACACTTTCATTTTTAGGCTCTTTAATGATATCTCTGAAGAGACATAGTATTATGTTGAATTATATGACCTAAATTTCTTCAGCAACAGGGTAGTTTGTCTTTACTTAAGTCACGATATTAGATTCCTTCAATGCCTTCTGTACATTCTTTTTGGCCCTTGAATGTACCAATTACCTCATAGATAATATCAATTGAAAAGTATTTATTATATGCCTTATACATACAAGATGATTTCACTGAATGAAGACATTCCAATCTTTCCCACTTCTACCTCTAGGAATCTGTACCCTGTATTTGTCATGGATTCCATCGTAGAATTGCACATTTGCCTTTGGCTTTGGAAATGCATCTTTGTTCTTTTATGGTTCAATATCTCCATGATGCCTTCATGTATTAACATGATTAATAGAGATTAGATTAACATGATCAATAGAGATTAAATCTTATGTATAAAGAGAAGCAGTATAGTGAATAAATAACCAATATCAAAGCCAATAAGACTATTAATCAGTTCATCAGCAAACATAATTAAGAACTAGACATTGTGATAACTACTAAGTATGCACACACACACACACACACGCACACACACACACAACTTAAAAATAATCTTTGACACTAAAGAGCTCTCGTTGTCATAGGGGAGTATGAAAATAAATTTTTATACAAGATATATATCATGGAAAATGGAAGATTACTTTTAAAAGATTATGTCAGTCAATGTGGATCAATGACTGTCCTGCAATTTATAATTACAAAAAAATCCCTGGTGGAACCTAGGCAGCTAGATGGTACAGCAGATACTAGATTCAGAGTCAAGAAGAGTTGAGTTCAAATCCTGCCTCAGATACTTATTAAGTATGGCTATGATTATGGACTAGTATGACTCTCCTAGGTTCATCTGCAAAATAAGGAAAATGCTATTTAATAAGGTTGTTGTGACGATTAAAGGAAAAATATTTAAAGTGGTTCATAAAACTAAAAGTACCACATAAATTTTATTATTCTTTTTATTAAATAAGCTCAACTATGAGCCATAGCCAGCATGTGTCAAAAGGTGAAGTTTGGACCTTTCCCCAGTCTTCCTGAATCTAAGTTCAGTTCTTTATTAATTGGACACATGGTGACAATAAATAATTAGTTGAATAGATAGATAAAAGATGAATGAATGAATAATAATACTATATTTTGTGGTTAACAGATATCATATCAAATTATCCTGTGAATTAACTAGAGAGCTGATGTACTGTATCATGGAAGAGCTGAAGCCTAGAAGAGAAACAGATCATCAATAATCATTCTCTAAGTACTAAATAAAACAAGTTTCTCTCCAAGAACTGACAACGTGTAAGGAAAGCAGTTTATGCAAATACCAAATAAATGCAAAGTAAAAAATAAGATAATTTTATTACTTTCTTTTTTTTGATAGATGTGGAGGCATTAGTTGTTGGGAGAATCAGGAAAGGCTTCCTGTAGGATGAGGTACTCAAGCTGACTTAAAGGAAAGCTAGAGGTTTAAGAGGCAAAGGTGAAGGAGTATGTTGAGAGATAGAATGCCTATACAAAGACTCAGAGGTAGAAAATTAAATTTCATGTCCAAGGAAGAGTAAATTGGACAGTTTGGCCAGAATAGAAAATATATAAAGGAGCTGATATATAACAAGCCTAGAAAAGGAGTCTGAAGCCAGGTCATAAATGGCTTTAAAAGTTAAACCGAAGACCATGTCTTAACAGACCTCTGATGTATATTATTATAACATCACCTGTTTCCCCCATTCTGAGGACAATAAGTTCATAAAACCATAATATTAGAACGACAAAGGACCTTAGCAATCATTCAGTGAATCTCAACTCTAATTTTAATACACAAAATATGTTAAATTATCTTCCCCAAATCACACAAAAAGCAGAAACATATAGATGTTGTACTGAATAGAATGCTAAACTTGGATTCAGATGATTTGAGTTTGAATCTTTTCTCTGCGGCACCTCCCTAAGTAAGAATCAGTCTTGGTCAGACCCATCTGTAAAACAGGAATAATAATAATAATAATAATAATAATAATAATAATAATAATAATAATAATAATAATAATATAATATCTACTTCCTAGGAGTGTTGCAAGTATAAAAAGATAATAAATGTGGAGCACTCTGAAAACTTTAAAGAGATATAAATTTTTTTTTATTTTTTATTATTCTTAGCAGGGTTTTGAACCAAGGTCTACTAATTCCAATTTACATATTCTTTCCATGGACTACCTCCAAAATGCTCATGATGTTCAGTGACCACATTTGAAGTTTTTTTGGTAAAGATAATAGAATGAGTTGCCACTTCCTTCTACAACTTATTTTAAATGAGGAAACTGAGGCAAATAAGGTTAAATGTCTTATCCAGAGTCACTAAACTGGTAAGTGTCTAAAGGCTAGATTTGAACTGAAGATGTATCTTCCTGATTATAGTCCCTGCCCACTGGTCACTATACTCTCCAGTTACTCCCCAGAAACTGAGTGGCAAATAGTTTTGGGGTCATGGAAGGTTTTGTAATTTAAGACCATGAACAAAATTTCTAGCACTCAAGCCCGGTTTATTGGGCCGTCCTCTAAATCCCCTACCACCCACTGTGAAGTTTTTCATTCATACCTCAATAATACTTCCCTGAGTTCCTTATTCAAGTTGACAGTCTCTCTAAGTGAAATTCAGCAATGATTTTTCATTACTAACTCCTCAAGGTTTAAAACAATAGACATCTGCACAAAGAGGGATTTTTTTTACTACTGTCAAAACAGAGTTTGTTCACTATTTAATTCATATTGCTCTAGGTCGGTACTATCTTCATATCACCTCAACAAAGAAAAGTGGCTAATACTCAATTGGGAAGATATCAAAGTGTCTGATTATAATTGCCCTGTGGTCTGTTGTTTCTTTAAAATCAATATCAAGGAGACTAACTGTTTCCTTTAACTGCTGATACCTAGAAATCAATTTTGCCAGATAATCTTCTGCAGAAAGAATTCTGAATGAGTGATAACATTTTCAGTGCTTTAGAATGTATGCCATAAGCAAAGTATCTCAGGTGCAAGTGAGTTGAACTTTCTCATCCTCTCCACTGCATCTCTATAGCCACTTTATCAGATTGTGTCTTTTCATGAAAGAAACCTCTATATATTTCTGTTCTTACTTCCTGCTGCTAAGAGTTGAACTCAGTCATACTGGTGTGTTACAATAGGAAGAAGTGTATTTTCTTTTTCTCTAAATTACCCCCCCATCTTTGCTAAACTCCACTACCTACTCTGTCGTGTCTTGGGCAACTAATAGCACTGAGTTACATTATGAAAAGTGAAAAATCCTAACCACTGACTTTTTTTTTATGGTACACAATATTTTTTACATTTTCTTTACCCTGCTACATGCAGAAGCAAGTCTCAACATTCATTTTTCTTTTTAATTTTTTTTATTTATCTAAGACAATGGGGTTAAGTGGCTTGCCCAAGGTCACACAGCTAGGCAATTATTAAGTGTCTGAGGTCACATCTGAACTCAGGTCCTCCTGACTCCAGGACCAGTCCCCTATCTACTGTGCCACCTAGTAGCCTCTTAACATTTATTCCCAAAACCTTGAATTCCAAATTCTCTCCCTTCCTCCCAGCCCACTCCCTTCATTGAGCAAGTCAGTTACTTGTTGTGGGTTAAAAATGTGTAGTCATGAAACACATTACTACAATAATCATGATGTAAAAGTGAACACAATCCTCCCCGTCCCACAAAGAAAGATAAAACCTCAAAAAAAAAAAAATAAAGTAGAGCAAAAAAAAGTGTGCTTCAGTCTGAATTCAGATATCCTGAGCTTTTCCTTTAGGGATGGATAGCCTTCTTGACCAAAAGTCCATCAAGAGAAATTGCTTCAATATTTTTCCCATAGTTGCTATTTGTAGTTGAATTTCCCTCCATCCCATTCTTCCCTATTTTTTCTATTCTCTATCTCCTTTCACCCTATCTTTCTTCAAAAGTGTGTTGTATCTGACTATCCCTTCCCATAAACTTCCATCTCCCTCTATCATCTACATCCCCCCTTTCCCTCCCCTGTCCCCTTTCTTCCATTCCTTTCCTCTCCTTTTTCCTCTAGGGTAAAATAGATTTCTATACCCTATTAAATGTGTATGTTATTTCCTCTCTGAGCCACTTCTGGTGTGATTAAAGGTTCATTCATCGCCCCCCCACACACACACAGCTTTTTCTTGCTTCTTTTCTGTGAATTAATTTAGCCCATCCTACCTCTCCTTCCTCTTTCCCCCAGTACATTCCTTTCTCACTCAACTCCATCTTTTTAATCTATTGTACCTTTATATCCAGCTCCCTCCTGTGCCTTGTCTATATATGCTCCTTCTAACTGCCATAATAAATGAGAAGGTCCATATGAGTTATCAGTCTCATCTTCCCATGTGGGAATACAAGCATTTCAACATCATTAAATCCCTCATAATTTACCCTTCCTGTCCACTTCACCTGAGTCCTGTTCTTGAAAATCATGTTTTCTGTTCACCTCTGGTCATTTCATCAGGAAACGTTGAAAGTCCCATTTCATTAAATATTCATCTTTTCCGGCCGCTAGGTGGTGTAGTGGATAAAGCACGGGCCTTGGAGTCAGGAGTACCTGGGTTCAAATCCGGTCTCAGACACTTAATAATTACCTAGCTGTGCGGCCTTGGGCAAGCCACTTAAATCCGTTTGCCTTGCAAAAAACTAAAAAAAAAATATTCATCTTTTCCCCTGAAAGAGTATGTTCAGTTTTTCTCTGGATAGTTGATTTTTGGTTGCAGTCCAAGCTCTCTTGCCTTCTAGAATATCATACTTCAATCCCTACAAGCCCTTAATGTGGATGCTGCTGAATTGTGTTATCCTACTCTAGCACCACAATCTTTGAATTGTTTCTTTCTGACTACTTGTAATATTTTCTCATTAACTTGAGAGTTCTGTAATTTGACTATCATATTTCTGGAAGTTTTCATTTTTGGATCTCTTTCAGGAGTTGATTGGAGGATTCTTTCAATTTCTATTTTACCCTCTACTTCTACGAGATCGGGGCAATTTTCTTGGAGAATTTCTCGAAAAATGAAGTCTAGGCTTCTTTTTTGGTCAAGATTTTCAAGAAGTCTAATAATTTTTAAATTATTTTTCCTGACTCTATTTTCCAGGTCAGTTGTTTTTCCAATGAAATATTTCACCTTTTCTTCTAGTTTTTCATTCTTTTGGCTTTTATTGTTTCTTTATTTCTCACAAAACCATTTGCTTCCATTAGCTTCATTCTATGTTTGAAGGAATTATTTTCTTCAGAGAGCTTTTATATGTCTTTTTTTCCATCTGTCCAATTCTGTTTATTAAGCATTCTTCTATTCATTGACCTTTTGGACTGCTTTTCCCATTTAACTCAAACTAGTTTTTGAGATGATATTTTTTGTAATCCCTTCAACAAGTTGCTGACTTGGTTTTCATGATTTTCCCACAACACTTTCATTTTGATTCCCAGTTTTTCCTGAATTTCTCTTTTTTGATTTTCAAAATCTTTTTGAGCTCTTCCATAGCCTGAGACCAATCCATTTTTTTCTTGGAGACTGGATACAGAATCTTTGACTTTTTTATCTTCTGAGTGTGTATTTTGATGTCCATTTGGACCAAAGTAATTCTCTATGCTTGGATTTTTTTCTTTTGTTGTTTACTCATTTCCCCAGCCTATGACTTGATTTTAACTCTTTAACTCTGCTTTCAGGATGGAGGGTACACTATCCCATGCTTTTGCAGCTGTTGTTAGGGACACCCCCCCTCCCTCCCAGGGATTTCAATTCTTCCAAAGTCTTATGGGAGGCTTTAACTGCTCTCCCGGTCTATGCTCTGATCTGTGGATGACCACAAGCCCTCCTCTCTGCCCTGGAACCATGAGGAGGATCCTTGCTCCACCATGACAATAAAGTTTCTTTCCCCCAGACTGGGGCCCAGATTATAACCTGGATCTGATTATGGGCAAAGTCACAGGGTTGTGCCTCAGGAATAAGAAAGAGACCTCTAAAATTTCTCCTGACACCCTCACCACATAGACTGAGCACTCTGGAAGCAGCTGCAAGTTGGTTCCCTGCCAGGTGGCTCTCCAAGTCTGCTCCTGGTCCCCAGCAGTCAGGGCTGCACCAAGGCCTGAGCTGAACTGGGCTTTACTCTCACTCTGGGGCCACAGAGTTTTCTTGCTGAGCTTCCCAATTGTCCTAGGCAATCCCTGGGCTGAGAGGTCTGGAAACCACCACTGCTTCCATGGACTCAGGCACCCCAAAAGACCCAGGTGCCCCCAGGTACCCAGGCACCTGGTGGGCTGTTCCTGGATAGGTGGACTTGGCCCAGGCTGTGCATTGTCTTTTCTAACCCAAGTGTAATAGATCTTCCCTATAAATCTTCCAAGTTGTCTTAGTAGGGGAAAATTGTGCCTCTCAGGTTTTTTTTGGTAGGTTCTGCCACTCTAGAATTTGGTTAGAGTCATTATTTAAAGGTATCTGGAGTTCCTGCCTCTACTCTTCCATCTTGGTTCTGCCTCCTAATTGACACTTGTCAGTACAAGAAAAAAAGAATCCCTTCTTTTGTTATCCTCTCCACTCTATGGAAGCTTATATGGTAATTTTACCTAATAAAATACATACCACAATCAGGTAAGGTAGCATGTGGAAAGATCAATGGCTTTATGGTTAAATTTCCTGACTTCAAATTCTCCCTCTAAGAATTTCTTGCCTGTGTGATGCTGGGCAATTTCTGCCAACTCTCTGACTTGTTTCTTTATCTAAATGAATGGTTTGATCCACATTGTTGCTGAGGTCCATTTTTCCTCTAGATCAATGTCCTCTACTTTCCTATAGCTACATTCATTCATCCCTCAATAGATGGGTACCCAATTTGGACCCACTGTTTTGTTATCACAAAGATCTATTGATCTCCATTGCTGCTATAATAATTTTGATATATAAAGAATCTTTCTAATTGACTTTTTAGTTGTGTTAGTTATCTAATTGACAGTTAAGTGTTAGCTGACCTCCAATGCCTACTCTACCTCATTGTTGTATGAAGTGATACTAGATTCACAATAGTTATACTAGTGAACTATAAGTTTTGACAAGCCCAACCATGGTGGAAAGGCTTTGGCTAAATGAATGTCTAGAAAGGCTTCAAGATGGTTCTGGCAAATATTTTTTTTTCTGTTACTCAAGAATCAATCTAGCTCAATTCAGAAATTTCAATTTTTGTTTATAAAAGTTATCAAAAACTAATTAGAATGTCAGAAAAGGGTTAAGAGATGCATCAGTGGAATTAACCCAGTAGCATTTGTAAAATCAAACATTTTTGAAATATTTAAGGGACTCAATCTGCTTAGTCCCAGAGCATGCAGTCATGAGTGAATGGCTCAATCTATTGCCTATCAAGGCTGAATTTCTGGTCCCCTCAAAGTTTAATAAAGAATTTCTAACTGACCAACTACCCAATGTGATGTTTATGACATTGAAAATGGATCAAAGATACTACCTACCACTTTTCTTCCCTCCCAAGACAGGCACAAAGGTCAGATTGTTTGTGTGTTCATGCATATGCAAAAAAAAATTTCCTTAGCTTCATATATGATTCAAATTTTTATTGATGTCTTTTTCTTATATTACTATGCTTTCTCCAATAAATTATCCTTTATATCATAGAAAAAATAATTAAGCAAAAGTAAAATAATATGTCTGACACCTTAATCAATATTTTGTACCTATAGTTTGTCATCTCTCCTGAATGGAACAAGACATATTATCACCTATTCTCTGAAGTCATAAAATATATATTTTATGTCAAGCCCATAACTTAAGAATTGGCAAAATGGAGCTCCCAAAGCAATAGATGAGTCTATTTGATGCCACAGGAAACTTCTATGAGAGGAAAGAAGCTACAAACAAGTTAGTGAAGTTCCTGCCAGGATAAGAAACCACAGACTGATGGATTTAAATGTTTTACCTCTAGAATTCCCATCCTGGAGCTTCCCCTGATTTGATTGGTGAGTGATTCTCATGGCTCATTTACTAGTCACCTTGCCAATATCATCAATACTCTAATCTTCCTTGTCCCAAACTTTCAAATTATGGTACCATAATCAAATCAGTATTTTTACTGCTATTTGAAACAATATTCTAGTCTACAGTCAATTAGATCTATGACCATTCTTATAATTTCCCAAAATGAAATATCTCTTCCTGAATGCTACTCACATATAAGTATTGTCATTCTCATTGGAATGTAACCACTTTAAGAACAGGCATTATTTTTCCTTTTCTATATTTTTGCCTAACACATATCACAGTGTTTGAAATGGCAGTTTTTCCATTCATTTGTGATGGGACCTGCAATCAGTACTTATCAATCACAGGCACCATTTGGTTTGAAGTGGATGATTTATCAAGTTTCCTCATCAATGAGCACAAACATGGTCCTCTACATTTTGCTTGTTGCTCCAGATAACCCTAAATAGACTAGGTAACTATTAAGTTCCCTTTCAGACTCCTTTGTTATGGTGCAGTGCCAAGATCACTGAATTTAAAGTCAACAGACTTATGTTCAAATCTCAGCTCTCCCCCAATACTAAATGTATGACTTTAGACAAATCACAACCATCTTAGACTTCACTTTTCTTAACTAAATAATGAGGAGTGGAATTAGACTATATGACCTATAAAGTTCCCTTTAGGGGGGAAACAGATAGCACAGTAGAGAGTATCAACTTTAAAATCCAAAGGACTCATCTTCATGAGTTCAAATCTGGCCTCAGACTCTTAACCCTGGGTACCTGGGTAAGTCACGTAATCCTGCTTTCCTCATTTAGCCATCTGTAAAAATGAGTTGAAAAAGAAAATGAAAAACCATTCCATTATCTTTGTTAAGAAAACACTGAAATAGGGTTATGAAGAGTTGGACACAGTTGAAACAACCTAATAACAAAGTGCCATTTAGTTCTAAATTCATGATGCTCTGATCATTAGCATTCTTTAGTTTTCTTGTGAAACATCCTAGTTTAATTGGAAAATCACTGGACTGAAAGGCAGAGGAACTGAATTTGAATTCTGACTCTAATATTTAATAAGTTACATCCTTATTCCTAGAGTTCTAATTTCTTCATCTGTAAAAGGAGAGGGTTGGCTTTCTGGGGAACAAAGAATTTTTACAAGAAAAGTAAATTAGATTAGATAAAGCATTTATTAAAGACATACTATATTACAGCCACTAGTTATATTAAGATCTGGTAATACAAAAAGAAGCCAAAAAAAACTGTCCTCAAGATCTTGTCTTTTTGAGGGAGAAGGATGCAACACATAAAGGAACCTGTAAAGGTAGAACTGAGGGCAATATTTAATATGTAATTTGACTTGGATGAGTTAGAATTCAAATAATTTACATATTTTTTAACTCATAAAGTATACAGATTGCATAAAGCTTAATGGATCCTTGTAAACACACTTAAACCATTCTACCACTGATAATAGGCAATGTTTTATGAAAGACTAAGCAGAAGTTCATTTATCAAAGGCCTATTTCTTGGAAAAGGCAACCTACTGAAAATAAAAAATACCAAAAAAGACCTCAACAATAAAAAACATTATAGAATAGTATATGCAACTGTATAGACTCAGATTGACAACTACCTAAACAAATTCACACTGTTGGAGAAGCTATGTTTCAGTGACCTAGAGAAACTACAAAGTCTTCTTTTAATCTATTACTTGGCATCTTCCTCATGTTCATTTTACTTCTTGCACCTAGGATAAAGGAATAATGGATGACTAGATACAGGTAAGAGGCAGAAAGAGACTGAGAAAGATTGCAGAATAGTTAATTAGAAAGTTACATAATGGTATGTTTTAAATAACAACAGGAAACTCCCCTCTTCACCTTACCCCCCCAAAAAATAGTTTTCCCCTGTCATTGGGTCATAAATCATGCCTCTAGATATTCATTCCTTTGGGGAAAGAATGTTGCTTACTTGATTCATCCATTTTCTGACTTTCTAAAATATTTATTATGTAGATGCTTGTGTAAGGTATTCACAGAAGGCACCAGTGGTAAGGAGAAATTTGAAGATAAAAAGGTTTTGATTTTTACCCTGTGATAGCATATAACCTAACAATAGAAAATAAATTGTGAACATAAATGCCTATGTAATAGGGTGCTGATGCAATCCCTGACATGGGCTTTGACTCATGCACTATTCCAGGACTCACTATATGGTCATTACTATAGTGTTAGAACTGCAGTAAATTTGAAATATTTCAGTAAACCCAGGCCTGTCAATCTTAATCTGACTTCTGGTTACATTCTATGAAGAGAGACAAAGAGGCAAGAGAAGAGGTCTCACTTCCTACCTTTACAAGTCTTGGGAATGCAGATCTCTACTCTGCCTCACTGTATTTATCTTCCCCAGGTGTTGAAGACTGAAAATGGCTATGGCATTGTGAGCCTCAAAATGTCAAGAGACTTAGAGATCCAAGATCTGGAAGTCAAATCCATGGCAGGTTTTGTAGCAAAGCTAATTAAGCACTGAAGTCCTCTGTGTAACAAACAGACTTTCAGAACTCAGCCTAGTAATAGGTGATATGAAAAATTATCCAGCTGTGATGTCCTATTTGAATGTGAACTGAAGGGACCAATGCTAAGTCAAAAATGTATTGTCAAGTCTACTTTCTTCCAAAGATAGAGATGATACATAGGAAGACGATGTCCCCAGGTATTGGGAGTAAGGGGAAAACATTTGTTACTTCTGCTCTCATTGTATCTGTAAAAGCTAATCAATATAAGTTGGTTAGAATGAACTGGATTGTTATGGTTATTTACAGTGAGAAAACCACACCAGATTGTAGTTTAAATCTGATAGTATTAAAAGAGAATCTCACAATCCCTCAGGAGTACTTCAATACCTTGGAGAGATGGCTTAACAGAGTCTTATTCTGGAGGAAGGACAGAGAAAATCAATATAACTATTCACTTAATATTTATGCTGTATAAATTTTATGTGTACTTGTTTCAATATTGTGAGTAGAGAATTTCAATGTTTTTAAGACTAAAGAATAGGTATTAAGTCCACTGAAAGAAAATAACCAGGAATAGAAATCATAGGAAGTAGAATCTATTCTGACTTGGGACTGAGAATCATGGAAGGCTTCATGTCACCCATAAAGAGAATATCTTCCTATGTTAAATTTTGAAGGATGAGTATTATTTCAATAAGAAAAATGGGTGAAAATCACTCTAGATGTGAGGAATATTAGTAATCAAAGTGTCAGGATAACATAGAACATGGTCAGATATAGGAATCTTTAAGAATTATTAGGTAAGAGAAAGAGTATTGTGTCATAACCTGGGTGACCTGAGTTCAAATTTTGGCCCTCCCCCCTAGAATTCACACTTTATCTAGAAAATTTTACTATATAGATAAGCCAGATAGCATTTATGACTTATGTATGCCATCTATAGCCTATAAATAGCTGAAAAGAATATATATATATATCAATCAATGATCATTTGTTTAGCACCTACTGCGTGTCAGCAATTGTGAAAATGCTAAAGATACAAAAAGATACAAAAGATATTCTTTGTTCTTAAGAAGCTTAAGTCTAATGGGACAAACAGCATGCCAATAAATATATGCAAAACAAGCTTACACAGAAATATAATTTAAAAATATTAACAATGAAAATGCACAAGAATTTACAAGATTTGGGGAAGGTTTCCTGTAAAGAGTAGGATTTTACATGGGACTTAAGGAAAACCAAAGAAGTCAGGGATCAGAATGGAAGATTTTGTTTGAACATATTGGGTAGGGAGGGTGAAAAGATAGGGAAGGGGAAAGGTAGCCAGAGGTAATAACTGAGAGATGGAGAGTCTTATTCTTCAAATGGTCAGGATGCCAGAGTCATTGAATCAGAAAGTATATCAGGGACTATTGTATAACAATCCTGGAAAAGTTGGGAAGGGGCTAGTTTTTGAAGGACTTTGAATGCCAAGCAGAGCATTGTGCATTTGCTTCTGGATACAACAGAGGAACCACTGACATCTAATGAGTTGGTAGTGTGAGTTTGTGATATAATTAAACCTATATTTTTTCAAAAGCATTTTAATGACTGAATGAAAAATGGATTGAAATAGGGAGAGATGGGGCAAGCAGAACTTTTTCATAGGCTGTAGTACTACTCAAACTATACCCTACAGTAGTGGCAGTTTTAGAGAAGAAAAGGGAGTATATTCAAGAGATACTGCAAAGGTGAGACTTTGACAATAGACTGGAAAGTAAAAGATAATGAGGTCAGGGCAGCTAGGTGGTGCAGTGGATAGAGCACTGGCCCTGAAGTCAGGAGTACCTGAGTTCAAATCCCAGCCTCAGACACTTAATAATTACCTAGCTGTGTGGCCTTGGGCAAGCCACTTAACCCCATTTGCCTTGCAAAAAAAATTCTAAAAAAAAAGATTAAAAAAAAGATAATGAGGTACACAAGATGACTTCTAATTTACAAGGACAGAACCATGAAGGACATCTACAGTTAGAGGGTATGATCTAGAGGAGGATTAAGCTAAGGAAATAGAGAAGGAGCCAAGAGAGGGAGAAATAGAAACAAGAGAATGGTGTTTCCAAAACAAAACAAAAAAAAGGACTACGTGAGCTATGGCTTCAAGAGATGTCAAAGTGAAGTCAAAAATAATAAGGTTTGAGAAAAGGTTTTTGGATTTGGCAGCTAAGAAATAATTATTAATTTTAGAAAATAAAGCTTCAGTGGAATAATAAAGTCAGACTGTGAATGGGCGTGCAAAAAGAGTGAGAGAGGAAAAAGATAGAAGATAAAGCTACAATTTTTTTTTCATTAAGTAAAGGAGATAACCACAGTAAGGAGTAAGACCACTTTACCATGTAGGACAGGAATGAGGGAAGAAAAAACATTGATGGAATGTAGGATTTGGGTTGGGGTGTGAATGAATTCAGACTCAAGGACCATGAATTATGAGGGACACATAAGTTTATTACACTTCTCCTGGTGGGCTGAGTTCTAGGAACTAGCAACTTGGGGAGAACCAGGTAAAGATTTTAAAGAGAAAGTCAAGCAAGAAGGGTGAACAAGGAGGGATTGGCAGGGTTTAGAGAGGATGCCTTCTGCACAAGTTTTATTTAGAGAATCACTCAAAGATAGTCAAAGATAGTGCATTACTTGGATAACATTCTGTTATCTCATTATTGTTTGTATGTTGTCTCACTTGCAGGTCTGAGATGAGAGTTTTGGCATGACTTTTAGGATACCAGGTACATGATGCATAGAAAGATTTCTGACTAGATATAGAATATGTGAGATAATCTTTATTAGCTCAAAGAGAGGCACAAAGCAAGTTTTTCCAGCGATGTTAGAGAAACATAACAGTCCTTTAAGTTAAATAAGATGGGTTTTTGTGGGTAAAAAGTCAATATGACAAATATAAGTTAAATTACCAATTTTCATAATTTTATTTTTTCAGTGAAAGGCACTTTCTCATTTTCAATATGAGATGAGAAAGGGGGAAAAGAGGGAGTTCACAGTGAATGGCCTCATTTTTTTCTGTAAAATAGGAGACGAAGTTCTCAGCTGAGATAGTGAAAGAAGGAGAAGCCTTGGGTAGTTTGAGGAAAGATGAAAAGGATGGAAGAGCTACTTTGGAGAAAAGGATAGTAAGTTAAAAAATAGGTAAGAAAGTATAGTTAAATAAGAAGTCATAATTGCCTACAAGCAATGAAGGCTCAGTTGAGGTTATGTAACATGAATTTGTGGTGGACCCAGTCAGAAGAACTGTGTGATTATTTCTGCCTTTGATGAGCTCTATGCCTATAGGAGCAAAGGCTAAAAATGATTCAGAGATGATCCTTAGTCTGGCATAATCTATGATATGATTAAAAAGGGCTGGGGATTCAAGAAAGGAGTAGCTCATGTGTGGTCAAGAACTGAGTGGTTAGAGTATTTAAAATAAAATCAATAAGTGTGTTGAAGTTGCCTACTATGAATGCAGGAGTTGGAGCAGAGAGAAAAATTGTGAGCTAAGAATTTAACTTATTAAGGAAGTGAATGAGAGGAGTGACCCCAGGAGTGTGCAGACAATAGCTACTAGACTTTTCATGAGGTGGTAGATATAAGTATCACGAACTTCTCTCAAAGGAAGAGAAGTTACTAAGTGATGGACGAAGGAGGAGAACCTGGAAATGGCAATAAGAATGAAGAAATAGTCCAATTCTCCTGTCCCACAGTGAACTGTGAATGAGTGAAGGTGCAGCCAATGCTGGAAAGGGTGCCCAGAGAAGCTGTATTATCAGAATGAAGCCAGGGTTCAGGAGGAACTAACAACTAGATAGCACAGTGGAGGGGTAGCTCAGGGAATAGAGTACCAGCCCAGAATCAGGAGGATCTGAGTTCAAATCCAATCTCAGACACTTGTTGCTTACTAGCTGTGTATCCTTGGATAAATTATTTAATCTCATTGCACCCACACATACACACACAAAAAAGTTTAGGAGAGGGGGAAATGAAGATGAGGGAAAATTTTGTTGCCTATGGGAATAGGAGATTCCAGTAGGTTTTCCAGAGGGCACAGTAGAAAACCTGGGTGGATTGAAGGGTTGAGGGTAATGAGAATGAGAAATTGGGCAGTAGAAGAGTATGGAATGGGAGTAAGATGATGATCCACAGGAGTCCAAAGTCATGGAAATACAAAATACTTACACGAGGGTATGAAATGTTCATTGTTGGGTCAAAGTCACCTTTTCTCTATCCTCAAATCACAAGCACAGCAAGAGATGAAAGACGCTATGCTAAATTCTGAAGGTATAACTACTAGTAAGGAAGAGAGTCTGTGCCTTCAAAGAGTTTACCTTATCATGGGGAAATATATCACATAAATGAAGTTTGGCTTGATTCTAGGCAATTTAAAATGAAAGTTCATTTATCATCCAAGAGAACCAGGTAAAATCCAAGGATGTGGAGTGGGGAGAAAAGGGGTGAAATAAAGATGATAACCTGTTTGTATCCAGTCCAGTAAGTGGAAGAATGTGATTTGGCATACAATCTGAGTTTGGGCAAGACAAGATGAGAGTTGAATTATCAGAAACAAAGATCATTGATGGAGTCTGATGTAAGGTATTAGGCAAAGTCAGGTTACCTTAAGGGACCTCAGTTTCATTATATGTAAAATTTGGAGAATGGACTAAATAATATGTAAGGTCCTTTCCGTCACTGAATATTGAGCCTGTGTTATTAATAATAGTAATTTATAAATAATAATAATACTGATATTGTTATTATTTTGAACTCTTTGTTCAAAAGAAAACACATCCTAACATGTGTAGCACCTTTGGTGTGGAGGATGACAGATTAGAACAGGAGAGGCATCTCACAGGAGGAGTTGAAAGGGAAGGGGAGTACCAAAATCAAATGGTGCCTCTCTCCTCCCCTCTACCTAGTAAAAATCACCTCCCTTTGTGTCTCCACCCTGCCACTCCCTCAAAAAATTATCTTTCATTGTTCTGCTATTATTTCGATCTCCAGTAAAATGTAGGATCCTTGAAGACAAAACTAGTTTCATTTTTGTCTTTGTAGTTCCTTTCCCATAACAGGCACTTAAATGCTTGTTGATTGATTTTCTTCTTCCTAATTCTTCCCAGGAAAGCTAGAGCAGCTAGACATAGAAATCACTCATGTTAAGAATATTTCATTTCTTCTGAGAATATGAATACAATAGTGTTTTTGATCATACCAGTCTAGTAAAAAATAATCAGTTTTACATGTAATTGAAAATAGGAGGCAGTGCATTATAATGGGCCAAGAATTCAGAGTCAAAAAACCTAGGTTCTTACCTTAGAAGAGAGGCAATGTTAATATTCAGTGAATCCCTTGACCTCATGAAAAGAATGTTCATACTTGAAGAGTTAATAATCATTTGGTCCAATCTCCAGCTTTTATTTAAAAAATTAAGTTTAGAAAGATGTAACCTTATATACTTGCAACATTGCATAGCTCACTAAAGCTGGGACAGGAATCCATGTCTTCTAACTCCAGGTTCAAAGACCTTTCCTTTACTGAGTTCCTTCTATAAATTGAGTTGGTTGGATTAAATAATAATGATGTCTCACATTCATATAGTATTTTATGAATTATAGGATGATCTCTAAGGTCTCTTTTAACTCTAAAATTCTATGATCCATTCTGCCAAATATTTTCTAGGACTTTGAGAGGGGTCTCAGCTCATGTTGAGAGAAAAGAGCCTATGGAGTTAATACAGTGAGAGTAAAGGAATGAATCAATTTTCCTTCTCAGTAAGTGGGAAAAAAAAACTCCTATGCCCTTGGTGGTGCTTTAACTGTCATGTACATCCCATTCGTGCAAAGCATTACGCTTCCATTTGAGAGATGCAGATTAGCGAATTCCCATTTCACTAGTGTTATAAAGAAATCACATCTGTGTCACTTCCTCCCTGAAAGCAATATGCAGCCAAGTTTGTAATCAAAGTTCCTTTAATATATATATGCAGAACTTCATGGTTTATTCAAATTTATGATTCTAGTGAATTTCACTAATTTTCAGTCAAGTCAGTTTGGGATGGTTTTGTATGGTGAAAATCATGTATATAGATGTGTGTTTATTGAACAAGGAGATAGAGGATGAAATGAGAGGGAATTCTGAGAGAGAGAAGGGAGGGAGGGGAGGCAGGAGGGAGAGAGGAAGGAAAGAAAAAAAGGAGGGAGGAAGAACGAACAAAGAAATAAAAAGAAAGAAGGAATGGAAGAAGAAAAGGAAAAAGGAAGAAGGGAAGAAAAAGAAATGAATAAATAGAAAGAATGGAGAGAGGGAAGGACAGAATGGAGGGAGGGATGGAATGGAAGGAAGGAAGGAAGCAAAAAAACAGAAAAGAAGGGAAAGAAGGAAGGAAGGAAGGAAGGAAGGAAGGAAGGAAGGAAGGAAGGAAGGAAGGAAGGAAGGAAGGAAGAGAAATAGAGTGATTATATATACTTATATGCTACAAACCTACATCAGGCAGCAAATTAAGTCAATTTGACACCATCATGATTTTCTCAAATTAGTAAATAATAAAATCTGTAATTCCTTTTAAGACTTCTATATTCATCTCTATTGAATCTACCCTTCTCAATATAAGTTTAATTATTGTGATAAACTATCTCATATGTTCCTCCTTCAAACTGGCAAAATGTTGTATGAAGATCTAACTATATAATGGTTTCCATTACCACCAGCTACCTGTTGTTTTCATGTTATTTTTTCGATTCTCTCATATGTCTTCCTTTCCATTTCTTTTCACGGTTTTCTTGATCTTTCCCTTTAGTCTCTTTATTTCTCTCTGTCCCTTTGCCTTTTCCCTCTAAATAGAATTAATAAATATCTAGCTAAAGAATAAACTGAGATAAAGTTGTATCTGTTTAAAAGCTCCAGTCAGGATCACAGTTTTGCTCACATCCATTGCCTGTTTTATCTGTGGGTATGCAAACATCAGCATGTTTTAATGGCACTAATTATAAAATAATTCACTGAGAGGGAAGATTTGGCTACCTAGCTCTTTCTCCATTACTCTCTTCTTTATGAAAAAAATAGTCTAAGAATGACCATAAAATGTCTTGGCATTTTGCCTTTTTTAGTATATGATCAGAGGAGAACAAATTTAGAGCTGAAAGAGATATTAAAGATCATCTAAACTAATCCTTTCATTGTTAGCTTGAAGACTGCAATTTTGAGAGATGAAGTGATTTGGCTAAGGTAGAAAGATAGTAAAGAGAAAAGCAGGCCCAATGTGTGTTCCTGAAGTATCAAGAGACAACTATCAACAGAAATTATCAAGACTCTCCCTTCTACTCCAGGATAATTTTGTATTGATTTTCTTTTTAACTTCTTAGCTTCTGCTACTGCTACAAACTATTCAGATAATGTGAAATCCATTTACAAGGAACAGAAAGCTTTGGAATGTCACAAAATACCAAATTGCTCTGATAATTGTTACAGAAATGGTTATATTTACTAAGAAACAATAGCAATCTTTAAATAAAACTTCTGTGACACCTTAAATGCATATCTGCAATTACCCAATTTGCTGAAGAGGCAGCATGGTATTCTGTTGGCAGTACCTCCCTTCCACCTATTTGAATGTTTCCATTGCATTCATTAGGCAATGCAGAACCATAGTCCAATAACTCAATGTCCTCAGCCTTTATAATCCATGCAGTCAAATCAATAAAAAAATATTCATTAAGAATTCATTATGGGGGCAGCCATGTTGTGCAGTGAATAAAGCACTAGCCCTGTTGTCAGGAGGACCTGAGTTCAAATCTGCCTCAAACATTTAATAATTACCTAGCTGTATGACCTTGGGCAAGTCACTTACCCCACCTTGCCTTACACCCCCCCAAAAAGAATTCATTATGCAGGAAACATTGTATTGAGTGCTGAGAATGTAGTGAAAGTTGAAATAGCCTCTGCCCTCAAGAAATCTATGAAACACATTTCAAGCATATTAGATTGGCTAAGATGAGGAAAAAGGGAAAATAATCAATGTTGGAGAGGGTGTAGTAGGATTGGGACATTGATGCACTGCCAGTGGAGTTGTGAACAGTTTCATCCTTTCTGGAGAACAATATGGAACTATTCCCAAAGAGCAATAAGACTGATCATATCCTTTGACCCAGCAATACCAAAACTAGGACCATATCCAGAAGACATTTTTTAAAAATAGGAAAAGTCCTACATGTTCAAAATATTCACAGAAGTTCTTTTTTGTAATGGCAAAGAATTGGAAACTGAGAGATTACTCATCAATTTGGGAATGGTTAAATAAGTTGTTGTATATGAATATTACAAAATTCAATTGTTCTGTAAGAAACCATAAATGTTGGACGCTAGAGAAGCATGGAATAATTTACAGGATCTGATGCTGAGTGAAGGGAGCAGAACCAACGGAACAATGTACACATTAACAACAGAATTGTGAGATGATCAACCTTAATGGAAGCAGCTCCTCTCAGCAGGTCAGAGAGCTAGGACAACCCTATTAGACCAGGTTTGAACAATGCTATCCCCATCTAGAGGAAGAAAAACAAAACAAAACAAAAATTTACAAACCCTACAGAATTGTAATGAACATGACATTCACTTTTAAAAAAAATATCTCTTATATTTTTCTTTCCTATTCAAGTTTTGTTTTTCTTTTCACTTAGTCCTAATTCCTCATGCAGAAAACAACTAATCTGTAAACTTGTTAAACACAAATGTATATGTTCAATACTCCCCAGATTGTTCACTGCTGAGGGGAAAGGGTTAGGAAGGGAGGGTGGAAGGAAATTATGTAATTTATAAAAATGCTTATGCATGTGGATGAATGTTGAAAAACTTTCATAACATGTAATTGGAAAAATAAAAGAAAATATCAATTAAAAAAGAATACTATGATCTAAGGGTAGCCAGGGTGTTCAATGAGTGTTAGACCTAAGGCTATTAATGCTCTAACTAGCTCTCTGACACTGGGCAAGACCCAAACTCAATCTCAGTTCCTTTACCTATGAAATGGAGGTGAAAGTATGACATTACCTAGCAGATACAATGAAATCACCTTTGCATATTGCATTTTCAAAATTTTAATTGATATATAAATGGTAATTAGTAATAGGTGCAATCATAGTAGTAACAGTTAACAATTTAGTAGTCATTGTTATAGTACAGTTAATGAAAGTGGATAGTTCTCCAGACCTTCCTGCTTCCTTCCTTGGGACCTCAAGGGGAGTAAGACTTAACAAGAATTTTTCCTAACTGGGGGCTTTGAGCTAGTATGTTTATATTTTTAACTCTTCATTTAATATAAATTCCCTAAAGAAAATTCAATACCTAAATTGGAGGACCTCTGTCATAGAGCTACATTAATGCTGTTGCCACCACCACAGTCACTGTCATCTCTGATATCCCTGCTACTTTGTAGGGAGCAGTAGCTATAACCAGAACCGCTTGGGTGATAAGTCAAGGACAGACTAGAGTGAAGACATACTAAAGACAAGGAAATAAAATGGAGGGGTGCCCTCAATTAGTCTTGTAGCTATATAAGTTATAAAGTGCAGAGATCAAAACAATAATTGACAACTCGAATATATATTCAGTGGATTTAGCCATTTACTACACACAGACAATAAAGGTAGCATGGAATATTCAAAAGATAATACAAATAGAAACCAGAAAAGATGTGGATTTAATAGTGGTTGTTTAATCATTATGTGACCTTGTACAATTCAATGAACTACTCTAAAACTTACTTTCCCTAGATCAAAATGGGGATGTTAATTCTTGTCCTGCCTATTTCATTGGGTGGTTTTGAGGGTCAATAAATGATTTAACTAATATATTTTCTCTGTAAATGATAAAGAGCAATAAAAAGAGGGATCCAGTTGAAAACTTAAAAGGGACTTGAGATATATGTGACCCTCCCCCGCTTTAAATGCATTCCTTCTATATAGGTTAAATTTTAATCTGAATTTTTCATGAAGACCTACAAGGAAGGAGATCACCTCTACAAACAGTCCATTCCACATTTGTGTAGCTCTACTTCTTAAGAAAATGTGTGTTTGTGTGTGTGTGTGTGTGTGTGTGTGTGTGTGTGTGTGTGTGTGTGTGAGATAGGGAGTGTTTGTCCTTGACATCAAGCATAATTTTGACTCTTGGAAACTTCTGTCCATTGCTTCTCATTCATTTTTCTGGGGTCAAGCACACCAAGTCTCATCTTTCCTCTACATAACAATTCTTCAAATATTTGAATATAATATTTTGGTATCAGAAGTCTTATATTCCCATGAAAGACTTGCTTAGTCCCTTCATCTCATTTTTAAATGATATAGATACAAGGCTATTTTAGAGATAGTCTGGAATAGTCAACAGGATACTGAAATGAGAGTCAAATAAGTCTGTGATCAAATTCGCTCTCAGCTACTTTTAAGCTGTATGACACTGGGCAAATAACCTCTCTGTCTACATTGGCTTATCTGTAAAATAAGTGAATGGGATTCAATAGTCTCTAAGATCCCATACAGATTGAAATCTATGGTCCTATGATACATTCATCATTCTAGTTGTCCTCTCTAATTTCCCTGCCTCTTAGCAATGTTTTTCTTAAACTGGCACCCAGTTTTGGTTCAGCTGTTTCAGTTGTATCCAACACTTCATGACATCATTCTAGATTTGCTTGGTAAAAATACTGGAGCAGTTTGCTATTTCCTTCTCCAGTTCATTTTACAGATGAAGGAACTGAGTTACCCATGGTTACATAACTAGTAAGTGTCTGAGGTTAGATTTGAATACAGATCTCCTTAACTCTTGACTCAGTGCTCTAGCCATTGTACCACCTTGCTGCCTCCATGGCACCCAGAACTGAATACAAAACTCCATATAGATTTGTACAACAGTAGGAAGTAGTGGGACCTCCTTATTCCTCAACCAATAAAATTTATATGTATATTTATATATATATATATATATACACATGTATGTATATATATAATATGTATGCATGTATATTTATATTATGATATATAAAATATTCACATGCATGTAAATACATGTGTATACTTATGTGTTTCAGTGCATGTGCATGTGAACATATGTATATATATATACATAGATGAATATCAGTATATATTTTTCTTAATGTAGTCCTATTCTTTAGCTTTTTGATAGATTCACTCTTACTTCCCCAATGCTTTTCAGTAGAGAAACCACTATCAAAATCTAAATTATTAAACATTACTTAGGATCTACCATAGTTCTTTTATTTCATTCAGTCAACATTTAGTAAGTACTCCCTAGATGCCAATAATTGTCCTAAGAAATACAGATACAAGAAGAAATAAACTCAATCCCTGACCTCAAGAAGCTTCACATTCTAATGAGGCAAGATAATATTAAAAAGGAAGCAGGAGGGAGTGAGGAAGGGACATAAGAAAATAATTACGCTGTGGTTGTTGTTACTTTTTTGTCCAGTCTGATTCTCTGTGACCCTATTTGGGGTTTCCTTGGCAAAGATGCTGATGAGGTTTACCCTTTCCTTCTCCAGTTTATTTTACAGATGAGGAATCGAGGCAAATAGGGTTAATTGACTTGCCCAGGATCGCACAACTAATAAGTGTCTGAGACCAAATTTGGACTCATGAAGATGAGCTTCCCTGGCTTCAGAGACAACACTTTATCCACTGTACCATCTAGCTATCCTAAGGGTTTGATAAAGAAAGTCCATGTAGTCAGGAGTCTTCAGAGCATAGAGAGGAATGAAGACATCACTAGCTTGAGTGTGTTCTTAAAATGAAGGTTCTGAGAGGAACCAGTCAATTAGAGGAAAAAAAGCTTCAAGGGTAGAGTAAACTTCCAGGCTGAGAAAGTGGCTGTGGAATAGCAGAGAATGGCTTAAGATTCAACACAAGATTTTTCACAAACTGAGTATTATGTAAATATTTTGCATGAGAAAACCTATAAAACATAATTAAATAACTTGCTTTCCTAATGAGGGAAACTAGGGTGGGAATAAAGGAGAAATTTCAGAATGCATCATTTTAAAAATTACTGTTAAAATTTGTTTTTATAAGTAGGGGAAAAAATAAAAAAAAATGAGAGTTCAGACTAGAAACTAGAGAGCTATAGATTTTTATACCTAGGCTCCATAGTGGGAAAAATTATAACAGAAAATTATTAGTTGAAAGTTTGATAGATAAATGTATTTTAAAAAACCTGAACCACTGAAATAATGCCCTCAATAAACACATCCAAAATTTTAAGGAAAAAGAAAATTATTTTAAAATGAAGTTTAATAGAAGATTAATGACCCCATTTAAACTTTATGAAGTGCTTTAAAGCCCTAAGACAGAATTAGTACAGGTATTATATAAATTCCCATTTTACAGATGAAGAAATTGAGACTCAGAAAGGTTGAATGAATTTCACATGATCACATATTCAATAAGTTTGAGAACTGGGACTTAAACACAGGATATTTGATTTCACATCCAATACTTTTCCCTCCATATCACTGCTAGATTATTAGTTTTAGGGAAAATGTATGTAGAGTATAATAAAATTGCCTTTTTGTGTTGCATATGTGTATTTTTATAGCACACTAGGGCCCCATATACCATCCATGTGTAGATTTTACAATACTGGAGTACTATTTTATTATTTTCAATATTTGCAGAAAGTTAAAGTAGTTTTATTTTGGATTCTATGACAAATTGCCGGTCATACAGTTATGATCTACATACCAATTCTTTGCTTAAGAATACAATGTCCGTTTATATTATATTATTGCTTTACTGGAAAAAGAGGAACCATTTTATGACATAGTTCCACAAAACACAATGAAACAAGAAGAGATAACTGACATGTACTTTAAAGTGTTTTACTTTAAAGATTTTCTCACTCTTATGTATCACTTTAAAAGGGTACACTAACTGGGAAAGTTTTCATGGCTGAACTACATCATTTAAGGTTGAAAACAATGAGCTTCAGAGTTTAACTCAAATGTCATATCTTAGAAGGGACCTTTCTTCATCATTTCCCAAACCCAGGGGCTAGTTCCTTCTAAATTATCTCATATTTATTTTCTGTATACTCGTAGGTGTACATAAAATATTCTTTCTAAAATATGAAGTCATGAATTCCAAACTTCTACTTAAAAAGAAAAGTCATCTCAGATATCATTTCTCACCTTAACTTACTTCTCCACTGTGCTCTTCACTCTCTTTTTGTGTGTTTTCTATCCTATTTAGATTGTAAGCTCCTTGAGGTCAAGGATTGTCTTTCTTTTTTTTCCTTTTTGTACCCCTGAAGATTAACACAATGTCTAGAATATAGTTAGTGAAATGTTTAGTATTGGTTATTGTCTCTTTCATTATAATACAAACTTTTTGAGAGTATGAACCTTTCATTTGTTGAGATTCACAGAATGTCATTCTGGCCTCAACACCTTGGACAGTACCTTGATACATGTCACATAATCATTGCTTAATAAATACTGCCCAAATTATTGAAAATTTGAAAAAATGAGTCAATCATTTGATTGCATTGGGCATACTCCACATACACTTCTAATGCACTAGAACATCTGTATTGCTTGTTTAATCCAAATAAAGTGATAGAAAAAGAGATGGATATTTAGGAAGGCCAAGAAAATCATATAATTGCATGGGAATAAAATGAACAAGCAAGAAAATGGAAAGAAACTATCCAAATGAAGAGCAAGGATTTTCAGTTTTAATGCATTTAAATATAGAAAGGATTTATAAGGAAGCAACCATCCAAAAGAAGGAAAACTATATGATAGCTAGGAGGGAAAAGCATCTTAAAACAATCTAACTTCAGTTTGAAATAAAAATGCTGTCTGGAAGCCTTAAGGAGGTGTTAAATTTAGATCATTCTTGTGTGTGTGTGTGTGTGTGTGTGTGTATGTATTTGTATGTATGCAATATATTCAGACATAGCTATATATAAAATCATCAACACATATGCATATGTATGTGCATGTAGAAAAATTTCAGGTTATTCTCTTTTCAACTCATCCAGATTCTACTTATTCATTTCAAATTTATTTTTTAATAGTAGAAAGTAGACATGTAGGGAGGGAATCTACTACAAATCTACTTATATATTTTTCTCCCAACAGCACAGATGATCCCTATTGACTTCTTGCCAGAATGATTTTAGTAGGTGACTGCATTGTCTAGAGATTATTCAGTTTTCAGACAGGCTTCCTACTCTCTAAACATCAGTCTGCATGGAGCTTCGTCTTCTAAAAACAAAGGTTTTGTTTTGTTATGACATGAATAACAGATGTTGCTGTTAATGAGATATCCTAGGGACATAAAGAGTTTCCACTCGGTTGTAATCACCAGCAGAGGACAGAAGCTGACATTTTCAGAGTTATGTGTTCCTAGCCTGGATATGTTTATAGTCCAGCAGAACGTTCCGATTATGTGAGCATATTATTGAATAATCAATCACCTGACTTCTATAATCTGTCTGTTTTTGAAGTGTGAATTTAATGTGGCTTATAGTCGGAAATAATTCCTATGTGCAATTTCAGGGCTTTGGTTGTTTTTAATGCTATGTTTTTCTGTCATTGTACTAGGTATTCACACAGTAGTCCCATTAATGTTAATGGGAACTGCCAAGTTAAAGCCTATTGAAGCAAATTAGAATGCCCTGAAGTCCTTGGTCATGACTGAGATACATTGAAGATCATTAGTCTCATTCTCAGAAGGACTTCATGTTGTTATAAATAGAGAGACCAAAACTGGTTATCTAAAGCACAAAGTTAATAGACCGGTAATTATCTGGTTAATTTAGGTTTAGTTAGTAAATCTAGAAAAAAAAACATTTATTTATAATATCCACAGATATACAACCAAGGAAGCAACATGAAATTACAGATAAGAGGGCTGTTAAAAATCAGAAAGACTTTAGTTCTGCAATTATAGCTTGAGTAACATTAGGTAGGTCACAAAACCTTTCTGTGCTTTTGTTGCATCATCTATAAATAGAGGGAGTTGGAATAGATGGCCTGTAAGTTTTCTTCTAGCGAAACATCTAAGATCCTACTTTTGTCTACACCATTAAAATTCCAACTATCCCTTTCTTTTCTTCTGTGAAGTATTAATGACCACATAAGAACTGCTCACAATTCAGTAGGTCATGGCTTTAAATATTCTCTGGCATTTCCTAATCCATTCTAGGTGATTCAGATGGACTGAAAAAGCCTTAGTCATAGGCTCTAATTGACTACACTATTGTAAGGAAGGGCAGAGAAAGAGAGAAGGGTAAGGAAGGCAGGTAGCTGGTTGTTACATCAATTAAATGATGGTTATTCTGATGTACTTTTTATTTTTTCAGCTATGGATTTCATATAGGTAGCCACAGATAAAATCTGTAAAAGCACAAGGTTCAGTATTTTGATTTTTAGTAATGTTTAAAAATGGCATTTTCAAATAATTACATTTGTAGAGATAGAAAGGACCATAGACTTAATTTAGTCCTATCCTCTCATTTTACAGAGATAAAAAAAGAAATCTCAAAGATAGGTATATCCAAACTGTGATCTGTAGGCCACATGCAACCCTTTATGTCCATTCATGCAATATTATTACATTTTATTATGATACTCACTGGTAATAGGGGTTACATTGTAGTCATAAATAAATATCAAATTCTATATGCAATTATTGACAAGTTTTTTGTGGCAATGCAGTCCAGAAAAACTAAAACCCCAAACATCCATTCCCAAAGGGGCTAAAAGATAAGTTTAAACAGCTCTGGTGTTCACATGGACTATTTGTGTCCTACATGTGTTAGAGTATTCCAAGCTTATATGGTCTTATCAGCCACAGTTGGACGGACACACTGTAATTTGTCTCTATAATTATGTTATTTTGGTCTTCTTCAGTAACAACAGATAAGACCCATCAAACAACCAACCAACGAAAAGATAATCAAATTCATACAAATAGCTACTGAGACTATAACTAAGGCAAAACACTGGTATCCTTTCCAGGAGTGTTCTTCATACTGCAATGAACTCAAAAACACTTGTAAAACTCTTGTGACATTTTCTACAATCTATTTTGTAAAGACTATAAACACTGTGTGTTCAAGCATATATACTTAGGGAATGCTATGTCCCACCTTTGCATAGAATGCCCCCCCAAATCTTCTATCCCACCTTCACCTCTAAGCATTGCTAACTTCCTGAAAAGTAAATTTTTTATGCCACTTCTAAGGCAAATCTTTCTTTTTTATTTAGTAAATCATTTTCCCCAGGTATATTTGAAAACAATTTTAACATTCCATTTTAAAACTTTGAGTTCCAAGTTCTCTCCCTTCCTTCATCTTCCCTAATTGAGGAAGCAAGCAATTTGATATAGGTTATAAATGTATAAGCATGCAAAACATTTTCCTAATAGACATATTATGAAAAAAAAGTAGCCACCCCCCCAAAAATAAGAAACATCAAGAAAAAAAGGTTGTTTCGATCTGTATTCCAATACCATCTGCTCTTTCTGTGAGGATGGATACCATTCATCTTCATAAATCCTTCAGAGTATTGCTGAGTAAAGTTAATCACAGTTGATCACCCTATAATACTGCTTTTACTTTGCACACAGCATATTTTCCTTTGTATTTTGTATATATATATATATATATATATATATATATATATGTATATATACATATATATATGTATATATATATATATATCTAGCATCTTGCTCATCATTTTTTGTTTTTGTTTTTTGTTTGTTTCTGGTTTTGTTTTTGCAAGGCCATTGGGGTTAAACAATTTGCCCAAGGTCACACAGCTAAGTAATTATTAAGTGTCTGAGGCTGGATTTGAACTCAAGTTCTCCTGACACCAGGACAGGTGTTCTATTCACTGTGCCATCTAACTGCCCTCTCATAATTTCTTATAGTAAATGATATTCCATAATAACCATAATTTCATCAACCATTCCCCAATTGATGAGTATCTCCTCAATTTACATTTATTAAGATATGACTAATATAGCACTGATAATCTCATCTGAAAACTTTTCTTAACTATTGCTCATTTGTCAATTGGTAAGTGATTTGAGGACTTTATCAGAGATCCTTGCTTCATTTGTTTTCATTGAGACAATTCTAATTGTATTTCCCTCTATCTGATTTCCCCCTGCCCCTCTTTATTCTATTTTCTTTCTGCTTTCACCCTGACCCTCTTCAAGTGTTTTGTTTTAACTAGTCCCTTATTCAATCTGCCCTCCTTTCCCCCACCCCCATATCCCCTTCTCCTCCTACTCTTCTGAAAGGTAACATAGATTTCTATATCTAATTGAGTGTGTATATTATTCCTTTTTTGAACCAATACTGATGAGAGTGAGATTCACTCACTTCCTCCTTCCCTTCCCTTCTTCTACTCTACTGCAAAAGCTTTTCTAGGCACACCTTTCTTGATGCTTGTATCTGATCCTACTTTCTCCCTGTATTCTTCCAACAATCATGTATCAATTTATTTATATATTGCATTTCCTCAATAGTTTATAATTTCCGTATAATTTCCACGCTCAGTGACTGCTTAACATATTGATTCTAGGAGCAAGCCTACTACTTTGTATGCAGCAGGGTCTTGATAAATGTTTGTTAAATGGAATGCAGTCCAATTCTAAGCACTGGGTGGACAAGTCAAAGTGGTACTTTGTTCTATCCTGTCTATTTAACACTAACCACTTAAAGGTCTGGATCTATTTTTAGGAGCATGCTTGTTTGTTTAGTCTAAGATATTTTAAGCAAAATGACCACCTTTTAGTATGTCTGTGATTTTAATCACCACTTGTAATAGAGGGTGATAGATCCACAGCTTTGTCTATAGCCCATGTCATCACTTAAGAATACTGAAGTCCAAAGATGTTATGTCACAAATTAGCATAATTTCTAAATGGCAAAGTTGGGATGAGTCCAAATCCTCTGACTCCATACTTTTTCCCCCCACTGTTCTTTATCTTAATAAAATGTCAGCTCTTAATCCTCACATCATTAATGTAAGACTATTCTATAGTCAGAAAAGCAATGGTTATTTTCATGCTTTGAGACTCAACACAATTTTGATATCAAACCAAGCAAGAACCCCTTATGGCAAAAGAAGACAATGGTTTGTCAAGTTTCTTGCACCTTATCAGCATGGAGGAAGTCTCAAATTTTTATCATGTGTATGGGTGACTTTAATATTATGCTACACTTTAATGTAGTTGAAAGAGTGCTCCTCTTTTCCATTAATTATAATCATGGTACCTGAGTTCAGATTTCAGTATTGTTCTCTTGCTTCAACCTATGTAATCTTAACCAACAGAGAAATCAAATCTCTGGACTTGAGTTTCTTTCATCTAAAAAAAATAATAAATTTGTACTAGATGATTTCAGAGGGTCCTTCCAGTTTTAGATCTATGACACTATTTGTTAAAGTCTTTGTTGAATAGGGGGTTGAATGCTGGATTTCACATTATGAGGATGGAGACATCAAGTCTTATATCGAGCTCTAAATATCTGTGTAACCATGAACAGATCACTCAACTGCTCCAAGACCCAGGTTTGCCAACTGTCAATTGCGGATCAAAATCATGTAATACTCATTCTTCAGTTAGAGCATTATTATTAAGAATTATGTAAATGCTCAAGAATCATATATACATTAGTTATTATTTTATATGATAGTTACTAACTACACAGTCCTGCCCATTTTCAATGGAGCAGATGAAGAGCTGTTTAGATTTGACGGATCTAGATCACACAGAGTCTTTGCAACTACACATTTTTGATGAGTTGCTAGATCAGAAAAAAATTCTGGGAAGTACTTGGTCAGCATCTCTATTACAGATATAAATAAAATGCTTGCATGGAGAGCAGCATAAAAAAAGATAGTGCAGTATCGTGTTCCTGCAATTTCTTTGTCGAATGACCCAAGAGCAGAGTTAAGAGGGAAACATGGCCAAATGGGGCAGAGTGGGTTAGGCAAAGACTCACCAGAGTCTTTCAAAATGTGAAAAAAAATACAGGGGCAATGTTCTATTTCATAGAGGAATTCTTCTTCCCAAAATCCCTGGAGGGGCAGATCAGCAGGAATGCCCTATTTGAGAAACTAGCAAACAAAGGTAGAGAGAGGTTGAGTGCTTTCCCTCCAGTCAACACCAAGGTAAGGGCTATAATTAGCATTTGGAGTTTTAACTCCCTATCCAACACTTAGTACACAGGCGACAAGAGATGCCCTCCTTCTATCTCAGCAATACCAAAAGATGATTATTTTCAATCCTAGAATCTTCTCTGCAGTTGCCTTCTAATAACATGAGTTTGGAGAGAATAATGAATGATGCCCTTTACCCATACTATTGTTCCAGTTCCTTAAACAGAATGAAAATACCTGAAACCCTAAAGTGTGGAATTGCAATGCATAAAAAGAACTGTCAAGCCTGGATTAGGGCTCAGAGAGAAAGAGAAGAAACTGGAAAGGCTCCAGATGCAAACAAAGCCATTTCAGGCAGAGGAATATGAAGACAGATGGAATGAACCGGACAACAGACAAAATGAAGTCAGATTAAAGGGACAGCGGAAAAGGGAAGATGGGAAGGATGCCCAAGAGCCAGGGAGGCAGATGGAGTGCTGGAGGCAAGAAGGTGTATTCCAGAGAATAAAAACATCTTTTCCCAAAGACAAAGGAAGAGGTACAATTGTCATTATAGATATTTAGATGACAAGTATCCCTTGCATGTGTGTGTGGTGGTGGGGTATTCAAAAATTTAATTAAAGAAATAGCATAAAAGGAATACTGGGGCTAGATGTATATGCTCTTAGATCATCAGATTAAACAAAGGGCGAATCATCACAAGGAATATTCATCCTTCTTTTATCAAGGAGTCTGTGAAAGGTGCTCAGTAAACCAAAAGTACAGACTTGATTTGCTATGGGCTAGGTCATGCCAAGTTCCTGTGTTCACCCTTCTCTAATAAGGTAAAAAGACCTCTTGCTCTAAAGAAGATTAGATCATTTCTAAAAATGCTTTCTTCTTTTTCTTCTTTTTCTCTCATCTTTGTTTATCTTCCTTTTCCTTTAATGCAAATATTCTTTCCTCCCTTCCCCACCACTTTCCTTCTCATCCCCAAAGTTTTGAAATATGATCTATAATCAAACTCCCTCTGTTAATTGTTCCTAGATGGAGTTTATCAAGATTATCTCCTATGGCTCTACTTACCATCCTTGTAAACTTCTGGACTAAATCCACCACTATCATCCAACACACACACACACACACACACACACACACACACACACACACACACACACACACACACAAACACTTTCCTTTAGGTCCTTTGTCAGAAATACTAATTGCAAATTAGGTGTTACTTCATCCTTTAGAGTATAAACTTCTTGAGGGCAAGAACAGTCTTTGCTTTTATTTTATTATTAACTCAATAGTTTTTGCACATGTAGTAAGTTCCATAAATGTTCTCTTCTTTCTTAAAAGCTGACTTCTTGACTATGTGATGACTCATTAGCTCTGTATCTTCCATAATTAAAAAGCAAATCTGACCAACTAATTATGTGTTCTCCCTCATCATGAGAGTTGCTAAAGGCAAAAAATCAAGGCAGTTAAGGGAAATTAGATCATGGAGAAAGGAATTTAATTATTTAAAATGAATGTCCATTTTCCAGATCCTTTCTTATGAGAACATTTGATTTATTTAGGAAAAATAAAAGCAAAAACACAAACCCCAAAGGAAAGGAGGCAGAATGAACATTTCAGACAAATGCTGTCAGTATCATGGGAGTACATATAAGCTAAAACAAATTTCTCTTCATTTGAGCTCTTGGCCTCACATTGAAATATTCACTTTAGATTTATCTCTAACAGCAACTGACAGCACACTCCTGCAGAAGAAAAGTAAGACAAAAATAGAAGTACTGTGGAGACAGAGTTTGATCTTAGATTCAGGAGTTGTTGTTGATGTTGTTGTTTCTCCCCCCTTTCCTGAAGAAGGCCATGACATCAGGGAGGTGAGGACATGACATCAGGGAGGTGAGGACATGACATGCACATGTATTGTATTTAAGAAAGGAAAGTTGTAGCAAACTGGGAAACAATTTTTGCAATTAGTGTTTCTGACAAAGGACTCATTTCTAAAATATACAGAGAACTATTTTAAAAAAAACAAGCCATTCCCCAATTGACAAATGATCAAAGGATATGCAAAGGCACTTTACAGATGAGGAAATCAAAGTGATCCATAGTCATATGAGTAATTGCTCTAAATCATTACTTATTAGAGAAATGCAAATTAATGTATCTCTGAGGTACCACCTCACACCTCTCAGACTGGCCATTATGACCAGAAAGAACAATGATCAATGTTGGAAGGGAAATCTGGGACACTAATATGTTGTTGGTGGAGCTGTGAACTCATCCAACCTTTCTGGAGAGCAATTTGGAATTATGCCCAAAGGGCAACAAAAATGATCCAGCAATACCACTACCCTGAAGAGAAGATGGAAAAGGGTAAAAACATCACTTGTATGAAAATGTTCATAGCAGCCTTGCTTGTGGTGGCAAAGAATTAGAAATCAAGTAAATGTCCTTCAATTGGGGGGGGGATGGCTTAGCAAACTGTGGTATATGTATGTCATGGAACACTACTGTTCTATTAGAAACCAGGAGGGACAGAAATTCAGGGAAACCTGAAGGGATTTGCATGAACTGATGCTGAGTGAGATGAGCAGAACCAGAAAAACATTATGCACCCTAATGATAATGTGGGGGTGATGATCAACCTTGATGGACTTGCTCACTCCTTCAGTGCAACAATCAGGGACAATTTGGAGCTATCTGCAATGGAGAATTCCATCTGTATCCAAAGAAAGAATTGTGGAGTTTGAACAAAGACCGAGGACTATTACTTTTAATTTAGGAAAAAACCCTGATATCTTATTATGTAATTTTGCTATCTCTTATACTTTATTTTTCTCCCTTAAGGATATGATTTCCTCTCTCATCACATTTGATTTGGATCAATGTATACCATGGAAACAATGAAAAGACTGACAAATTGCCTTCTGTGGGGGAGGGGGAGGGAAGTAATATTGGGGGGAAATTGTAAAACTCAAAATAAATAAAATATTTTTTTAAAGAGAGAAAGTAAAGGTTTTGCAAATCACTAGCTTCACTTTCTTCTCCAGAACCATCTGGGTCAGGAAGGTTTGTATTCAAGGTCTGCCTATGCAACAAATAAACTGCACAAGTCACAAACTGTCTCCTAGTTTTTCATTTAGGAATTTTCACAGTCACCTTTACCAATACCACCAAATTTAAGAACAAATGTTCTAAGTTTCCCCTGTGTTCTTCCTCTCCCCCCACTCCATATTTCAGAGGACCAAAAATGAAATTAAGCAAACTATGAAGGGAAGTCCATTGCAAGATAAGAATGTTGTAGAAAAATTTTAAAAATAGCAACTCTGTGCTATCTGAACTTGGATTATCCTTGCCTTCCAGCATATTGGGACATTACTTTTAGCCAGTAAATTAGTAGGCATTCAGGGCATTCAAATTCTTTTTTTAATATTAAGGTAAGCACAATTCAAAAGAGAAATTGCTACAACAACATATCATGCTGTACATTCTAAATCCAAATGGAGAGAATTTTCAAGATTGTGGACATTTTGATATTATTTATGCCATATTCCCTTCATTGGCACAGATCATTGAGAAAAGAATAAAATAATCCATATATTTAAATTAAAGGGATATTGTGATAGGCATATACTAAGAGATTCAGTCAAACTAAGATCCACTATAAGATGAGTGAAACCACCATCACCCTTTGAACCACCATCTCCTCTCAGATCCAAGCAGAAACAAACAGGACCCTGAACCCCCAAATCTTGGGAAACTCACTCTTTAAACAGAGCCCTTGCAGTCAACATTCTGGGAAGGAACCCCCACAGAGCTGTAGCTTGGCAACTGCTCCTGCAGGGGTGACAGCTACTAGCTACTAGTGACCCAGAAAAGAAATATCTTGCTTTCAAAGTCCTTGGTCCTGACATATCAGGAAGTGATATGATTGTATCAGTGGAAATGACTTATAAAAAGAGACATCGACATCCATTTTTGCTGTTGCACCCAAAGGGCTATGGGATCTTGCCATATGACTTGCAACTGAAATCTACCATATGTATTTTTATCCCCATTATAATGTGTACTCCTTGAAAGCTGAGACAATCTTTATTCAGACATTTCAATCATGTCCAACTCTGTGACTGTAATTGAAATTTCCTAGAAAAGATACTAGAGAGGTTTGCCATTTCTTTCTCTACATATGAAGACCTGATACAAACTGAGTTGAATGACTTGTCGGGGATCACACAGTTAATGCCACGTGCCAAATTTGAACTCCCAAAAGATAATTTTTCTTATTTCGGCCCTTGAACTTTATTCACTATGCCTCCTAGTTGCCTCTTGGGACAGTCTTTTTCTATTTGTTTTCCTAGTGCTTTGCATACAGTTAGGAGATTAAAAATATCTATTCTTCCCTCATGCATTCATCCATTCCCATGCCTACTAAGTAGGGTAACAGTCTCCACAAGCCTCTATGAAAGCTTGAGGATGATGTCAAGGAACAGTCAAGATTGGGGCTTGAGGATTTAAGATGTTCAAACTCTCCTTAGGATTTATCATCATTTTGGGAATAGAAAGATACCCATATTATAAAGACAGGGGAAGGACTTAATCAGAGACAACTGAAGTAACTTTAAGCCAAAGGAACCGACCAGTCATGATGAAGCTGAACTATCATAATTGATCTGCAAGGGTTGATAAGAAAGCTTAGTATAGTCATGAACATTTCCAGGGTCCTATGATCACTGCTCCAGGAGAACTCTCTGCATTAGTGACCCATTCTGTAAACTTCCTAAACATAATCTCATACCTTTAGACTATACTTCATCTTTTTTTCCTTGCTACTTGCTTTCAATGTAAAGAGCCCATCCTGTCTGAAAAGACTCATGATTTTAACTTCTGAATTGTAATTCAGAACTAAAAGGGTCTTCAAAAATCATTTATTTCTATGTTCTCATTTTGCAGATGAGGAAGTTGAGGCTCAGAAATATTGATTGGTTAAAAGGTTATATGGCTAGTAAATCAAAAGCAGGGATTTGAATTGAACTCTTAATATTCACTAGGGGCTCTTTCCATAACACATGTTACCAGCAGATTACCACCATATATGTAAATATTTCCCAGCTTATCCACATACAAAACTGAGTTAACTTAAAGATTCCTTCATAGGGGAAAAATTACAAAAACAAGATAGAAACAAATATAAAAACTTATTACTTATACAAATTTATGTTGTTTGGTTGTGATAACCTGGTTTTCTTTGTTAGGAAAGAGAATCAGTGAGATGGTAAACCAGGAAAGAAGAATGATACAAAAATGAAACATAACATAAGAACTTTTAAAAATATATGACATCTAACCTCAGACACTTGATACTTCCCAGCTGTGTGAAACACAAAAACAAACAAAAATATGATTTAGATATGAGAATTCTAAAGGATTTAGGGAGGGGGTCAGAGGGTATACCTAGGGACTGATTGAAAACTAAAGAAATTTTTAATTTTATTTATTTTTCCAACTTCATTCCAACAATCATTTGTTGAAAAGGTTTTGAGCTCCACATTTTTCCTCCTTTCTTCTCTTCCCTCCCCCTGAAAAAGAACAATCTAATGTATGTGGTACAGGTATAATTACATTAAACATATTTCCATTTTAATCATGGGAAAGAAGACTCAGAACAAAAAGGAGGAAAATGAGAAGGAAAAAGTCAAAAAATATAAAACACATTTTACAAATTGAAAAGTGTAAGCTTTGGTCTGCATGCAGAGTCCATAGTTCCTTCTCTGGAGGTGGATGGTATTTTCCATCACAAGTCCTTTAGAATTGTCTTTGCTTACTGTACTGCTGAGAAAAACCTAAGAATTCTGAGATTCCCAAGCATTCTCAAGTATATTTAGTGACCTATATAAATAATCTGGCCAACCCCAAAGGGAAAACAAAGCTCGGGATCATCCTTCACTTTCCAGATGGTCTCCTTCATGGTTCTGGACATAAGATTTAGGAAGAGATGGCAAAATTGGCATCACACAGCTGATACAAACCAAGCTAATAACTGAACTGAGGAAACTGGCCTCTGAGGACAACTATGTGGGCAAAAACACAGATCTGCTGACTTTCAGGCCTGCCTCAGACTGTCTGCAGAGAGAAGTGACAGTAAATCCCAAGTGAGAGAGACATTTGTCACTTTAATCAGCCCCACTCTTACCACCCTGAAGACTAATGACACGAGGCAAGATGACAGAGCTCCCACAAGGACCTGGTTCCTTGAGGAAATACTGCACTGTTAGCAGCAGGCCTGCAGTGTTCTACAGCACCAAACAAATGCTAGATCTCCGTTACAAGAAGGGGCTTAAAGATCAAAATGCCCTCTTCACAACAGCTCCCTCCCCCACTTACCCCCAGTCATGGCCAGGCTGGTTCAGCAAAGCATCAGAAATGAAAGTGCAGTCACAGGCTTTGGGCTTCCTCCCTGGTATTCTTTCGGAGGGGGTTGTTTGTGAACCCATGCAGAGAGAGAGAGAGAGAGAGAGAGAGAGAGAGAGAGAGAGAGAGAGAGAGAGAGAGAGAGCTCTGTGCATTCATTTCCCAAGTTTAAATGGTGAGGGGCTGGGGAAAGTGAACTCCCACCTGGCCACGTCTCCGAGCCTTTGGAGCATTTTTTCCCTGTCTGCAAGAACAAAGTCCTAGCAAAGATTTAAGACACCAAGGGGGTACAACCATTTCTTCACTAAATTAGTGGCTCCCGGGAATGTTCTCTCTGAGCTCCCACTGAGCTCCCATTACACTTAATGGCAGATGAGGCTCTGCTGCCCCATAGCCAACACTGTACAAGACAGTAATCCATAGAGGAGGGGGTGTAGAAGGATGTGGACCCCAGATTGCAGAAGGAATTGATGGGAGTGATTCATTGCTGGGTGCCAGGGGATCAGGGAGGCCAGGAAATGAGCTCCAGGTTCTTCTCCCAACTCTCCTTGCTTGGGACTCCAGCAGGGCAGCTCAGATGAGTCCCCTTAATTAGAAGCCACTGTGGAAAGGTTCCCTTTGGAGGTTCCTGGGCCCTCTCCCTTAGCTGTCAGGACTCTCCTGAGCTTAATAGGTGAAGATGATTGGTGTCTCTGTGGGCTTTGAGAGTGATCCACTGGGAGGGTATTGGGCTGTCCAGCTACAAAAAAGGGCAATAGAGAAGAATAGGGGTGGACAGGGGAGCCTGTGGGAGGAGTTAGAAGAGGGGAGGAGGGAAATGAGGGAGTGGAAAAGGAATGATAGAGGGCAGGAGGAGAGTAAAAGAAAAACAAGAGGCGAAAAAGGATAGGCAAAGGGGAAAGGAGAATGAGAAGGAAGAATTTTTTTTTCTTATTTTTCTTATGTTTTCTGAGGAGAAAGGAGATGAATGGGAGAGGAATTTGGGAAAGGAGAATTTGAGAAGAAAGGAAAATGGTAGAGGAGAATGCAAAGATTAGGAAAACATGAAAGAAAAGAATAGGGGTCAGGAAAATGGAAAAGAAGAAGAAAGGATCTGAGAAGAGAATAGTGGAAAGGAGGAAATCCAGAGAGAATGACAGAAGAGAATAAAACTGTCAGAGGAGGTGAAATAATAAGAGAAAAACATCGTTACTTATGACTTAGGCAAAAAGATCAGCTTAAAATATTGGTGTTTGTTGTTATTTCAATCCAATTTTAGAACCTCTATTCAATGTGAATGTCTGAGTTCTCAGATCTGCTGATATATGTGCATGTATGTGGACTGAGAGAATTCAGCTGCATTAACCCTTCTATCCAAGGTATTGTACCCAAAAACAGACTCCATAGACATCTCCTTATACTTTTAAACTCTGC
Source organism: Macrotis lagotis (assembly GCF_037893015.1). Lineage (NCBI taxonomy): Eukaryota > Metazoa > Chordata > Mammalia > Peramelemorphia > Peramelidae > Macrotis > Macrotis lagotis. The sequence goes on from NC_133665.1 coordinate 118,554,315, forward strand.
CTGTTCATCTTTTCCAACACTTTAGTTTCATGTTAATCATCCCAATCTGCTTGGCTATACTAATTCCCTATTTGATTCACAATATATAAATCTAAGAAAGCATACCATGCCCCCACACACACATATAGCCTCTATTCTCCAAGACTTCTCCAAACCTTTACTTCATATTTCAGTTTAACCTGAGTAACAAGCCTGGACAATTGTATAAAATTTTCCATTTTGAGAAGAGAATAATTATACTTTATACTCTATGCTATGTTTATGTATTACTCTATACTTGGAGGAAGGATTCAAATGGGAGAATTTGGGAAAGAAGTGGCCAATGTTCTGCCTGCCAGCTTTGAGAAAGGAAACATAGATCCAGGATTTCTTCAGAAGAGGCCTATAGAGGAAGAGAAACTAATGTGATGGCACCATAAATATTTCTCTGGTCTCCAGTTTGCCACGAAAGAGATTACCTAAAGGAGCAATGGAATCCATTCGGTGGGATGGAATCTCTCTCAGTTGAGATGAAATATCCTATGCAGAGTTAAGAGAGCTCATCTACTGTATATTGTCTGCTATATTTCTGATTTCTGTTTGCTAACAGCTTGGCTAACTGGATTTATTTATTCTTCAGTATTTGTGATGGATTTTGAATAACTCGAAATTACCTAGGTTACAGGTTGGGACAGTCCTTTCCTATTAAAAGATAATGACCAGGAGAGCAACTTGAACCTAAAAATCTTCCTTTAAACTAGCACTTTTTTGTGAGGTGGAAAGAGCACATTGATAAAATTATAGTCTACTATCACTTCTTTGAAGAAAATAGAGTGGGGCTGGCCTCATGAACTCCATCTTCTGCTCCCTTTTGACAGGTCTGATTTAGAGAGGTCTAAACAAGATTCCAGAGATATCTAGTCACATCTTCCTACAAGCATTATTTAAATGAACTCATAAAGAATCCACATAACCTTCATGAGAAACACACTAAGAGAGTTTAAAAAAGAGTTATGTACTTTATTATTTGGATACACTATTGTGTATCCCATTAGAATCAACCATTCTAGATCTCCTTGCCCTAGCAATAGGTCAAGTGAAGCATTCCTCCTAGCTCTAAGGTTTTCTCCATCTAGACGGGGCTAGTACATTTCAATATAATGGTGGCCCTGTGGGCAGGAATGGGATTTTTCTAAGACTTCTCAGGTTCATAAGGGGGAAATACTGCAAAAGAACAGTTGGACAGCACCAGAAGGTAAATTAAGCATTTATATTTTTTTCTACTTTCAGGATAGGTAAATACAGCAGTTATAGCCTTCTAGACACTTAAAACTCTACCCAGTGGCATAGCTGCATGAGAAATTAGCTTACCTGCTTGGTGGCAGAGGGCCCAATATTGCTAGAAATACTCATTTAAGAAACAAAATAAAAGTCATTGCTTTCAAGGTAACCACCTGTTCTTATATAAAATTCTACCTTCTCTCTTCATATCAGAGCACCAAAGAAGAAACAACAGCCAGTGAGACAAAAAAAGAAAGAACTAAGTACCATGCCAAATAGCCACAGTAGAGGATATATTCCTCAACTTTATTTCCCATGCTATTTCAACCTAAATTGGCCAAATTCCTACAAAATAAAAGTTCAGGAACATTACAGCAAATTTACTATGAACATAGGATCTTCATGGTCTTGACGGTAGATGAGTGATGGAGGGACTTAAAATATATTGGGACAAATCAAAAGGCTAGCTAGTCAGGTAGCTTAAACCAAAGGATTTTTAAAATTGCCTCCTTTCTTATTTTGCTTTAGACTTGCATGGCAATCTATATGAGGAGTGAGGGAGTATAAGGAATATGCTTTCTGAGAGAAAAAATATTAAGGAAAAAAGATTTTCCTCACATTTCAGAGCCATGACTTCCCCCACTGTACTAAAAGCCTCCTAACTTTTTTCTAGATTTTCTTGATTCTGGCCTCACATAGATTGCGCCACACCAGAGATGGATGAGTACTCAAGAGCATCACTTCCAGTTTAATTTTAAATGATCTGCCCATGGTATACTAAGTACTATAATTTACATTCTATTTCCCCCTAGCTCTGCTCACCATTTCTTTCATGTTTATGTTTCTTTGAACAATGACCTTCATTCATAACAATGGCTCTTTAATAGATGGATATCAGCCAGCATTAATTTGTACTTACATAGCTCCCTTCATCCAAGAACTTCTACCAACAATAATTAACTAAGTGATCCTGACGTTAGATAATTAGGAACGACCATTCCCAATATTCAGATATTTCAACAGTCTATTTTTTCATAAACCTGCAAAGTTAAGCCTGTATCAGAGAAATTGGGCAAAACAGCATTTCATGAAAATGTTCCTTATAAATCAGTTGAAGATGCTCAAGTTAGAAACCAGATTCTCCACTTCACTTCTTAACACAACAGACTACATTCTCTGGGATATTTGGAAGAATACTTCAAGTGATTTATTCATTATGACTAAGTTGACTAAGAGAAGCAGTATCCAGAACTCAGAAAGAACCTCAGAAACCAGCTAACTCAATTCATACCCTATTGAGCATCTCCCTTGCAACATATCTGATAGTCAATTGTCCTTCATTTGAAGAAGTCCAATAATGAAGGAATTGACTTCCTCCAAAGATAAATTGTTCTACTTGTTTTGTTCATTTCTGCTGTGTCCATTTCTTATTCCCCCAATTGAAGTTTTGTTGGTAAAAATATTGCTAGACATTTTTGCTAGTGATTTTCCATTTCCTTCTCCAACTAATTTTACAGATAATGTTTGACTATGGCAAATGAAGTTAAGTACTTTGTCCAGTCACACAGTTAATAAGTGTCTGAGACCAGGTTTGAATTCAAGTCTTCATTATTCCAAATCTGGTACTCTTATCCACTGTGCCAACTAGCTGCCACTTTTAGACAGCTGCAATTTTTGAGAAATTTTTCCATATATAGAACCAAAATCTTATCTACATCTATGTACTCTTCTGAGAGCAAGTAGAACAAATCTTAATTTCACTTCCATATGTTCAATCTTTTAAATATTTGAGTACTTATGAACATTTCCCTTCAAAATGTTCTCTTTTCCAGGCTAAATATCTTCAGTTAATATATATTGATATTGCATGGTATATCATCTCCTCAAAATCCATTATCCAACCCCTGGATACTTTTGCAGTCACTTTCCTAGCTATCATCAACCTTTTAAATAAAAATGTGGTACCCAGAATGTAATCTAATGTTGTAGGAATTATATGGTAAAGGCAGTGGCAGTAGGATTATCTTTTCTTTTGTTCTGCATACTGTGCCTCTCTTATTTCATCTGATTAGTTCAAAATCTCAAAAGTTGTTTGTTTTGAGGAGACACTAGTGCAATGGCACTTTTTAAACACGGGGAAAACCCCATTGTATTGCCTTGAACAGACAAATATTTAATAAGTGTTTATTGAGTTGAATCTATCACTTGATATGAGTTAATCCTACCATCTCCTGGCCATTTGCAATTTTGATAAGCCTATCATCTCTCCTTCATCTGACTCAATGGCAAAAAGCATTAAATAGCAGAGTGAAGAGGAGATCGCTAGACATTCCTGTAGAAACTACTGCCAAGTTGATATTAATCCCATAATGACTACCCTGAAGGTCCAATCATACAAACAGTTCTAGACTGACTTGTGTGTTCATCTAACATACATCTCTTCTTTAAAAAAAAATATAAAATAACTCTGATGCTGGATAACTGAATTTCCATTTGTTATCTCTAAAAATCCCTCTAAAAAGAAAGCCACAAGATGTTGAATAATGATACCAAATGCCACCATAATCAACTTAGAACTCTATAATTCAGGCATAAGGGTTGGCACTGTATGGAATAATTTTTAATTTTCTCAAGTAACACACCATGTCATTGAATCCTTGGCCCTGAACTAGAAGACTAAAGCAATCTACAATAAAACTAAGATGACTGTGGTTATAAGGGCCATTACTAAATAGTAATAGATTGAAATTACATCCATATAATTCTGAAGGCAAAAATAAATAAAGTAAATAGCAAGGGAAGTAAGAAATAAATGATAGAATAAGTTGATAGCAAGAGACATGTTTATCCTCAATCCTGTGAGGCCCCTGCACTAGTTCACTGCTTTCTACTTAAAATGTAATAAATATAAATTTATGCAACTTACTCAGCATCCACTTTTCCTGATTCCTAGGGAAACTTAAAACACTATTGAATCATTAGCATTGAAATACATGATTACATGTTGACTCTCACTACTCCAACTGAGCAGCCACAGGAACTAAGTCTCAGAAGAGATAGTATCTTATTTTCAATATTCTCATTTTGATTCTTACTGGTTTTCAATTACCTTCCCTTTGTATCAAGCATTTTTCCCAGATCATATTCATTCTAATTTCTGCCATAATAAGAGAGGAGGATAAGGTCAGACCTTCTCTTTTCAACTCCTGGACACCCATAAGCACACTGATATCCTGAAGGAAAGCTTCACCTGGATTAACTTGATCTACAGAGCCAAGCAAGAGGTTATTGCCAAAGGTCAAGTTTTACCTCAAAGGAAACATGATTTCTCCTCAATGATATGTCTAAAGTTTTGAGTTTCAAAACAAAAACTTAGAAGAGTGACTCCATTTTTACAGCACTTCTAATCAACTAATATTCTTACCTGCCTGAATGCAATTTCTTCTGTCTTCTCCATTTCTTCTGGCTTTTGCTGGTGAAAGAGTTATCCCATTCATATTGTTTTTCAAAGGAAGATTTATTTTCAGTACATAGTATGAATACTTTCTTAAGAATTTATATGATCAAGATAATTATTATTAATTCCCAACTTATTTTACTTCTGTAAAACTCATTTATAAGCCATCTCATCTATAAGATGAATTGAACTGAGTAATATCCAAGTTCTCTTTAGGCTCAAAATCCTATGATTCTGTTAATTCAGAGGAAAGATAATCACTGAAAGAAGAGAGTTTGATGTGAATATGAGATAAGTAGAGAAACTATATTTATTTTGGAAAATGTGTTAAAAGAGAAGATACAGACTAGTGGGCAAGCTTCACAGTGATAACACTAAGCTGACCAAGGATCAATCAAGATTCACCTCATTTTTTTTATAAAAATGGACCAGTGCATGCAACAGATATTATGATTTAAATAAATAACTGTTATGATTTAATAACAAAATCAACCAATACAATAGCCAGATTTCCAGTTTGAGTTACAGAGTGTGAACTAGAGCTATAACAAAGAAAGGGAAGAAATTAACTACTTGCCAAGTAAACTTCATGTAAGGTCAGGTAGGGGTTATAAAGAAAGGAGACCAAATGGTAGAATACAGGTAGCATCCCAGGTGAACTTTCCAACAATCCCTTTCAAACAACTTTAAAATAACTCCTTAATTCAAATTTTGAAGTAACAAAAGCAACAAAATGTCAGAGTGAGAGAATTTTACAACCTAAGACTATTTAGATCAACAAGAAATGTATGTGACACTGGGGTTAAGGCTAGCCCAGAGGAGAAGGATTAGTGGGACAAGTAGAGGGTATTGGAGGCAGGTACAATAGCTGCAGCAACAGTACAAAGAGTAATTTTAAGAACTTCCAGAACAAAGAGAGTAAAAGAGTTGATCAACTTGTTAAAAAAAAATTAGAGGGCATCCTCTGCTGGCATTAGGTAAAACTGATGCCTATTCGAAAAATTTATTGCCCATAAGTAGTTCTGGATCATAGTTCCAGGATGGAGAGAAACACTTCTGGTTGGTCACAAGGGAGCAAGGACCCTGGTCAGATTTATGAGCTTTGAACAAAATTAGTTGTGGGAATCTACTAGTTTTCCAATCCTCCTTCTATCCTGGGAAAGGTATGGTCACTGATTGATTGTCTGCCCCTATCCCCTGTAACCACTCACTACCACTAGCACTCCCCTTGACCTTGATTTTATGTTTCCCAGCAGCTCCAAGTCCTAGCACTCCCCTCTGCCTTATAACTCTGAGGAAAAAACTGGGGAAAGAAATGAGAGTGGTAAGAAAAAAAATTTAAAAGAATTAACAGCTTATATACCAAGAATGCAGGGTTGGTTCAAGATAAAGAAAACTATCAGAATTGACCATATCAATAACAAAAATAAGAAATCATATGATTATCTCAATAAAAGCTGAAAAAGATTTTGACAAAATACAGCACCCATTCATATTATAAACACTAGAAAGCATAGAAATATATGGAATGTGCCTTAAAATGATAAGTAGTATCTATCTAAAACTGTCAACAAGAATTATATGTAATGGGGATAAGCTAGAATTATTCATCAGGGACTGCCTATTGTAATAATAACTATTATTCAATATTGTAATAGAAATGTTAGCTTTATCAATGAGAAAAGAAAACCAAACTGAAGGAATTAGAATCAGTAATGAAGAAACAAAATTCCCATTCTTTGCAGATGATATGATGAGAACCCTAGAAAATCATTTATAAAACTACTCAGGGTAATTAATGAAAAAAACAGCAGAAGAAGGTAGCCTAGCAAGACCAGATCTAAAATTATATTATAAAGCATCAGTCAGCAAAACTATTTGGTACTAAGAAACAGTATGGTGGATCAAAGGATTAAATCAGGGGCAAAAGAAAGTCATAAATAACTGTAGTGATCTACTGACTGATCAATCCAAAGATTCCAGGTTCTGAGATAAAAACTCACTTTTATATAAAAGCTGTTGGGAAAACTGGAAGATAGTATGGCAGAAACTAAGCATAGACCAACATTCATACCATATAATGGGTACAGGACTTAGACATAAAAAGTACTATCATAAGCCAATTAGGAGAATAAGGAATAGTTTACCTGTCTCATCTATAGAAAGGGGAGAAGTTAATGATCAAAGAAGAAATAGAGAACATTAGAAAAAAAAATAGTGGATAATTTTAATTATATTAAATTAAAAGGTTTTGTCCAAATAAAACCACTACAACAAATATTAAAATGAATGTAGTAAGTTGGGAAGCAATTTTTACAACCCATATTTCTGACAAAGGACTCATTTCTAAAATATATAGAGAACTGAGTCAAATTTATAAAAAGTCATTCCCAAATTGATAGTTAAAGGATATTAGAAAAGCAATTCTCAGATGAAGAAATCAAAGCTATTGTTAGGCAAATGAAAAATTGCTCCAAATAATTAATGATTAGAGAAATACACATTAAAACATCTCCAAGGCACCACCTCACACAGTTCAGATTGACCAATATGACTAGAAAGGGAAATGATCAATGTTGAAAGGGATGTGGGAAAACTGGGACTCTAATGTATTTTTGGAAGGATTGAGAACTGATCCAACCTTTCTGGAGAACAATTTGGAATCATGCCCAAAGGGCAATAAAAATGTTCATTTCCTTTGATCCAACAATACCACTAACTGGATCTGTATCCTAAAGAGACCATGAACTAAGGTAAAAATCCCACAAGTACAAAAGTACTCATAGCATCTCATTTTGTAGTGTCAATGAATTGGAAATTGAGGGGATGGTCATTAATTGGAGAATAACTGAGCAAATTGTGGCATATGTAAATGATAGAACTCTGTTATTCTGTAAGTCATCATGAGGGATGGAATTTCAGAAAAGCCTGGAAAGATTTACATCAATTGATGGTATGTGAAATGAGTGGAACCAGAAGAACATCATACACACTAATAGCAACATGGGATGATGATCACCCATGATGGACTTGATCATTTCAACTGTACAGTAAGCAATTTTAAAAGACATGTAATGGAAAATATTATCCATGTCCTTAGAAGGATCTATGATGTTTAAATGAAGATAAAAGCATATTATCTTCAATCTTTAAAAATCATCTTGTCTATTATGTTATTTTTCTCTCTCTAATGTTCTATTTCTTCCATTTGGCTCTGATTCTTCGCTCACAACATCAATATGGATCTATGTTTAGCATGCTATAAATGTAGAGCCTATATCAGATTGCTTTCTGTCAGGGGAAGGGGAAAGAGATGGGAGGCAAGGAAAAAATGTAAAACAACTTCCAAAAAAATGAATGATTAAAAACTACTCTTGCATATTGTTGGAAAAAAATAAATAAAATATTTTTAAAATGTACTAAAAGTTTAGTAGAAGCAACATAAAAAATACCAAAGAAAATAACACCTTAAAAACAGAACTGACCTAGAATAAAACAGGAACAAAAATTTGCTGAAGAAAAGATCTCCTTAAAAAGCAGATTGGACCTTTGAAAAGGAGATACAAAAGTTCACTGAAGAAAATAATTACTTAAAAATTAGTGGAAGCTAATGACTCCATTAGACACCAATAAGCAATAAAGCAAATTCAAAAGAAGGAAAAAAATAGAAAATTAAATATCTCATCAGAAAAATTCTTGATCTAGAAAATATATAGAGGAGAGATTATCTAATTATTTTTGGACTACTTGACAGTCAGGTTCAACAAAAAAACCTAGACATCATGTTTTAAGTAATTATCAAGGAAAATTGCCCTGATATGCTAGTACCAGGGCAAAATATAAACTGAAAGAATCTACTAAGTGACTATGGATCTAAAAGTATTAAATATAATTTTAGCCAGGAGACTATAGCCTCATATTACAAATGTTATATATTGTGACCAAGTGGGATTTATACAAGGAAGGAAAACTATTAGCACACTTTATTATGTCAATAACAAAAGTAACAAAAATCATGTCATATCAATAGATACAGAAAATGCTTTTGACAAAACATAACACATTCCTATTTTTAAAAAAAAATGCTTGAAAGCAGAGGTATAAAGAGATTTTTACTGAAAATGATAAGAACCATCTACCTAAAATCATCATCTAAAATAATTTGTAATGAGGATATACTAGAAACCTTCTCAAGGATGAAACAAGGATACTCATTATCACCATTATTAATCAATATTGCATTTGAAAAAGAAATTGAAGGAATCAGAATGGGTAATGAGATTATAAAGGATCTCTTGAAAGATATGATATAACTGGAAAATCCTAAAGACTCAACTAAAAAGCTAATGGAAACAATCATTTTAGCAAAATAGGAGAATATAATATAAACCCACATAAATCACCAGAATTAATAATTATCACCAACAAAATCTGACAAGAAGAGGCACAGCATTTACAATCACTATAGCCAGTACAAAATGCCTAGTACTACATGAACATGATTACAAAATACTTTTTATATAGAGTCAAATTTAATTGATTAGAGAAATATTGCTTATGGGTGGGCAATCAATATAATTAAAATATGACAATTCTACCTAGTCTGTTTATTCTATGCCATCTCAATTAAATTACCAACATATGATTTTACCTTTGATTACCTATGATTTAACACTAGGAATAAATACCATTTTACCAGAAAAATAAAAAAAATTTGGAAAAATCAAAAATATCAAAAATTAATGGGAAAAATGCAAAAAATAAGATTTAGCTGTACCAGATTAATAAATTAAATTATAAGTCAGTATTATCAAATCTCTCTGGTACTGACTAAGAAATAGAAAGGTAGAGCAATGGAGCAGAGTTAACCCACATGGTAGCAAATAATTGTTGTAACTTTGTTTTTGAAAAATGTGAAGATTTAAGCTTTTAGGATATGAATTCATTATTTAGTAAAAAAATTATTTGGAAAGCTGGAAAGCAATTTAGCAGGAATTTGGCATAGACCAATATCTTACACCATTTACAAAGATCATGTTGAAATGGTACCACGCAGGGATGGGGATTCAACCAGTTCAGACTGGTTCAGCAGAACCCATACTTAATTTTATGTTGAGTTCAGCAAAACAGCTTTAAAATGGTACTTGTAATCAGGATTCTCTCTAAGGTGGGCACCTGGGCAGTCCCAATATAGAAATCACAAATTCACATTCCTTACTCTTTTTTAACATTCATCTGCACAATGGAATTTCCTAGAGCCCATAGTAATATTCATTCCATCATGGGTGAAAAAAATTAATGGAACTATGCTTGTAATATTTATTTATTCGTTTCTTAAAAACTCATACCTTTGATGAAATACTACATTTTAACTCCCTCATTTCTGTTACTTCAGTAAATAAACATACAATGCAAAGAGAAAAAGTGTCGGTGTGTGGGAGAGTGAAAAGCTGTCATTTGTATCACTAATTTCGTGCAAGATATTATGAGTGCACTGGTGTTCCCTAAATGGTGACATCACTAGCAAACCAGGACTCAATGAACCAATAGAAATATGGATTTCAAGGGTTATCTTATTGTCCATTTCGGAAGCCATGAAAGTAGAAGAAAAAAGAATTAGAATAGGTAGGATGAGTTTTGGGTATAGGTATTCCAACATTAACTGCTAAAGTCATGTGTCTGTTTTTGCTTCATAAGTACATATTTGCTTACTGTGAGTAAAATAATATCATCTAGTTTTCTGTTCCTCTTTTATTATTCTTATTTGAATATTAATGCATGAAATATTAAACTTCTTTTTGGCATATCTATTTGTATATTTGAAACAGTTATTAGAGAAAAGTTGTTAATTTATTTGACTCTTACCCCTGGTTACATGATTTAGATATGAAGGGAGGTAGCATAAAAAATTAGAAGAATATGGAACATAATACATTCAAACTTATGAAGAATAGGTTAACAATGAATGAATTAACTAGAGAGCATTATGGGATGTAAAATGGATCATTTTGATTACATTAAATTAAAAATGTTTATACAAATAAAACCAATGTAATCAAATTTTTTTTTAAAATTATATATAATTTTACATATAAAGATCTCATATCTCAAATCTTTAAAGAATGTCATCAAATTAATATGGATATGAGTCATTCCCCAATGGATAAATGGTCAAGGAATATGAATGGAGTTTTTGATGAAGAAATTGATATAGTCATATCAAAAATGCTCTAAAACACCATTGATTAGAGAAATGCAAATTCAAACAACTTTGAGATATCACCTTACAACTACCAGATTGACTAAAATGTAAGAAAGGAAAGTGATAAGTGTTGAAAGGGATGTGGAAAAATTGAGACACTAATTCACTGTTGGTGGAACTATGAGTGCTATAATCATTTGAAGAATAGTCTGTAATTAGAACTGCATTTAATCTGTAATATAGAACTATACCCAGCAATACCATTAATAGGTATATTTCCAAAGATTAGAGAAGAATGAAAAGAACTTATATATTCTAAAATATTTATAGCAGCTTTCTTTATGAGGCAAAGAACCGGAAAATGTGGGAATGCCTATCATTTAGGAAATGGCTAAAATAAGTTGTACTAAAAATACTGTGATGGAATACTATTTCTCTATAAGAAGTGATAAATTGGTGAATAGTAGAAAATCTTGGAAATATCTGTATGAAATAATGAAGGATGAAATGAGCAGATCCAAGAGAACACTGAATACAGTAACAATAATATCATTCCAAAAAATAACTGAATGACTAGATCATTTTGATAAATAACTCAAACTGATTTCAAAGAGCCTATGAAGGAAGATGTCATCTACATTCAGAGAAAGAGCTGATAAATAGAAATATGTGTAATATGGTATATATATATATATATATATATATATATATATATATATATATGCAAATCTGTGGCTAATGATAGCCTTCTCTAGATTGCGGTAGGGCAGCAGAGAGAACAAAAAAAAAGCACACATCTGAGAAGAAAAGAAAACAGAAGGAAGCACAGAAAAGCAGGGTAGATTTGAAAATGTTATGTAGTATTTATTATGTAATGTATTTTTTAAAGTAAACCATGTGAAATTCATAGCTTTAATTTAATCCTCTTTTATGTTCTGTATACATGTAAATGCTCTTTTGCTTTCCTTTTGTAGTTAAGTAAAAATTGAATTTTAGAAAAATTTAAAAGGAAAGAATCCACCAATAACCTCATGAAAGAGATTCCAAAATGAAAACTCCCAGGAATACTATAACCAAACTAAAGAGCCCTTCTTTCATTTGTAAAGAGATAATATTGCAAGTAGCAGAAAAATCAAATATTGTGGAGCCACAGTACTGATGACACAAATTTTATCTCAAATTAAATGTTGGTGGGTTCACATAATGCCCTTTGGAGCCTAGGTGCTCTTGAGGGGTGCCAATGAACTCTGTTTGGTTAACACAATGGCAGAGTGGCTATATTTAGTTGAGGATCTTGGCGTCTATGACTTAGATGACCCAAATTTTGGTCAAAGAGACATCAATTTCCATTTCATTTATCTTGATTAAAGAGAGTATGAACATTTTCCCAGACCTGTCTGAGCAGACACAATCAGCAGGAATATATTCATTAGCCCAAACATGAAATTTCTTTTAGTGTCTGGTTAGTTTCTGTATGAGGGAGTAGAAATAGAAAGGAGGGGGAACTTTAGTCCTATTCAATAATTAATTATTAAGTACAAGATTGAAATTCTCATTTTTCACATGCTCTCCTTTTTTCTCACCATTTTCCCCATTGCCCATCTTATTCACTCTCTTGGTTTCAAGTACCACTCATATATACCTAACTACCAAATGGCTTATCTTCTGAGCTCCTAATCCATATAATTTTTGAAACAATATTTGCCCCTTTATATTCCACTGGTGTTTCAGTGTCAACAAAACCAAATATATTATTAGTTTATTAGAGGTAGCTAGGTGAAACAGTAGGAAAAATACTGGGCCTGGATTCTGAAAGGTCTGTGCAGGTTCACCAGACACATAGCTGTGAGACCTTTGCCAAATTACTTAACTTTTGTCTGTCTCAGTTCTCATTTGTTTATATGAACAGCACCTCTGAGAGTTGTTCTGGGAATAAAATAAGATATTTGTAAACTGCTTTGCAAACTTTAAATTGCAATATAAATGTTAGTCAGTAGTAGTAGTTGTAGTAATAGTAGTAGTGGTGGTGGTGGTAGTAGCAGTAATAGTAGTACTATGTTTCTCACTAAGAGAAATTTTCTTAAATTCTAATTTCACTTTTTCTGCCAGTGGCATCACCATCCAACTTGGATCCTGTGTTTGAAATTTGAAATTATTTTTGATTTTTTAATTAAAAAGGGGGGATTTGTTACCAAGTTCTGCTCATTCTACTTTGTAAGTTCACTCAGAGTTAAAACTTAATAGAGATCTCTTGGCACAGCTTCAGTTAGGTATATCTTGTGGCTACATTTGCCTTCCTCTCTGCTATTCATTATGTTTGTCCTTCATTCTCAAAGAAGACCATGTCACCAGGGAGGTGATACCATGACAAGCACGTAAATTGGATTTCAGCGAGGGGGTGCTGTGCTAAGTCATAAACCTCACTTTCTCCTCCATACTCATCTGGATTCAATGGCCAGATACAAATCAGGGTAAAGTGACTTGCCCAAGGTCACACAGCTAGAAAATATCTATGTCAGATTTGAATTTCTGTCCTCTTGACTCCAAAGCCAGTATCCTATCCACTGTACCACCTAGTTGCTCTTGAATAGTAAAATTAAGAAACTTGAGGTCTAGGGGAAAACTGTAGTTCCCTAAGCACACCTGGCTCCTGTGGGGTTTTTTGGCAGAACCCATAGCATTCCCCAAAAATGGCATAACATAGAAGTTTCAAAGTCTTTCTAATCTAATTTGTCATGATTTGGGAGACAAAGCAGAGAGAATTGGATTTAAAATAAATTTAATACCTGAGGACTCTACTTAACCACTAGTTGCTCCAAGTTTCAAAAGTTAATACTCTCTTTTTGGAGAGTAAAGCTGTTTGGGAGACTCTGATCACTGACAAGTTTATCTTCTAATGAAAAAAAAAGACAGAGGTTTTCCTTAGTCTGATGCCTAGAAGTTGCCTTCTGTACTAAAAGCACAGAAGGTTAAGTCTCTGGACTCAAAGATAAAACAGACATGACAGAAATCACTCATCTTTGTAATGGGAAGATATAGCAGTGCGACTGTGTCCAGAAGTTGGCAACAGAATAACTCTGAAACCTCTAGGAAAGCAAAATTCCTCATTGATCAGAAGAACTATGGAACATTGCTCAACAGTTGCCACAAACTCCATTAAATTATAGCATGTGAGAAAGCTAGGGGAAGGTCCATAAAAAGCAGCAGGATGTTTGGGTTAGCACTGGTGAAATGAGCCTTCATTCCATACTTGGGACGGGACCATATGTCTTTCCCTACAAATTATAGGATTAGAGATGTATAGCTGAAGGACAGTTAGAGGCCATTCAATTCAACAATTCATCTGATAAATATAGAAATAGGAACCAGAAAGTTTAAATGGCTTGTCAGGATCACACAAACAATTAGTATCAGCAATTTAATCAAATCCAGGTCATCTGAATCCAAAAAGAATACAATTTCCATATATCAAGTTGGTTCCACATATATTCCCAATCTATGTCATCTACTCTTTTCACTTATATTATGTATCATTTGTGAGAGTGCATTACTCCTATGTAGAAAATGTTCTATTCCCACATTTTTTTTATTTTAGTCTTTGCTTTGACTTAAATTTAGGTCTAACTAGTTAAAAATAAAAATATTGGTGAAGAGAATAGCCTTTCTGTGTGCTAACACTGCCACTGCCTAGTATAGATGCTCATTACTACCTGCCTCTACTCTATTCCTACCTCCATCCTTCCTTGATTACATTGCCATATTTATTTTCTTCATGCATTGACCAGGTCTTGTCACACATTTGCTCAAGAATCTTCAATGATCCTCTTTCCCTTATGGAATTCAATTTCCTTATATAGACATTCAAGGTCTTTTACAATCGAATGCCACCATCCCTTTCCAAATATTATCTCATGTCATTCTTCTGTGTACTAAATCTTAAAATTTATATTTTACAGTTTCTCATGTGTTTGACATCACTGTATTGACACAGATATGAATCTAATTCAGAACCTTTTTACTTCAGGTCTGAAGTACTGGAACAGCCCCCAAAGTGGTGTTCCTATCTTAAACCTGACCCCACTCCAATCAATCAACTATTTAACCTCCAAAGTGATTTTCTAAGAGTAGAGGTCTGATCATATTGCCTCATTGCTCAGTGAACAAGATTGATTCACTATTACCTCTAGGATCGAATATAAAATCATCTGTTTAACATTTATAGTTCTTCCTACCATGTTCTCTTCAACCTTTTTAATGTTCATACATTCTGCTCTCTTCCATGATTTTGATGGTCCAGTCACAGAGGCTTACTAATACTATATCTTTTTGTCATGAAATTGGCTGGTTCCAAAATTTGGAATTCTCTCCTTCCACACCAATGCCTTCGGTATTCCCTTGTTTTCTTCAAGGTTTATTATCAAGCACAACAATTTCTGGGAGGTTTTTCTTGATTCTCTCAGCTGCTAATATCTTCTCCTCAAGGACAATCTTATACCTTCTTTGTTTGTCTTTTATATATTCATGGTGGTGAATATTTCTCCCATCCATTATTATTTAAATTCCTTTAGGGCAAGTGCCACAGGGGCTATTTTACCTTTCACTTCATATGTTCTTTGCGCATCGAAGACTCTTAATAATTGTTTATTAGTTGACTACTCATCAAAAATTATACAACTATTTATTCACACGACTTTGCTTTCCTTCCAACATGCCTTTCCTTATGCTTCTGTGGTTTTTACTGGAAATATGCTCCTTCCATTTATTTTCCCATTAGATTCCTCCTCATCTTTGAATGTCCAGTCCAGAAAGTCTTTCCTGATCTCCACTTCTCTCTCTACTGGTAGCCTTTTATATCAAACACAACTCAACACATTTCTTTCACACATCACTAAGGAACTTAAATATTAATTTGTATTAAGATGATTTGGTTCTGTGTCTCTTTTCTGTTATGTGAGTTATAAGTTCCATGGGAGTAGAAACTTGTGAGCAGTTAATAGAGTAAGCCCTCACTAACAGTAATAGTTAGTAAATGTTAGAGTTACATATTAAGAGCTTTAATTCATCTACTACCATAATATTTTACTTAACAGACACTTAATATATGCTTATTGTATACCTTATTTTAACTTATATACCTCCCCAACAACATATATCACTATGCTGCTCTAAAATATATACCATTGTTTGACAGTAAGGGAACATAAGTGAATCTTTCATATCATCCAGAAAGGGGGAAAGTATCTTTTCACTTTGTAGATAAGAAAACTAAGACCTAAAATGTATACATTAAATAAAATAATACAACCATTAACTGACAAGGGGAAAATTGAATTCCAAAGTCAATTCTCTTTTCACTCTACCAAAATTACTGAATTAAACTGAATTAATAAAAAAATGAGTTAACAATAAATGGAAAGGAGTGGAGCAGATTAATTTGTTACTCTATAGTCAGTGATTCTAAGTTTGTGAGGATGACCAAAATCAACTTTAGGATAAAGTCTTCAGTATCAAAAGATGGGAAAGGGAGATTGATTTGGTACTAAAGAGAACCAAGGTGGTAAAAACAGCTAGATTGAATCTCCTATATATAATGGAGATTCATGCTGGAAGGGATAAAGAAAAGTTGGGGAAGGATGAACGACTGATATGTAAAATTCCTGAAGGAGGCAGAGATACCAAGTGTATAGAGGGAAAAATCTCAGACCTCAAAATGTTGGAAAAAAGTAAACAACAAGGTATCAATAGCAATGAATCACATGACTACTCTCCCAATTTATGCAAAAGTTTTATGATAGAGCATCCCTAATGGATGGGCAAAATACTGCCTTGGAGGAGGTCCTTTTATAATAATATATCTTACATTGTTTTATCAAAAATCATACAGAATTATTTGAAAGATATAAAAACAAAAATAACTTCCTTCAAAGGCCATCTCATAAGTATCAGTTGAGATAAAAAAAATTGTTGAGAAAGATTCAACAAGGACTCAGATATGAAAGAGATTTCCTGGAGATGATGAGATCTTCTAATTGTTCCCTCTTTTGTAGATCACATTGTGCTGATTGCATCAAACACCAAGACATTATGAGAAGAAAAGATTTATAGTCATTCAAAGGAGTTTAGCTTGGCCATTTACATGGGACCAAGTGGGTAAACAATGGTCATTGCCTAGATTCCAATGTGCACTTGGATGAATATTCCATATAGGCTCTCCAAGGGAATGTATATCTAGGATAGATAATGCAGATGGATAGGAAACTGGGTCCAGAGTTAGAAAAGATAGTGAGCTTTGGGGAAATTACATTTATAACTGATGCCAAGCTTCCTTGGAAACCAAAGACTCATCTTTTTATTGGTACTTTCATTTTACTGATATTGCTATATGGCAGCAAGACATGGAACACCACTGTTTCTGATGCATTAAAGATGATACCACACAGAGGACAATGTAGAGAGATGGACACATGGTGATCCTGAGTAGGCTGCAACATATAATCAATGAATTTCAAAGAATAGTAAGAGTAAAGAGTGCCATCAAGCAGCTATATGATGAGAATATGGTAGACTGATCACATAGCAAGAGAAAAGAATGCTAGGTGGACTAGCACTAGAGTGCTCCATTTAATCTCATGCATTCTTGTGAGAAAGCAACAAAACCTCCAGATTTTTTTTTTGTGGAATCCCTGTGACAACCTTTTGGGAGAACATGAATGAAGTTGCCCAGGAAGGGCAGGTATGATTGGGCTAAAATCAGCATCATATTAGGGAACCATGAATTGATGAGATAATAGATTCATTGGAAAAGTTGAATGTGGAATTAAAGTGGAATGATCAGCACAATACAGCAATGATACTTTTCATTGGAAGCAACTGGTATCAATAAACATCAATTTATGAAATACAGAAATCCTGCTACAAAAGCCAATGAAAGTAATAAAGGGAATAATAGATAAGTCATCAAAGTATAGCATAAAGAGTTGGGAAATAGCAAAATGATCTGCCAAAAACAGGATGCCAAAATTTTGCATTATGCTTAGATAAAAACTATAAGAGAATTATTGGGGGAGGGGATTTTTTAATTGAATGTCACAGAAAGATGAAGCCAGATGTGTCAATGTCAGTGTTAAAGATCTTTTCCCCTTTGGTATGGGAACTCCTCCCACCAAAGCAGATCAAAACCCATTCATATCTTAATAGATAAGTGAAACTTATGTAGAGCAATAGGATTCTGTGATTTTTCTCAAGATACCTAGGTTAGAAACAGATAAAATGTACGATTTGGACCCAGTTCTTCCTTACTCCAAGTGTAGAACTCTATGCCACACTCTCGTGTTGTACCAGATAAGTCCCTAAAATATTCAGAGACATTAAATGCATGCATAAAAAACATTGCTATTCTATTGATGAATGGGAAAATAAAATTTTCTAATAAAAGAGTGAAGGCAGAGCACCTATGTAGCTTCTTCTTTAAGGTATGGTGTATAAATGCTTCTCTTAAGAAAATATGGCTTACAATATGACCATAAAGGACAATGATCAATGCTGGAAGGGATGTGAGAGATAAAGACACTGATACATTGTTGGTGAA
Organism: Macrotis lagotis; assembly: GCF_037893015.1. Classification (NCBI taxonomy): domain Eukaryota; kingdom Metazoa; phylum Chordata; class Mammalia; order Peramelemorphia; family Peramelidae; genus Macrotis; species Macrotis lagotis. The sequence continues at coordinate 118,572,822 of NC_133665.1, forward strand.
GCTGTGAGCTTTATCCAACATTTCTGGAGAGGAATTTGGAATTATGTCCAAATGGCAAAAAAAAAAAATTGTGTATAACCTTTGATCCAGCAATACCTATAGTGGGTCTATATCCTGAGGAGGTCTTGAAAAATGATAAAAACATAACTGGTACAAAAATATTCATAGCAGCTGTATTTGTGGTAGCAAAGAATTGGAAATTGAGTGAATGTCCATCAATTGGGGAATGGCTTAACAAATTGTGTATATGTACATTATGGAACACTTTTTGTTCTATTAGAAATCAGGAGGGATGGGATTTCAAAAAAGCCTGGAAAGACTTGCATGAACTGATACTGAGCGAGATGAGCAGAACCAGAAGAACATTGTACACCTTAATAGCATCATGGGGGTGATGATCAACCTTAATGGACTTGCTCATTCCATCAGTGCAACAATCAGGGACAATTTGGGGCTGTCTGCGATGGAGAATATCATCTGTATCCAGGGAAAGAACTGTGTAGTTTAAACAAAGACCAAAGATTATTACCTTTGATTTAAAAAAGTTATCTTATATACTACATAATGTTGCTTTCCCTAATATTTTATTTTTTCCTCAAGGATATGATTTTTCTCTCAGCACATTCAATTTTTATCAAGGTATATCATGTAAGCAATATAAAGACTATCAGACTGCCTTCTGGGGTGGAATGGAGGGAAGGGAGGGGGAAGGAAATGTGTAAAATTCAAAGCCTTGCCAAAAAATGATAGTAGAAACTACTATTGCATATAATTGGAAAACAAATAAAATATATAATAAAAAATATGGCTTAAATCTAGAAGTACATTCTGTGTGAACCTCAGGAGTCATTTCATCAGACTTCTTGAGACTTTTAGTTGATTTTGAGCCACAGCAACACACAGTTGACTCATTTCAAGTTTCTGGTCATCATAAGCATTGAAATTTGCCTCATGATAATTCATCAGACAGCGGTTTTCTCATCCTTTTCCATTTGTAGGAAGTATTGATGAACTGTATGACAAATATTTTCCGCTAAAACATGAATAATAGTGTTGTTTTCTCACCATATTCAGAAATTGTTCCTTTAGAATAAAAAGCTGGCTCATGATGCTAAATGAGAGGCAAGTTAGTAGAAGATAATCAAGAACATTATGAGTAATTTCCTCTAGAAATGAGGCAGGGTGAAGCAGGGGGTTGGGAAAAGCAAGGGAAGACCAAGTGGAGTGATGTTCCATACTATCATACAATGTGAGTGATGAATGAAATGACCGTGTTTGGAATATGGAAATATATTCCGAGATTTGTGATTGCACGCATTGACAATTTACATGCTTTATGTAACTTTTGGTTATGTGCTTTCCACTACAGCACCATCTTGTGGACACTTGGTTAAATTGTAATTTGGAGGAAAAGAGATTTTTGGAATGGTTAGGAACTGGGAAAAAATCCAGGTGTACATGGATGTTTGTGAGGCAAATGAATCCTTGCAACTCCAAAGTGTTATAATGGAATAACTTAATGAGATTCAGAGCTCATTTTAAATGTGCTCTGATTAGCACATTAAGTTAGCAACTTTTTTCACAATATAACTTAATAAAAATTTATAGTCAGTGGCTTTATTCAGGCATTTCCTTGAATTATAAAGTACTTATATGTCAACAAAAATATCATTAATAGAAAGAATCCTTGGAATGCAAAGATCTAGATCTAAAGCCATTTATCTTCACCATTTATTAGTGTAACCTTAGGCAAGTTACTTAATTTCTGTAAGCCTCAGGTTACTAAACTATATAATATATATAATAATATTTGCACTGTTTGTCATTCTGTTGATAAAGTGAGACAATGGATTTGAAGGGACTTTGGAACTTTAAAGCATTATGTCCCTGATAGACGAAGAACAAAACATTTTAAAGTACTATGTAAGTTATGTGCCTCACTTTCCCATAGATTTTTCATGATAATATAGTTTCATATAAAATTATTCCAACAAGGTAACATAGGAAGGTAACATGGTATAATGGCAGCAACACAGAACATGAAGTCCTGAAAATCTGAGTTCTGGTAATGACTAATCTACTAGAAGAGTTGTGTTAGCTGATTTAAGCAATTAACTTCTCTTGGCCTCAATGACTCCATCTGTCAAATGAAGCAACCCCCTTCATTAAATAACTGTTTTAACTCTAAAATTCTACAGTTCTGTAATCCTATTCTGTATAATGAAATTGATGGAGTAACATTCAGTTTTAATTTTTATTTTATAATCTTCATTCAAAGAAACAATTGGTAGCATAATGGAGAGCATTTTTGACTAGGAAACAGGAAGTTAAATTTAAATTCTGTTTCAGACTTTCTAGTTATGCTATCCTGGGCAAGTCATTTAATATTTCTGATATTTTGTTTCTTTGGGTGTCGAATGGGGATAATAATAGTTCCAATCTTATGGGTTGATAGAAGAAACAACATGATACAATATATGAAAAACAATTTGGTAATATTAAAGTATTATATAAATGTTAGCCATTATATAAGCCATATCAGTAACTGTAAAGCACTGCAGTGAAAGATAAGAAAGGTGGATGGCATAAGGGATGACTGAAAATGAGTCATGAGGAATAGTTGAAAGAAATTAAGTGGGGATGTTTAGCATGAATTAATCAAATAATAAGCACATAACAAGCACCAAATTAAAAATACAAAAATCCCTGCTCTCAAAAAAATTTACATTCTAATGGGACTAGAACAACACATACAAAATGAATAGTTTAAGGATGATTACCTTAAAGAGGAAGATATTAGCAATTAGGGTAACTGGGAAAGGTACCCTACTACAGGAAGAAGCCTTTGAGTTCTATCTTAAAAGAAACGGAGGAGGGGAGGCTAGGTGTGTCAGTGGATAGAGCACTGGCCCTGGAGTCAGGAGTACCTGGGTTCAAATCCGGCCTCACTTAATAATTACCCAGCTGTGTGGCCTTGGGCAAGCCACTTAACTCTATTTGCCTTGCAAAAATCTTAAAAACAAAAAGAAACCAAGCAATCTACAAGACAGACATCAGGAAATAGCAGAAAGGGTTTAAGCAAAAAGATCCACTTTCCAAAAACTAAGGGACCATTTTGTGGAAGAAAAAGTGAACATTCTCTATTACTTCATAAGATGAACCTAAGAACAATGAGTGAAATTAGGAAGGACCTAGATTTTATACATACATATATGATTGGATGTATTATATGAGTATGTATATGTGTGTATATACATACATACATAATACATACACACAGATAGATGGATAGATGGATAGATAGATACATAGTCAGTCAATAAACAAAGTTCTGGTCTTGAATTGAGAAAGAAATGATTTCAAATGCTGCCACTAGTTATGTGACCACAAGAAAGGCATTTCATTTCTCAATATTGGAACAACCCCTTATGTGATGAAATCAGAAGTTCAGATGACAGTAATGAGGAGGAAGAGAGAGAAGAGGAAGAGGAAAAGGAAGAAGAGGAGGAAGACAAAGAAGAAATAAATGATGAGCAGTTCATTTAATTTCATCCTCATTATAAATAAGCATGCTGCCATTGTTTATCTTTTTTTGTAAAATGAAGAATCTGATACAGGGAAAAATCATTTAATTTCCCTTTCATGTCAGTATATTACCTGTTCCTACAAGAAAAAGTCACTGAAAGGCTGGGTACCAAAAGACTTACAAGAAAGCATAATTTCGATTTCATAGACATTTAGACTTAGGGGACTACAAATTAGAAGGGTTAATACAGCCAATTGGAGAAGTCAAAGAGATTATGGTTTAAGTCCCAGATGTGTCATCTACACACTGGCATAATTTCTCTAGTCCATGAAAACATCTTAACTTGGCTCTAGAAAGAAGTTTTCTGGAGGGTAGATTTTTGTAATCATCCATAAAATTAATCTTTATCATGATAATATATTCAGACACATAAAAGATAGTAACCAAGAAAATCACACAAAAATTGTTCTGAAATATTCTCCTAAAATTCTAGCATGGACTAATGGAGAAACACTATAAAAATGCATTTCTTTAAAACTGAAAGGCAATCAACAATAAAATTCATTTTGTCAGAGAATGAACACTTGTATTGTTTGGTGTGCCTTGCAAGGAGGTTGAACTGGATATATATGTCATTAAGATGTCTGTGATTGGTCATTCACTAGAAAAACTCTGATGAAGAAAACAATCACGTTGAAGCTAGTAAGAATAGTACAGAAAATTCCAATTACAGAAAATATAGAAAGCAATAGAGATCATATCATTTGGGGCATTAGCCAAATGCAATAGCTTATTTGTGCTGGTCCATTAGACCTTGAGAAATTCTCACAGTGGACTAATGAGTAGAATAAAATACTTTCCAAATGATCAAGCCATCTGGGAAAGCTGTGTATTCTCATTCATACTTTTCTTCCAGCTGATGGGGGAGTAATTCTATTTAGCAACACTGAGTATCTGTGAACCAAATACTATTGAATAGTATTTTCATATTGGAATGTCAGATAAAAGGAGCTTTATGATTGTGGGTTTGTATTTATACAAGTGCATATTTTCAGATACACCTCTTCCTTTAGTCCCTAGGGGGTCTTTTTTTTAATTTTCCATGCTATTAAACTGTTCAAAGTTTGCTAAAGAGCTTTTAGTGACTCTTCTTTTCAAGTGTGTAGGAAATACAAATATAGAAAAGCTGAAATAGAACACGAAGAAATTAGACCATTTTGTTCCTTATTCAAGCAAAAACTGCAATCATCTGTCCTTTGGTTGTATGTATGTAGGAATCAATTTTAACTTATCTCTTCTTTTCCTAGTGATGGGTTTGGCACATAGGTCTTAATTATTTCATCTATCCTTTTGTATGCCCTATGTCAAAACAAATCTTTTGTTTAAAATGTGAACTTGTGGCTTTTCTTGTACCAAATTGATTACACTAAATTTAAGTATATTCATTTGAATGGAAAAAGGGTAGGCATGGAAAACTGTAGTCATTGATGGATAAATTAATATTTTAGATATGTATAATTCCTCCAAAATATATATTTATATATTCTCCCCAGCAATGTAGATCTTGACCATTATGTGCTTAAAGAAACAATTTCATGAATTCTTATAAAGAAAAAAAAACTACATGATAGAAAAGAAGGAAAGAAGGAAAAAGAAAGGAAGAAGGAAGGAAGAAAATAAGCATTTGTTAAGTGCCTGTTTGATCTACCAAAACACCCTGAGAGATAGGTATTGTCATTGTTTCCATCTTACAACTGAGGAAACTGAAGCAAAGAAAGGACTGGTGCTTTCCTCAGGGTCACACAGTTAATACATGTCTAATGATGGATTTGAACATAGGTTTTGCTAAGCCCAGCTCTGTTCTACCTAATGGTAAATTAGGCGACAAAACCTCTCTACATTTGGGTATGCTTATCTTTGAACAATAGCTACACATCTGTAACAGGACTGAGTTTCTATTGAACTCTTTTTTTTTCAAATTGAGTTGTCAGAAACAAAGGAGCTTTATGAATGTGTTTTCAGATTTACCACTTTCAGTCCCCAGGTATCCTTTCCAAATTTGACCAGTGCAGGATGTCTGTCAAGTTCTCTGTAATGTATAGTCTTAAAGGTCTGAAAGATTTATTTACTTTCCTGGGATGTGACAGAGGCAGGACCTGAATCAAAGTCTTTATGACTCCAGGCCAGTTCTCTAAAATAATTATATTTTTTTCCTGGTCAAGTAGTACCTAACTAGAAACAATAAAAGAAAATAGCAAAACCAACTCTTAGCTATTACCCTATAGAGGAAAGCAAGAGCTAGTGAGAAATACTAATGTAATGGTATATTTCCTTTGGTTCTTCATACATGAAGAAAACTTCACTGAAATAAATAGTGGCATCAGAATATGTCCTCTGATTGCAGTTTCAGTAAGGAAGATGGATGCCTTTGATTCCCCAATTATTACTTTTTATAAAGAGAATCAGGTGAGAGAGTGAAGAATAATTATAAACAAATTTCCTAGAAAAATTCCAGATGTATTTTTAATGTAAAAGAAATAAGAGTGTTGCTTTGTTTTTCTTTCAGAATCTTAATCATCACATATATTCAAGAGGATGGGACCTTTTTCCCTTCTCCCAGAACCAGAACTGTAACACCACACATATTTGATTATCGCATGTACAACAAAAGAAGACAATTCTGAACTTCAAAACTCATGTTAAATTCAAGTCAAAAAGCATTTATTAAGCCCTGTACAAGTTCTAAGAATATAAAGGAAAAAACCTTGCAGTTTCTGACCTCAAGAGAGTACATTTTAATAGGAGAAAACAGCCATTATGCTGATAATTAAGTATAAAATATATGCAAAGTATTTGAGATGAGGAGAGATAGTAGATATGGGCAGGGAATTGGGAAAGGGTTTGCAGGAAGAAGCAATCAGATTGTAAAGCACTCAATAGATATTTTCTCATTTAAGCACACCTGGGAGGGAGGTAGTGTGGGTATTTACTATCCCATTTGATGAATCAAGGATAAAGTTAAGTTCCTTGTTCATAGTCACATAGCTAAAAAAATCGTTAGAAACAGGAGTATAATAAATTTAAGGATGAGATTTCCAAACATTATGTGGTATCATCCTTTCTTTTTAGAAAATAAAGTGATCCCAATCACTTTCTAGAAACCAATTTGTGCAAATAATTTTAGCTTGGATTTTAATATAAAAAAATTAGAAATGTAAAACAATTTTATAACATGCAAGAGTTTCTACATTCAATAAACAGCAGTAAAAACAAATATATTAATAAACTATTTATATATTTTTATATTTATATCCTTATAGATAATAACAAATATTATAAAGCAGTGGGTGGATTGCATTTGTTAAGCTTCTCAATATGCAGTATCAGTGAGAGCATTGCTATTCAGAATGGTTTTCAAACAATATCAAGATCAATATATTTGTCTTTAAAATAGCTAAAGCAAAAAACCTTTCCTTACACAAATCCCATATTATGAACCATAATTTAAAAGTGTGATATTTTGTTTGACAAATCAGAGAATGCTTTATTCACATAGAGCCAAATCATATATTTTTTAATTTTCAGTTTCTTGTCTCAATGAACTATCACAAGCCAAGTCTATTAAATATTCTCGTTCATATGAACTAAATGAAAATATATCCTACTTGGTCATGGAAAATGAATTACTTAGTCATTCATATTTTTTTAAATATCAGGGACTTTAAAATAAGATGAGAAATATTTTTGTAGAAGTAAATAACAAGTCATTATTTTCTCCTATCTAGCACTTAGAACAAGTGTTTTTACTTAAGAAACACCGCAAAATATTGATTTTAGTGATTTTAAAATGTCATATTTCTTTTGTTTTCAAAATTCTATTGAAATTTACAGTAGTTCATCAAACTAAAATAATAGAAATATCAACCCCTAACCATACATAAATGCTATGTGGGCTGCATGTTGGCTTAAAAAACCACATTGTTTATGTATTTTTGCTTTTATTAATATATCAACACATTAAAATCAAATAGGAACCATATTTAATATAATTCAGGCCATACTCAGGAAGGTTATGGGATTATAGGTGACACCTAATTTAGAAAATTCTGATTTACAAATGTAGTTGTTGAGGGTTTTTAATATCCACCAAAATCAAAAAATTTCATAAAGAAATTGAATTCACTTAGAAAAAAGACTTTCTTCTTCTAGCTCAAAAACCCCTTTTAAGTATTCACTGTGACGAAACCAGAATGATTCACAATTATGCAGAAGCACCTGGTGCTCTGGCCCCTATCATCTGTTTGGGTGGATTAAAGAAACCAAGTTTCATCCAGACAAATGATTTATTTAGCAATTCAGGCAGTTGCAAAAACAAATTTGGTCTAAGGCTCTCAGTAGCCAAGAATCCAAAACTTTGGTCACTACACAGTCAATATACAGTTTGGAGGGAATGAAAATCAGGACATAGGTACTGAGATAGGTAGGGGTTTTTACATTGATATAGGGGATTTGGAGACAATGAGGTGAAAGGAAGAATGGTGGTCGTTTTCTGACATTCTTTAAGTCAGGTAATAGTTGGAATGAAGAGAAATTTTATGACTTTTCCAAAATCAGATCTCTTAGTTAAAGTGAAGATTTTTCACAAAATGGTGGATAATGGGCAAAATGGAGAAGCCAAGCCAAGGTTCTCCTTTTAATATTCTGTCATCTTTTAAATAAAGTTCAATACATTTAAAAAAAACTTTTAAAACTATAGGTAATTCCTCACTTATTTTTTTTTAATACTACAATACAAAATTCATTCATTTCCTAAATACATCCAATTTGCTTAAGGGGTTGTATTTTAATGAGGACTTATATACATGCAATTTTTCCATATTTCTTTTTTTTTAGGTTTTTGCAAGGCAAATGGGGTTAAGTGGCTTGCCCAAGGCCACACAGCTAGGTAATTATTAAGGGTCTGAGGTCGGATTTGAACTCAGGTACTCTTGACTCCAGAGCCAGTGCTCTATCCACTGAGCCACCTAGCCGCACCAATTTTTCCATATTTCAACTGAACTCCTTTGATTGTCCAGTATCTTCTTTACATATTATATAGATTTTATTTCAAAATTCATCAATTATACAGTGCTAGATCAATGCAACAGATTAAATATACAAGGATGAAGTTGTTTGCTCTTTGTTCTTAAAAAGAGACCATGACATCAGGGAGGTGATTCCATGACAAGCAAGTGAATTGAATTTGAGTGAGGGGATGCTGTGCTAAGTCCAGCATCGTTTTCTCTTCCAAAGTCATTTGGGTCCAAGGGTCAGTTATGAATCAGGACAATTGAAATGGATCTGGATGTGAGGTACACAGGGGTGCGTGATTTACCCAAGGTCACACAGTTAGTTAGGGCTCAAGTCCTCCTGACTTTAGTTGTCCCAGGTATAAAATACATTATAGTAACTGTAATATAATACATTATAGTGAAAGATCCATGTTTGGGGGATAGAAACTCATTTTTTGACAAAAACTACTAGGAAAACAGATAGACATCTGGCAAAGACCAACATCTCATAGCGTATGCTAATATAAGGTCAAAATGGGTACATGATTGAGACATAAAGGAGATATATAAACCAATCAAAAGAACAAGGATTACTTTATTTGTCAAATCAATTGATAAGGGAAGAATTTAGAACCAAACAAGAGTTAGAATGAATTACAAAAATGTAAAATCTATAATTTTTATTATATAAAATTAAAAATGCTTTGCACAAACAAAATCAATGTAACCAAAATCAGAAGGAAAGAGAAACACTGAAGAAAAAAATTTCAAATATCTCAGTTAAAGACCTTATTTCTCAAATATATGGAATAACTGGCTCAAATTAATAAAAATAAAAGTCTTTCCCCAATTAATAAATGGTAAAAAGGTAATTTTTAGATGAAGCAATCAAAACTATATAGTCATATAAAATTGCTCTTAATCACTATCGATTAAAGAAGTATAAAATAAAAAAAACTATGAAGTGTCACCTCACACCTATGGGATTGGCTAATATGATAGAAAAGGAAAATAATAAATGTTGGAGGAAATATAGAAACACTAGGACACTAATTCACTGTTGATGGAGTTGTGAACAGATCCAACCTTCTGGAGAGCAATTTGGAACTATGCCCAAAGGGATATAAAATGATACTTACCCTTTGATCTAGCAATCCTACTACTAGGTCTACATCTCAAAGAAATAAAAAGGGAGGGGAGGGGAAGAACCTATTTTTGCAAAAATAATATCATTTTTTGTGGTGGCTAAGAATTTTGCCCTTTATCTACCATTGTGTGGTATATGATTGCAAAAGGAAAATATAATGCTATAAGAAATAACAAGCAATTTGATTTCTGGGTTTGAAATTTAAATGAAAACTGACATCAGTGAACTGATGGAAAATGAAGTGAACAGAAACATGAGGACATTGTACACAAAAACAGTAATATTATATAAATAGCAACTGTGAGTGACTTGGCTATTTTCAGTAATACAGTGATCCAAGACAATCATAACCAACTGAGATTAAAAAATTCAGGGTGATGGGGTGGCTGGGTGGCATAGTGGATAAAGCACCGGCCCTGGAGTCAGGAGGACCTGGGTTCAAGTCCAGTCTCAGACACTTGGTGATTGCCTAGCTGTGTGGCCTTGGGCAAGCCACTTAGCCCCATTTGCCTTGCAAAAAACCTAAAAAAAGAAAAAAAAAATGCAGGGTGTCTCCAGAGAAAGGACTGAGGGCATCTGAATGCAGATAAAACACATTCTTTTTCACTTTCTTCTTTTTGTTCGAGTTTTTTCCCACAAATCACTGATATGGACTTTTTTTTTGTTTTTTTGTAAGTCAATGGAGTTAAATGACTTGCCCAAGGTCATACAGCTAGGCAATTATTAAGTGTCTGAGACTGGATTTGAACTCAGCTCCTCCTGACACCAGGGCCGGTGCTTTATCCACTGTACCACCTAGCTGCCCCCCTTTTAAAAATTTTATTTATTTAAAGCAATAGGGTTAAGTGACTTGCCCAAGGTCACACAGTTAGGTAATTATTAAGTCTCTGAGGTTGGATTTGAACACAGGTCCTGATATGAAAGTATTTTACATGATTGCACATATATAACTAATATTAGATGTCTTGCTACCTCAGAAAGGATGGGAGGGAACAAGGGATGGAATTTGGAACTTAAAACTTTAAAAAATGAATGCTAAAATTGTTTTTACATGTAATTGGGGAAAATAAAATATTATTTTTAAAATGAATCAATTATAATGAAATCTTGTCTTGATGTAACAGTGCTTCACTTATAACTACAGCTCCAGCTACCAACAACCTTTCTCTTGTAGAATACTTTTTTATATTTAGGAATTCCATTAACAAAATTACAAAAGGCAAGCAATCCTTTTAATGTCACAGATACATTTTTAGTTCATTTTTACTTATTAAAAGTATCTATTTTTCTAGGAAAAAAGTAGCTTGTCTAGTCAGTGTACTTTGTTTGTACATTTTCCAGATGCCATTACATTTTATTAGGTTTCATGTGTTCTGCAGCTCAAAGATTTGTAGAAAGCAAATGTAGCACCCTTTTCTCTATTAGTAACAGTACCAATAAATCCCAATGATAAATATAATGGATTGTGTTTTCTGGATTTAAGTTTATAACTCTGAATTTTGACTGCTTAAATTGTTTGGATCAGTTTTATTTGTTCTAGTTGTAAATGCTTAAGTAGATTTTCCTTTCAAATTGAATTTATATATATATAAATATATAATATGTGAATATATATATACCCATCAAAAAGGCGGATCATTCATTTTAATTGTTAATACATATATGTATATATTATACATGTTTATGTATTATATATGTATATACCAATCAAAAAGAAGAATCATTCATTTTATTTTTTAAAATTAAAACATTTAATAAATTTTTTATAGTTTCTCTCTGTAGTCCAATTATTTCTTTTTTTAAAATTGTAGGATATGCAGTAGTTTTCCATCTGTGGTTGTGGAAAGGGAAACAAGACTCAAAGAATCATAGATATAAAGCAGAGGAAGGAACTTAGAGATAGATCATCAAATAGAGCTCCCTCATTCTTTTAGACAAAGAAGCCAAGTAGAGAAATAGAAATGTCCCAAGTTAACACAAGTGTAAACTTGGTAGAGCTATGGTTTGAGCCCAGATACTCTGTCTTCAGATTCAGTGCTTTTTCCATAGCACCATACTGCCTCAATTTTATATTATATTTTTTAAAATGAATTACATTCAGAAGTATAATCACTATTGTGACGCCCTAACTTCCACACAAAAAATTACGTAGCTTCAAATTTAAACACTTCGTGTTCAAATGTAACAAAGGACATGATGACAGAACTCATCTCTGTCATGGACCTGAGTCTACACTGAAGTGACAGTGATGGTGGAAGATTATGCCCTCACCAAGTTTTGCCATGGGCCAAATTTGACCTCATTTGCACAAGCTATACTAAATAATAACTGCACTGCATTCACTGTCAACTTGAATGAATTTCCCAGGTTTGTCTCACTTTTGATGAGTTTCTTTTTGTTTTGTTGAGTTTTATCTGAACTTTATACTGAAAAAGGTGAATTGCTTATGAATCTACTAGAAATATGCTTCGTTTATTTTTTACCATTGTTTTGTGCTTTTTCAATATCTTATGTCCCCCTATTTAGCTGAATCTATTACACCTTATAGAAAATTCGGGAGTGAGGTAAAAATAGTATTGATAGGGAATGTACCAATAATTTCATTACTATAGGGAACTTTCTCCACCAATATAAGTTAGGACCTTTCCTGTCACTAATAGAGTTGAGAGTTATCTAGTAGCTAAATGATATATTGAAGTAGGTTCACATAATTAATATATGTCAGAGGTAAGACATGAACTTAGTTCTTCAGAGTTCAAGAACATCTACCTGCCCATTATGTGATGCCACCTCATTAGATTATTTCTTCTTAGATATCACCAAATTAAAGTCTGCTGTTGTCTAATTTCTCTAATTTCCCTTTTTTTCCATTTTAAGTATAGGTAAATTTTGTCACAAAAGTTCCTGATATCTGCATAAATATATATATATATATATATAATAGCAAGATGTCCATGTACAAAATAGGAATTTCCATATCTTCTGCATATTATCATAGATAACTACTTTCTCTTTAAATATCTATGCCTGCATGACTCCCCCTGAGCTGCTATAGGGAATATCCCATTTGAGACCTCTTAGACCCAGGACAATAATAATCTCGGCAGACTGAACGCCTGTGTAAACATACAATTTGCTTAAGAGGGAGAATTAAAGGTACATAAAAGAGGGAAAATAAAATCAATCTTGGGGGAATTGTCTAGTTTAGGAACAAGTCATGGAGATGAATGATTCCTCAAACTGAGAGTGCAATTCTTGATAGATCATTAACAATGAACAACACAAAAACATTCCTTTTAAAATGATGGGACTGGATTATCTTAATCTGTCCTAGGTCCAGCTAGACTTGGGAGTCTAGACATTAAAGAAGAGAGGAAGATGGGGTCAAAAGGACTGTGGCTAGCTGCTGCTTTATCTTTTTGAAAGGAAGATAAGTGGAAGAGGGAAAAAGACCTCAGAAGACCTGACTTTAGTTCACGTCTACTATTTCCATATTGTTCAGATCATGAGCAATTACACATTCCACCATAAATTAAAACCTTCCTTTCAGCAACCCCTGCAGGTTTCTAAATCATTGTGGCCATATTTCTCTATCTTTTTCATGAAGATATTTAACTCATAGGTTGTTGATACTCAGAAATTTTATATCTTGTGTCCCTCTGATGAAACTTCCTAATACCAATGAAATAGGAAATAGCATTAGCCTGGCCTAACTTTATTTATTTATTTATTTATTTATTTATTTACTCACTTATTCATTCATTCATTCATTCATTCATTTATTTATTTGTTTGTTTGTTTGTTTGTTTATTTATTTATTTATTTTATGGCAATGGGGTTAAGTGACTTGCCCAAGGTCACACAGTTATGCAATTATTAAGTATCTGAGTACAGATTTGAACTCAAGTACTCTTGACTCCAAGGTCTCTATCCACTGTGCCACCTAGCTTCCCCTGGCCTAACTTTTAAATGAACTCACCTTTACTCCTAGTGAATAACTTCCCTTTCTATATGTTCACCCAAAATAATAATTGATACTAATTTAAGAATAATTCATTATCAATTTTTACAAAAGGTTGATGAAGTTATTGACTTCAGGTGCCTAGAATTCAATTTTCCCCCTTTTCAAAAATTGAGCTATTTTTTAAGTTCTAAACTGCTAGTTCCATTCATATTCTTTATAATTGTCCAAAGAACACATATAGTTGCTCGATGATCCCATAATGATCCTGGGACATAATTCATTGAAGCAAAGGCACTCAACTATAATCTGGACTATTATAATAGCCTTTTAACTGACCTACATGTCTCCAATGTTCCTGATCTCTAAGACACCTTTTGTTCCATTGGAAACATAATCTTCCTAAAGCATCTGTTTGATTCTATCACTTCCATCCCCCAAACCTGTAACCAGTGTCCATTATATATCAAATAAAATATAAATTACTTATCCTGTCATTAGGACAGCCTTTCATCTGACATCATGTTTTCCATTCTCATCTCCTGCTATTTCATGAACTCCAAATAAATTGAACAACTCATTACTTGATCTTCTCCTGCACTCCAATGCACCCAAAAATCTAATGGAAAGAACCTTGACTTTAGAGTAAAAAGGTCATAGTCTAAACTCTACTTTGCTACTTCTTATTCTATGATCTAAGAATGACTAGTGAATGAGTGAATGAGTGGTGAATAAGTAGACTTGGCATTCTAGAAAGATCTATGTCTCCTTTATCACTGATTGAGATGAATTATTGACAATAGGTCAGAAAGAACAATGCCACAATAAAATGGTATACTCAAGAATGGTTTTTCCCTTTGGTGTTCTAGGCAACTTGGATTAGAACTCAGACTAAAAGGGAACGTAGTCATAAGAAGATAGCAACTATAATGGAGAAATTCTTTTGGGAACTGGTAATTTCACATTTGGAAAACATTTCAGAGAACACTTACTCTCAGAATTTGAGGAAGCTAAAGAACATTCAAAATTAAATACCCTTGGGCCGCTAGGTGGCACAGTGGATAGCGCACCGGCCTTGGAGTCAGGAGTACCTGGGTTCAAATCCAGTCTCATACACTTAATAATTACGTAGCCATGTGGCCTTGGGCAAACCACTTAACCCCGTTGCCTTGAAAACATCTTAAAAAAAAAAGAAATTAAATCCCCTTTCAAAATTATGTCCATAAATATCAATGACTAAGAATCTAGTGTTAAAATTAAAATTTGCTCATACTCTGCTTAAATTATGTATTACAAAAGATAAAAAATAGTTTTCATTATGAAACATTGATGATCAGTATGTAAAAATCTAAGTATATCTACTTTATTATGTACTCCCTAAAGAACATATGTATACTTTTGAATTATAAAAATGGTGAGATACACGGAAATATGCAAATCTATGTGTCTCTGCATATAATATATTGGTCCAAACACAGGTCGCATTTTATTTCCAATTCTAACTTTATTAAAATCTAAGTGCAACTTAGAAGTGCTATTTCTTCAATGTTTATCTATATAACTTTATTTCAAGAGATCCTCTATAATTAGACCAATAGAGTAACCAAGGTTTAATTGAATGAATGAATTGCACAGCTGATCAATGCTCAATACTTCAATGGATCTGCAATGTCATTAATATAGCAACTCCTTCTTCTAATGTTAATGATAGCTTTATACACACTTCATACTGTGCAATTCTTGTCTGACTTTTCCTAAACCCTGCCTAAGGGTTCTTCTCAATGTATTGGACATGGTGTTCTAGATCATGTGAAAAAAAATGTTAATGCAACACTGTCCTTCAATATTAACCTTCAATATTGTTTTATAATCAACTCACTTCTTTTGCGGCTGATGAATTTTTTGAGAACACACATTTATTCATTTATTGCATTTTTTTGTCATTAGTAGTATGCCACAGCTTACTTGAATTCATTATTTTCAATGCACCAGTCACAATTTTAATCCTCAGAAGCTTGTTATATTCTCTGATTTATGTCTCTACCATTATTAAAAGAATAGTGACACTAAAAATATGGATTTTTGTTTTAAAAATATTTGGATCATTGAAAAACAACACAATTGACCAAATATAATCCTGGTTGCTCGCTCCCAAGTGATTATCCAACTACAGTTTCTTTACAACCAAGTTATGTATATATGACATTAATGATTTATTCAATGTCTGCCCATCCAAAATATATTCTAGCTTTGGTGATATTCATTCTTCATATATTTGGTTTTATCAGTTATTACATTGATGTATTTAGAGTAATTATGGGTTTTATTGAATAGGTCAGCAGTGCCCTAATATTTGATACAATCAGCCATGTCATGCATAGACACAGTTCAAGATGCCCACCAATAGAAAATCATTCTACCATTAGGACTTTGAGTCTTGATGTCAGAGGATATATTTGTTGGGCATACACCCCCCCCCATTTAATACCGCATTTGGAATTGTTATTTGAAGCATCACTGAATAATATAATGTTATATCTATCAAGGCATTCTTTGTGATATTAATATATGCATAGACAATACTTTGTGGGAGAAGAAACTTTAAGATACATATTTTTGTACTACCAATTGTTTTTAGTAATTGTCTTAAATATTCTTTGCCCTTCTTTTTGCCCACTTTTTCATTTATGTCAACAACCATTAAGATTCATGTTGAACCATTTGGAGGATGTTCATAGAACTTGCCTACTTCTCCATCTTTTGCAACAAATATTAGTGCATCCTATCTTTAGCTCTATGATCCTTGTATAATATAAGCAGTTTGTTCCTGAGATCATATTAAAATATTTTCAACATGGTATAACCTGTGAGTACTTATGCTTTGCATCAACTCCAAATCTTAATGAACCATCAAAACAAAGACTTTTGAGAAGGCTGTAGAATTACATGGTTTAGATGACATTCACACCAACCTTTACATGAGCCAATTTTTCCTTTCAACTCTTCATGTTGTTACAGCCAATGATTCTACTCCTAATCTTGCAGCAAAATCCTCTGCCAAGTCTATTAATATTCTGAACTAGTGTTGTCCTTTGCTACTGTAGTTTTCTACATATTATGGTCATCATGGTCATCAAATTCTTCTCATTTTGTCCTAACTTTAATTAGGTGATTATTTTACACAAGATCTAATTTCTAAAACTTATAGAGAATTGAAAAAAATTTGTAAGATTACAAGTCATTCACCAACTGATAAATGATCAAAGAATATGAACAGGCAATTTTCAAATGAAGAACTTAAAGCTCTATATAGTCATATAAAAATATCCCAAATCATTATTGATTAGAGAAATGCAAATTAAAACAACTATGAGATACCACTCACCTATCATATTGATTAAGATAACAAAAAGGGAAAATGATGGATGTTTAAGAGGCTGTGGGAAGATTGGGACCTTAATGCATTGTTGGTGGAGTGGTTAACTAATCCAACTATTTTGGAGAGCAATCTGGAATTATTATTATCAAAGAGCAATAAAACTCATCATACTCTTTGACCCAGCAATATCAATGCTAGGCCTATATCCAGAAGAAATTATAAAAAATAGCGAACATACCACATGTTCAAAAATATTCCTAACCATTCTTTTTGTAGAGATAAAGAATTGGAAATTGCAGTGAATGCCCAAAAATTGGGGAAAGGCTGAACAAGTTATAGTTTATGAATGTTATGGAGTATTACTATTCTATAAGAAACCATGAATGGTCAAACTGCAGAGAAACATGGAAAGAATTACATGAATTGATACTGAACAAAAGAAGCAGAAACAAGAGAACACTGTACACGTTAACAGCATTGTGAGTGATCAACCATGATGGATGCAGCTCCTCTCAGCAGTTCAGAAATATAGGATAACTCTGGAAGACCTGTATTGGACAATGCCATCTACATCCAGAGGTGGGAAAAACACAGGATCTGGATCTTTCTTGGATTTTTCCTTCATCTCCTATGATTATGCTAAACATAAAAAGATATGTACAACTTTTACCAGACTGTCCACTACCAAGGGGAGGGGAATGGAAAGGGAGCGGGTAGACAAATAAATAACTAATAAATATGCAAGTGGATGAATGTTGAAAAACTTCCATAACATGTAATTGGAAAAATAAAATAAAACATCTGTTAAAAAATATATTGAGAATGGTTTCAGCATTGACAAATGTCTGTTCCTTTCTCCATGTCCAAGTTATTTTCAGCAAGGAGCAACTTGTCTGAAGAGATCAAGAAGGAACTCTAAAACCATAAGCAGTATTTCTCCTTATCTTTATCTTATTCTTCTAATTTGCAGTTGTTGTTGTTGTTGTTGTCATCTTCCCCATGGGTGTTCAGTCATTTCTAGCTAAATATAATCAATATTATTTTTGAGATGTTGTTTAATGTTGCCTACAAATCAATATTTCTAGATAAATTATGCTCTATAGGTAGTTATGTAAGCCAGAACACAAATTATATAGATAATCCATGAATTAAGCATGGTCAATTTCTGGATTTACTTTCTCTCCTAACTGCAATCAACTATAATTTCTTTCCACATAGTCCCTTCTCTTCTTCCTTTTTTATTTTTCAGAAAATCATGATGTCTTAAAAACATGTTCCAAGTTGTTTTCCATTTTCCTCATTGTTAATTTTGATCAAATAGAAGTTCAAAGTCAGACTATATTCAGTGACCATAATGACAGCAGTTAGGAGGAAGGGGATGGGAGAGAGAACAGTGAAATGATAGTTTCTCCAATCAATAATACATGAATTTTGTCATTTTTGCAATTTCAGCACATTTCCTACATAGGATGTAATTTCCTTGATCCTTTAGAAAAGTCTATACTAACCTCAATTCTTATGTGAGGGTGTCTATTCATTTCCTTGCATATAATTCACATTTAATAAGTATTTGTGGAATTTAATTAAAACCGTTTTTTTAATTTTATTTCCCTCTGATGCATAGGTAAGATTTAATTTTAATAGTTTTTGTATTCAAAGACATATCACTAGCATCTATGTGGCCTTTGGCTTTCCCTACAGCATCTAAATGAAAAAAATAAAAACAAAAGGGAGAAGAGAGTGTTTTTAGCTGTTGTTTCCATTAGAAAATATAAAGTCAGATTGTGTGCTTAGTTCAAGAGCTATTAGGTTGAGTGAAAACTATGTGATTTAGTTCTAAAGAACTAAAGATTGAGTTCACAGAATGAAGACCTTGGAAGGCAATAACAGATGGTAGCAATGGAAAAAGGGTGTATAGAGGGGAGAGATGACAATGCTAGGGTTCACCAAAAAACATAAGAATACTGAGAAATTCAGACAAAGGGGAAAGAGTTTCCCTTGAGATATTTCTTTGTCAAGAATCTCCAATTCATCATTTCTTCATCACTCCCAGCCCCTACTGTGCTAGCGCTCCAGCCATGACACATGACACAGAAGAAAGAGTATTAGCCTAGCAGGTAGGAGTAGAAAAACAGGGGAGTTCACAAAAGAGGAAAATTCCTGTTATCCTTTAAGGCTAATATCCAAAATTTATGTGAGAACAAACCAAAAAAATCACATAACCATATGATTTTGAATGTTCTTTTTGACTTGATGTGTCATATTGTTTTTATAATGATAAGGCAGGCTTATATGCTCAGTAAAAATTCTATTAATCTATGGGAATGTTTCAGGTTAGAGGAATTAATCTTAGATTTTCTTTTCCATTGTTATCTTCATCATTTTTTAATTATCAATACCATATTGGGAAATCACAAATGTTGATGGGCTACTGAATGGATCCAGTCATTCTGGGATACAGTTTGGAACTATGTTCCAAAAGTGTATACTATTTTTATCCAAGAATATTATTACCAGGTCACTGATCCATAAATCAAAGAAAGAAGAAAAGAACCCATATATATACAAAATATTTATAGTAGCTCTTTTTATTGTAATCTAAATGTGAAAATCAGGAGATTACCCATTTATTGGGGAATGGTTAAAGGAATAATCACGTGAATATAATGTAACATTATTTAATCATGGGAAATGATGAAATAGAAAATTTCAGAAAATATTAGATGTCTATTAATTTAGGTGAAGTAGATGAGTAGAATTAGAAGAACAATTTCTATAATGAAAATATTATGGAGAAAGAAAAAAGTTGACTTTTGAACTCTGAGTAATGTAATAATAACTTTTTAATCTAGAGAACTAAAAAAAATACCCCACCCACCTCCTCCTAGAAAGGTGATGGACTTAAAATTCAAAATAAGATATGCATTCTTGAAGATTGCCAAGGTGGTAAATTGTTTAACTGGATAATATATGAGTGGGTGTGCTTGTATATTTATAAATATTAATATAAAATACATATACATACATATTTGGTATGACAATTTTATAAAATGGCACAGAGAGCTAATAAATTCTTTCAAAGTAAATAAATATGGGTATATATATATATACATAGATTTATAAAAAATAAAATCAACATGATGTTTCTAATTTAAAATGAAGAGATAGAGACATTAACAATTCTTGTTAATTCAAGGAATTTGGGACATGTAAGAAGAGCCAGTGAGATTAGACTAACACCAAAATAATGTCACCAAAGTTATTGATAGTTACAAAATTTGAAGTTAAAACAAGGAGACAAAAATTTAGGAAAAAGGAAATTAACAGAGGAGTCTAAAAACCTAAAAATTACAAAGTTAAATGTGAGATTAAACAAACCTTAATAAGAAATACAATGGTACAATATTTAAGAAAGCAAAACTTGACAACTGAAACTCATAAGTTATTTTCTATTTAAATCAATATATTTTATTTGTGCTTCCTGTTTTACTATTTTTATTGTGTTATTTTCTGAAAGGAGTATGTGGATTAGTACATCCTTTAGACAAACAAGAAATTCATTAGGACATATAGAATAAAAAAATGAAAAGTTAGAACAAGATTTAATAGATTCAGATGATTCAAATATTCCAAAGTTGAAATCATGCTATTAGATAAGAAAAAATAAATAGCTACAATGTCAAGAAAGAGAAAAGTAAAAATTTCATTATATTTAGAAGTACCACAGAAAACAAAACTGTCATTATTTAAAATACATGCTACAAATGACAGTATCTAAATTCAGAAAGAAAAGGCTAATTAATTGTACAAAAGTCATAATTACCAATACAATATTTGTAGAAGAATTTAATATTCTTTTCTCATAGATGGATTCCATCAGAAACATAAAAATAGAGAACTGAACAAACTATTGGGAAAGATTTTAAAGAAATAGCATTTTCAGAAATGAAACATAAAATAAAGTATTTCTCATAAGCATATGGAACCTTTAAAAATAAAAAAATCATGTGATTGTGTACAAAGAACTCAGAAATAGGGGGCAGTTAGGTGGCGCAGTGGATAGAGTACCAGCCTGCAATCAGGAGGACCTGAGTTCAAATCTAACCTCAGACACTTAATAATTACCTAACCCATTGCCTTGCAAAAACCAAACAAAAAAAAAAAATCACAGAAATAAACTCAGAAAGGATTAATTATATTCCTTACATACAATATCAAAATAAATTGCAATATTGAGAGGAAAAACAAAATATTTGAATTTAAATAGAAGCAAATAATGGCATTGCAAATAATGAGTGGGTCAAAGATCAAGATGGAACAACACATTAAAATTTCTGGGATAAATCTACAGCAGTCCTCAAAACAAAAATTATATCTCTGAAAATATCCATTTACAAAACTAAAACAGAGAGGATTGAGTATATAACTTTAAAACAATGTCAAAGATGATAATGAAAAACACCATAAATGTACAAAACTTGAAAATTACTCAAAAAAAAGAAATAAAAAGACCATATAAGCGATTACAATGAATGTCTTTTTTAAGATGATTTTTTTTAAATTAAGTAAAAACAATATAGAGAATTTATTCACCTTGCCTAAGTTGAATATATACAAAGGACTCAAAGAAATTTCAATACTTGGGGGGGTAAACTAGCATAAATCACAACATAAAAAATAATAATTACCTTGATTAATACAATAGATACATTAAAACCCTTGATAACACAGATAATACATTTGTACTAAAAATAAAAATAAAAAAACAGGCATACAATGAAGATCTTAAATTCAGAAAAGGAAGCAACAACCATTAAACACCACATCACTAACAATAAAAATGTAAATGAAGATTACTTTGATGTTTCATTTCTAACAAGAAAAACAAAAATTAAAATAGTCAATGTTGTAGTTGCTGTCAGAAGAGAGGTACAAAATACATTATTGTCGAACTTGAGAATTGGTTCAACAATCCCAGAAAGTCATTTGGAATTATATACAAAAAAAGTAATTAAAAATTTGTTTTTAACAATTCATTATTTAATTATTTAATTCATTTTTGATGGAATTGCAAACTGATACAGCCATTTTGGAGAGCAAGCTTGTATTATGCCAAAAGAGTTATTAAACTACGTTTACCCTTTTTCATAGCAATACCACTAGATAGTCTAATTCTGAAGATAATTAGGGAGAAAAAAAAGAACTATTTTTTCTAAAATGTTTATAATAGCTCTCTATGTGTTGATGAAGAACTGGAAATTACAGGGATGTCCATCAATTGGGGAATGGTTGAACAAGCTGTAGTATATGACTGTGATAGAATACTATGATGTCATAAGAAATGCTTAACTCAATGGTTTTAGGAAAAACATGGAAAGACTTGCATAAAATAATGGAAAGAAAAATGAGCAGAACTAAGGGATTATGGTATACAGTTACAATAATATTGTTTTTAAAAATGAATTGTGCAAATGAGTTATTTTGACTTAAAAATACTTGAAACTATTTATAAAGAACTTCTGAAGAAAGATGGTAAATGCATCCAGAAGAAAATACTAATAAATAGAATTTGGCATAGAATGAGTTTACATATGCATATGAGTATAGACACACACAGAGACTCATACCTATTTGTGTCTAATGTTAGCCATCTCTAGGGAAGGAGGGAGGAAAGAAAAAGAAAGGAATATATATATAATAATTTTTGTATATTTGAAAGAAATAGCAAGCTACACCTTATAGATTTACAATTTCATATTCAATCATCTTTTTAAATTGTACTGTTATGGAAATGCTTGTTTTATTCCATAAATTAATTAATTTTTAAATCATAACCTTTAACCCAGAGATAATCCACTACTATATATATATACCAAGAAGCCCGAAGACAAAAAGAAATTCATATGTATATACCAAATCATTCAGAGTAGCATTGTGGTATGGGGGTATGTAGAAAAAACTGGAAGCAAAATGAATCCCCATCAATCAGAGATTTATAAAATAATATCAATAATCAAAATTTTTTATTAAATATCTACTATGTCAATACTTGTGCTAAGTTTTGGAGAAGCAAAAAGAGATAAAAGATATTCCTTATCGTTAAGAACCTTAAAATCTAATGAGGGAGGGGCGGCTAGGTGGTGCCATGGATAGAGCACTGGCCCCATAGTCAGGAGTACCTCGGTTCAAATCCAGTCTCAGACACTTAATAATTACCTAGCTGTGTAGCCTTGAGCAAGCCACTTAACCCCATTTGCCTTGCAAAAAAACCTAAAAAAAAATCTAATGAAGGAGATAACATATAGACAAATATATACAAAGCAAGCTATATACAAAATAAATAGGAAAAGAAGAGGTAGCATGTTCTATAGACAATTACAAAGAGAATGCACAAAACAAAGGGTTGCAGTGTCTTTTTTTGTGCAAGAATAAAGAAGCCAAACATGGGATTGAACAGTAGATAAAAATGAATAAATAAGTCTTTCTGTAGATGAAATACCTCCATCCTGGTCTCCCTCTGCCCCTGACAATGGGTTTTTTTCCTTTTTTGGTTTTTGTTTTCTGTTTTATCCACTTTTTCTTTTACAAACTCCTAGAATTATACCTCTGATGCTACCTGTTGATTACGGTGGTCACATTAGAACAGAACCAACATCAACTTTCAACCCTATCATCTTATCTAATTTCTCTGGAAAATCTGTGCCAATTATAGTTAATTCCTCCAGGTTTGGCAAGGATTTCCTGAATCAATTTTTTTTGTCTGCCTTGAATTAAAATTTTCAATATTTCTGGCCATGTGATTTGGGATCAAAAATCAATATCTTAAAATAAGTTAAAGATGCATCTATTTAATCCATTTTACCATCTCTTTTTAAGGCACAAAAAAAATTTTAAGTGTTGAAGCATATTTTGAATTTTTGAAACATTTATCTTAGAGCTTAAAGAATTCCTTGGATTTGTAATTTTGAGGCTGATAATTGCATATTTTGGAAATTTGAATATCAGATTTCTCCATGCTGGTACCTTATGAATTTTTTATCTTGTAAAGGTGTGATTAGATTTGACCTCTCTAGGGAATTGTTGTCAACTTTGTCTTGACATATGTGTGTGCATTTCTTTTCAATACCCCCACAACTCTAATAAATCTGTTTAATCTTTAGCTATTAAATAAAATTTAGGGTCTTTTCTGCATTGTCATAAGTTAATCTTGAATTTTGATACTCCTGATTCTTTTTTTCACATTTCCCTTTTTTTTGCTAACTGTATTCTGTTGTATTTTGTTGTTTCCATTGGTATTTGTCATTTTTGACTCATTTAGTTTTTTTCCTGTCCTTCTTTCCTTTAATATTTTCCCTTAATAGTCTAATATTTAATAAATCCCCAAACATAAACTGTTTTGGGAAGGATTCTCTCTTTGATAAAACAGTTGAAAAACATTAGAAAATACATTCGACATCAATTAAAAACATACAAAATATGTTTACAAAAAACATCTTATTGTATATACTGCAATAATTTCTAATTGGAAACCATATATAAAAAGTACATCTTTAAAAAGGACTAAAATGCTAATCTTTTACAACTTTGGCTGGGGAAGTATTTCTTAATAGGATATTTGCATATTTGTACCTAAATATACATATATATATATATTCAATTTTTCTCTTTTGTTTCATTTACTGGATTGAAAATTTTAATTTCTTCTTTATGTTTTTATCTAATTCATTTTCTTATAACCACTTCTTCTGGTATTGAGTATTTGGATTTCTATACTAATATACCTTTCAATTTCATATTTCAAAATTTATCATGTTACGGTTTCTATTTGACTTATTGTTTGTGAGGAATGAGTCTTCTCTCTTCCTCCATGATCTGATTTTATTTCTTCATCAATAGTTCAAGGAGCAGATGACCTTACATTTAAGATGACTCTTGAGATAGTTTCCAAAGAGAATATGGTAGCATACTAGCTTATGATTCTCTGACCTTTTCAGAGGTTTCAAAAAATTAAATCTACTTTCAAAGGACAAAGATTTACCACCATTGATACAAATAGTGAATAGACCTGAGCTCTGAAGAACGTTGGAAAAGGGATTATCAGAGATATTTTAAATAATGACAGCTATGGAAAAAAAAAAAAAACTTTAAAAGAAAGAACAATCAAGGATTTAAGAGTTCCAAATAAGTATGTTTAGACTTATTAACTTATAGCCAGCCCTCAGATTTACAAGTTGATTAGCTAAAAATAGAAATCCAGTCTGTGACTGAGTCACAGTGATGCTAAATTGGTCCACACAGTAATTGATGTGACCATTGCCTTACCAGTTCTTTCCAAGGTAATAAGAAAGTAAATTTATAAACGTTTAAAGATATGATTGATGGGTATAATGACTGTGTATCTACTATAATACAATAAGCATGCATACCACTAAATATTTTCAAGTTGCTCTAATTTTGGTTCAAAGTAACTACTATAGATAAAACATTCTGTTAGGCACTGGGTGGGGGTAAAAACTGGGTGAGAGGGGCAGATAATTCCTCGTAGATAGGTTATTCCTACAAGCAACATCTTTTATACTTTTAATTCCATTTTTTCCCATAATAAACTTTTGTTTCTCTCCTTTCACTGGCTGACTTCCCATCAGGCTGATCCTTGAATTTTATTACAAAGCTTGGCTGTTTTAATCTGATTCTTTCTCCATGATACATGGTTCTCTCGTTCCAGTGTAAGTTCATTCAAGTACATTTCCCTCATTTTAAATTAATCGACTGCTTTCAACATTACCGAGATTGAAATGGTGATTGTGTATTATTTACTTTCTTAATAAAAAAAAAATTCTGCTTTCAGAGGCATGATCTGAGGAAATGCCTTACTTTTCTTTGTGAGGAATGAAGGTAGGTGATGTGTTCAACTGATAGCAATGTCTGTTTCTACATTAATTTTCCTGTGGCCATTACTTTATTTAAATGTGATTGCTTTCTGGGTCTTGTTTTGTTTTACCAACACTCTGATTAGATTTGCACCCTGCTAGGTGAAGAACTAGCTGCATGCTGCTTGGGATAGTCAAAGGTTCTCTGAATCTTTCATGTTGAAGTATTTCTCTTTTTATCTTATATAGTGTGATGGAGTGAGGAGTACCTGAGCTGAAACATGACCTCAAAAACTTACTAGTTTTCTGACCATGGACAAATTATTTAACCTCTACCTACCTAAAATTATATTTTAAAATATGAAATTGTATAATTTTTATTTAATTTTAAAATATAAAATGAGATAAGAATAACATCTACTTCCCTGGATTATTGTAAGGAAGGATCAAATAAGGTATTACTTGTAAAGCATAGGGCCAGGCATATACACATAGTAGGAATTTAAGAAATGTTTATTTTGTTGATGGTATTATATACATATATACATAATATAAACATTCATGTATGCATTATGTAAATAGTAGTGTGTATATATCCATATGTGTGTATATTTATAAATCCTTCTAAAAGTCAGAAAATTAATGCAGACATGCTATTGTGAGTACAATTCTGATGAACAAAGAGGAACTAGAAGTAAAACGATAAGAACTTTCCCTGAAAACTATCATTCCATCTTAGTTTAATTTTTATAATAGGTAGAGGAAAGGTAGCATAATGTCCTAGGGAGATGTCAAGAAATTGAGAAAAAGGGTAGGTAGTATCCCATGGCCTAAAGTTCAACAGGCAAAGTAAGTCAAGAAGGGTAGGATAGTTTTCAAGAATGAAAATCTCAAGAGGTTAGCTTAAACAATTCTGTAGAAGAAAAAGCTGATGACTGCTGGTTGATGGATATATATATGAACAGAATAAGATCTATTTAACTCTTTTTTGAATGATATTTTATTTTATTTTTTCCCAATTTTCTAACTTGCAAAGATAGTTTTCAACATTCATTTTTTGTAAACTTTTGAGGTTCACATTTTTCTGCCTTCTTTCCTTTCTTTTCCCCTCCCCATGGCAGAGAGCTATCTGATATAGATTATATATATATATATATATATATATATATATATATATATGATAATGTTTAACAAATTTTCATATTAGTCATGTTGCTAAAGAAGACTCAGAACTGCAAGGGGCAAAACATAAAAAAACATAAAATAATTTTTAAAAGTGAAAATATTATGCCTTGGTCTGCATTCAAACTCCATGATGTTTTTCCCTGGTGGATGTTAAAATCATAAATCTTTTAGAATTATCCTTGAAGATGTACCTAACTCTTACTTCTTCCTCTCCCCCCCCTACAAAGGAAGAATAAAGTATGACCTGAGAAGGATGGAGGGGAAAAATATCTCAATGAAAAACTCTAACTCAATTAAGAAGAAAATTATATCTAATTGACTACGATGAGTTAAAGTTGCCAGACCAAGGTAAAATATCCCAGGAAACTCAAAACTCTACCAGATGACTGCTGAGCTGCTATGAGTTAACACTGAAAAATACTCTTTATTGAAAGGGGGAACTTCATGTAGACATTAAGATGTTACCATCATTTCTCAAAAAGGGAAGCAAATATAGTCTACAGACTGAAATCAAACTTGACTTTGATTCCTGGAAAATTTTGGAATGCAGCATTAAAGGGAAGCTTCAGGAACATTGAGCAAAGAACCATCATGGTATATGGTGTTGCATTTGGTTGATGTGTTGACTGATATTCTTTTTCTTTTTTTTTTTTAATATGGAGTTATTCTCTGGAGAGAAGAGAAATAAAAGAGAAATAAGGATGGATAAAACCCAGAGGTATTAATAAATTTGAAGAAAAGAATCAACATGGCTTCATCAAGAATAGTTCAGTCTAAGTTAGCAGGTCAGATACTATATTTAGTACTGGAGATTCAAAGACAAAAAGTAAAGAATCTCTGCCCTCATGCCAGATTAATCTTTCCATTCTTAACAAGGTTACAAGACTGGTAGATGAGAGATTGTTGACCAGGTTTTTGCAAATCATCTCATGCTCTCTTTAGGGATAAGACAAAGAAATGTGAGCTGGGCAACTGAGCAGTTAAGTGGCTTTGGAACTGGTGGAATGATATGCCAAATAAGAGTTTTTAAGAGTTTAATGTCAATTTAAAACAAAGTCTTCTGGGATGCTTTCAAGGACATATGCTTGGACCTGTACTCTTCAACTTTTTATCAGTGAATAGAATTAAAGTATTAAATAGAGATATGTGTTTTATCAGATTTAAAGAAGATAGCACATGGAAGACATCATTGGATGGAGGAGTCAGATTTTTTTAAAAAATATTGGGAGAACTTTGAATGATGCCTTTTCACAGACACTAAAATACAGAACCCAACTAAAAAAAAAACAGTGAAACAACTTTTCAATGAGCTATCTTGGAGAAATTTCAGGAAAAGATCTGTCATGAGGGGAAACAGGTAGGTGAGAGATATGGCAAGTCAGGGAGAGGCCTTAAACCACAATACAGCTAAGGTCCCAGTGCAGCTCTGCCAGCTGTGAGGGTTCCAATTCCAAATCAGAGAGCAAGATTTCAAGCCCTGGGAAACTGGTGAAGCACAGGGAACAAGCCAGGAACAACAGGAATGCAAGAGTGGAAAGTCAGGGATCAGAACCTCAGGCCCCAGAAAAAAACAAGCTAGGTCTTATGCAACCTATACCATAAGAATAGAACTCAGCTGAAAAATGACCAGAAAAAAAATGCTAACCATTGACAGCTGCTGTTCTGATCGGAGTGATAAAGACACAATCTTAGAAGAGAAAAGCAGTGACAAAATACCTACATGTGAAGCCTCTAAGGGGCTGATTAACTGGTCTCAATTCCCAAAAGACCTCTTGGAAGAGTTCAAAAAGGATTTTAAAAACCAAAAAAAGAGGAAAAAGAAAAATGGAGAAAAGAAATGAGAGTCATGCAGGAGAAGTATAAAAAACTGAAGAAAATAATTTTAAAAGTAAAATTGACCATCTAGAAAATAAAATTAACCAATTGGAAAAGAAACTAATAATAATGCTAACTAAAGAAAATAAAATCTTAAAAACTAGATTTGGACAAATGTAACTAAATGACTATGAGGTGCCAAAATTCCATAAACAAAGCCAAAAGGTTGCAAAATTAGAAGAAAATGTAAAGTACTTCTTGGGAAAAAACAACTGATCTAGAAAATAAATGCAGGAGAGATAATTTATAAATTATTAGTTTAACTGAAAGGCATTATCAGAAAAAGAGCCTGGACAATATTGTGCAGGAAATGATCATGGAAAATTGCCCTAATATCCTAGAACAAGAAGATAAAATAGTGCTTGAAAGAATTCTTCAATCATTCCCAGAAAGATATTCCAAAATAAAAATTCCAAGAAATATTGTAGTCTAATTTCAGAATTCTCAGCTAAAAGGGAAAAATACTGAAAGCAGCCAAAAAAGGAACAATTTAAATGCCAAGGATCCACAGTTAGGTTTATGCAGGACTTATCAGCTTCAACATTAAACAATAGGAGGGCCTGGAATATGATATTCTGAAGGCAAAATAGCTTGAATTACATCCAAGATTCAACTACCTGCGAAATTCAGCATATTCTTTCAAGGAGGAAATTGGATTTTCATTTTCAAATATGGATTTTCAAATAGAGGACTTTCAAACTGTCCTGAAAAAAACTGAACATAATATTTGATCTTCATATTTCAAGACTCAAAAGATGCGTAAAGAGGTAAAAAGAAGTGGTGGAGTTCAGGGAGTAGTTAACCTTTGAGAATTGTAATTCTCTTAGGAAAAAGAGAGAGAGAGAGAGAGAGAGAGAGAGAGAGAGAGAGAGAGAGAGAGAGAGAGTGTGTGTGTGTGTAAATTAACGAGATGTGATCAAATTTTTATCTCTTGACTGATTTTTTTCACATGATACTTAAGCTCATGAGGATTACATGTCTATAGAGAGTGCTATAAATTCATTATAAATGTGATGATGTTTATGACTCTGGAGAATTGTAATTCTAATGGGACAGTGTACTTGGACAGAGTGTAGTCAGACAGAAGCTATGGGTATGGGGTAACTATGAGATAATGTTGCTTACAAATCAATCACTCAATCCTTGAGAATTGTATTTACTGTCAGAATAGTTAAAAGAAATACATCTATATAGAAGTTATGAATACAAGACAGATTTAAACCAAAACTATCAAGACAAGGAGAAAAGGATTAGTCTAGAAGACAAGGCATTAGAGGATAAAAAATACCACATGAAGAGGCGCAATGTCTTAATAAATTAGAGGAAAGAAGGGAGGGTGTGAGTAAATCTTAAGAGATTCAGACTGGGGTAGCTAGGTGGTGTAGTGGATAAAGCACCAGCCCTGGAGTCAGGAGTACCTGGGTTCAAATCCTGTCTCAGACACTTAATAATTACCTAGCTGTGTGGCCTTGGGCAAGCCACTTAACCCCATTTGCCTTGCAAAAAACCTTTAAAAAAAAAGAGAGATTCAGACCAAAAAAGGGAAAAACATACCTTTGCAACTGGATTTAAAAATGTTCCCTAACCCATAGGGAAATGGGGGGGGGGAGCTGAAGAAGGACTGATAAAAGGGAGGGCAAAAGTAAATGAAAAGGTGAAGGTACAGAATAAAATTAAAAAAGAAATTAAAGGAAAGGGAAAAGGGCTAATTGAGTAGGGCTTATCAAGAAGCAGGAATCAGAAGCAAAACCTTACTGAGGAAGGATAAGGGGAAATGAAACAGCAAAAGATAAACCAGAAAATAGTATTGAGGGAAATGGAGTTAGTAATCATGAATGTGAATGGGATGTTTTCCTTTTCTTTCTCATGTTTTCCCTCTTAGTTCTAATTCCTCTTTCACAACCTACTATGTATCAGACATTAGGCTAAATTATAAGGGTACCAAAAAAGTGGGGGAAAGACTCCCTGATGTCAAGAAAATTACAATCTAATTGGGGTGATAACATGAAAACAAATAAAAACAACATATGCTATTTACAGGATAAATAGGAAATAACAGAGGAAAGGCACTAGAAGTAAGAGGACTAGGAAAGGTATCCTGAAAAAGATGAAAATTTAGTTGGGACTTGAAGGAATCAGGGAAATCAAGAGGCAGAGGTGAAGAGGGAGAGAGTATTTCAGGCATAGGGGACAGCCAGAGTCAAAAGGTGAAATGTCTTGTTCTTGGAAAAGACAGGAGGCCAGGAACACTGAATCCAAGAGCACTTGTTGAAGAGTGAGGTCTAAGAAGATTGGAAAGATAGGAAGAGGTTTGATTTTGAAGAGATTTGAATGCCAAACTGGTAGATTTTGTATTTCATCCTGAAGGTAATAGGGATCCACTGGAAGCTGACACGATCAGACAGACTTACAATTTATAGACTACCAGCACTCCGGTATAGTCTAGAGACTGGACTCACCAGCACTCTAACATAGTCTAGGGACTGGACCAAAGTGGTGGCATGGCAAAGGAGAAGAGATGTTACACAGGTGAACTTGATAGATCTTGTCAACAGATTGGATATGGAAAATGAGAAATAGTGAGATTTGAGCCTGAGAGATTAGGAGAATGGTATTGACCTCTATAGAACGGGGGAAGGTCTAAGGATAAAGATAATGAGTATTGTTTTAGATATGTTTACCAAGGTATCTATTAAGCATCCAGTTTGATTTGTTTGAAAGGCAGTTGGCAATGTGAGAATAGAAATTAACAGGGCAAGAAAGGTAGATTTGAGAATCATCAACAGAGAGATAGTAATTAAATCCATGAGAGCTGATGAGATCATCAGGTAAAGCACTATATGGAGCAGAGAAGACAGAACCACACATAATGCTCATGGTTAGAAGATACATTCCAGAAAACAATTCTACAAAAGAAACTAAGAAGAAATGGTCAGATAGATAGGACCAGGGAAATGGGATGTCTGAAAAATCTAGAGAGAAAAGAACATTAAAAAGAAAAGGATGATCAACAAAGTCAAAGGCTTTAGAGAGGTCAAGGAAAACAAGAATTGAGAAAAGACCATTGCATCTGGCAACTAAATACATGCAATTTAAGAAGTCAAACACTAATATCTATGGAAGGAAATAATAAGTAACAGCTCTATATATAGGAAGTTACCAAGTCTCCTAAGGCAATTCCAAGGCTGTACAAGGTTACTCCATTTCATCCAATGGCTTTCTCTCTTTCTAAATTAATCACTAATTTTTGAAGGCTAACATCATTCTCAGTTAATACACATTGATTACTTGATTTATGCAATAGGTCAGTTCTTAATTTTTTAAGTAGTTACTTTAAGTAGGATGGGAGTCATCGACTTAATTGACACCCACCTTCATGCACCCTTACAAAAGATGTTGTTACAACCAGGGGCAATTTTGGTCTATCTGCAATGGAAAATACTCATCTGTATCCAGAGAAAGAATTGTGGGGGTTTGGACAAAGACCAAAGACTATTACCTTCAATTTAGGGTAAAAAAAAAACTGTTATCTTGTTATGTAATTTTGCTATCTCTTATACTTTATTTTTCTTCCTTAAGGATATGATTTCTTTCTCATCACATTCAATTCAGATCAATGTATACCATGGAAATAATGTAAAAACTACCAGAGTGCTTTCTGTGGGGTATGGGGGAGTCAGAATGCGGGAAATTTTTTAAAACTCAAAATAAATAAAATCTTTCCATTAACAAAAAACAAAAGATGTTAGAAAGGATAGAAATTTAGCAAATGAAAAGAGCAGAGGATGGAGAATATTGTAGGCATGGAAAAACTGCAAGATCCACTGTGTAATACATTGTAAATGGATCTCCTGTGTAAACTTAGTATTGAATAATATTCATTAGATCAAGAGACACTGTTATATAGAAATTTGTCATCCAATTAGGTCAATCATTATATATATATATATGCCATTTACAAAGATAGCTTTTTTGCTCATGAAATTGGACTAAGCAATGAACTGAACCAGAAGAGGAAAGGCAAGTACTCAAGTTTAAACTGAGAATGCTTTCTCTTTAGTAAATGACCTAGACCTATAGTATCACACTCAAATAGAAATAGATTTCTATCATTTATTCACTTACAAATTTTCAAATTAACAACATTACATCATATTTTGGGAAATTTTCTTAAATATTACACAATTACATCTTAATCTGGTTTGGGCTGCACTTGGGAGTTATGCCAATGAGTTTTCACCTCTAGTTTAAAAGTGAAAGCCTACATTTCAGTTTTCCAGTTGATGAAATAATAGACAGCACTTCTGTTTACCAATTAAATCTTTTAGTTAACAATTTGGAGTCACTCTAAATATATAACATTTCATGTAAGAATAAGTATTAATAATTGCGATTTGTATGAAAGGGGCTTATCAGGAAATTTTGCCATTCAACTTGACAGATTAAGTGAGTATAAGACTTGGTCTGGAACTTTTGAAAGGACCTTCATATAGACAATGTTGATACAGATTGTAGCATCATAGATTAGATCTGGAAGGGACATAAGAAATCTTCAAGCATAAGTCCCTCATTTTATATAAGAAGCCTTTGAGAACCCCAAAAGCTTAGATGACTTGACACAGTTTACATGAGTATCAGAGCTGTGATTTAAATTCAGGTCATATAAATCCAATCTCAACTTTTTTCCCCTTCCAAACAATATGGAGATATTCCCATTGGTACTTTAGAGCAAAGGAAGACCTAGTTAAGTCTTAGTGAGAACAGCTATTCCAAATAAGTAAATTGGTCTTAAGATACCCTTTGTTCCCTTCCAAAGGATGTTTTAGGAACTGGGGATTTCCCTTAGGATGAACTGATTGACCCAAACTCTTAGGAACAGTCTCCTTTGGATTAGATTATGAAGGGAGTTTTATTTGAGGACTCAGTTATTTTTCCTCCTCCCTTTTACCTTGATTCTAATGACATCAACTGACTACTGCAACAAAATGGTAATGGCAGAGTTGGGTCAGTAGCAAATGAAAGCTACATGTGCTTGCCCATGTGGATGAAGTAGAGAATTCCTGGATATATTTTGCCTTTCTTCTTCTTCCCTTTCTGACCACAGGTTGAAGACCAGATACCTGACTGTATATTTGTCCTTCCTCAGTTCAGAAAATGATAGTAACCTAAATAGTGGTAGAGTATCTGAGAAAAAAAAGATAGAAATTTCATGGTTCAAGTTGTTAGTTCATAAACCATGCCATTTATGAAACTTGGCATTCCAATTAGAAAAGGCATAGGATGTTGATCTTCAAAGTACACTGGAAAAAGTGAGCTCTGGAATCAGAGAAAATGAGTTCAAATTTCTTCTCTTATACTATCTGTATGACCAT
Source organism: Macrotis lagotis (assembly GCF_037893015.1). Lineage (NCBI taxonomy): Eukaryota > Metazoa > Chordata > Mammalia > Peramelemorphia > Peramelidae > Macrotis > Macrotis lagotis. The sequence continues at coordinate 118,607,188 of NC_133665.1, forward strand.
GGGCAAATCACTTCACTTTAGGGAATCTCAGTTTTCTCATCAGCAAAATGGGCAAGTTAAACATAATGATCTCTGGGCTCCTTTCTACTTCTAGCAACATATGTTTAGAGGTGAAAAAGACCTTAAGATTTGCCTTATCCAACCTCCATTTTAGCCTCTGAGATCTTAAATTTAGCTCTACATAAAAACACAGAATTTAGATAATTTAACTGCACCCATGATGCAGCTAAGAACACAGGAAGGGAAGTGACTTGCCCAGGCTCACAAAGGTAGTACTAGGTGCTCTGATTCCAAATCCTATACACTTTTTGCTCATTTTTAAAATTCATTGACCCAGTTTAATTCAGTTTAATATGGTATTTTATTTTTAATTCATACATATCAATATACTCAAACTCAAAAATCTTACAGTTTCATGCATTTTGGCATATCCCAATTTGCAGGTGAGATGGTTTATAAAATTGTTCAGTTTTATTTATACTAGATAACACTTAAACATATATCCTATAGGACAGCATTGGAAAAAAATATGGGGATGCAATTGCTCCCTATTAAAAGCATATCCCTTTAATGGTGAGATGCTGTCAATCCTTTTCATAAAGTAACCATCAGAAAAAAAAATATATTCATTTCCCAAGAATCCATGGCTCAGGGAAAAACTAACAGGCTTCAAGGCTTTTGTCTCTTTGGTCAGTTTGAATATAGCTCTGCTCAATGAAGGCTGAAAGTTATTACTGCTCAATGGTCTGTAATAAAGAAGGTGGTAGAATCAGCTGGATTCTGGGGAGACATATGCCTAGATCATTAAAACAAATGTCATAAATTGTCATCCCTCTCTATAGAGCCTCCAAAAATTTACAGACCAGCTAAGTGTATTGATGAGGTCTGTACTGGCTTCTAAAATCTATCCTTTATTATAGTATAAGGGTATCCTTTATTATTGTATAAGAATAAATCAAGCAATGAGTCAGTATTTGAGTCAGTACTCAAAAACTATCTCTAACACTTCCTAAGGGATTTGGATCTCAGTTTCCTCATCTGCAATATATCCAATATTTAATATTAATGGTATTAATTAATAGTAATAAGTACTTTTAAAGTTTGCAAAGCACATCTCATTTTATCTTCACAAGAAACCTGGGAGGTAAGAGATGGTTGGACAAGATAGCCCTTCTAGCTCTATCCCATAAAATTTATCTGTTAATCTGAATTATCAGAAGCCCCAAAAACCTTCTATCATTTGAAATAAGTGTCCATGGTAGACTTTAAAAGAAAAATTTCCCTATAATTTTCTGGCACAGTAGATATAGCACCCAATCTGGTGACAAGAAGATCTGAGTTCAAATCTGTGCTCTGACAGTTGTATGACCCTGGGCAAATTACTTAACCCTGTTTGCCTCAGTATCTTCAGTCATAAAATGAGCTAGAGAAGAAAACAGCAAACTCTTCCAAGTATCTTTGTCAAGAAAACCCCAAATGAAGTCACAAAGATATGAACATGACTGAACAACAAGAACAAAATCTTTAATTATTAAAGTATTTGTATGATATATCTACTGAAGCAATCTATACTCCTTCCAAAATGAAAGCATATAATAATAGTCCACAGGCATTTTTTAAGCATTTGCATTATTCTAGGGCCTATTCTAAGCATTAGATATGGGAAAAGTGGCAAAAATAATCTCTTTCCTCCAGGACTTTATATTCTAATGAAGTAGGAAACATTTGGATCAGTATGTATAAAATATATAAGATAAGAAGAAAAGCACTATCAACAAGACCATTAACAATAGTTGCCATTTACATAGCACTCTAAGATTAACCAAGTATTTTATACATGTTAATTCATGGTAAAAATGAAACATTTCAATATTTCTTAATTCTATGATTTCATCAGAGCATACACATCCTTGACTAATGCAGATGTTAATTCTTCTATGACTTAATACATGATGTTCAATAGTGTTGTGACCAAAGGATTCATCACCCTAAATCCAATGTAATGAACTTCTGAAGTTAACTAGTCTAGCCTTTCAGAAGATAGGTAGAGTTTTGGTAGAGTCTTGGTAGATCTTGTGATATTAAGTCAGTATAGTCATGGAGAAATCCAGAGCCTCATCCATGCTGTGGTAAGGTATCAGAGAATGACTTAAGGAGAGGCAACATTAAACATGGTTTGATTAAGGGGACAGAAGAAAAATGTCAATGTATTTGATCCATTTTTTCACAGTAAAAGAATCTTTCTATTTCTCCAAATATATAAAAAAAAAACCTTTAAAGCATTACTTGTAGAAAATTTCCAAGAGAAACCTGTGATTTTTACACTGTACCATTAGGACATAAGAAATGGTTCCATGTGAGCCAAAAGTAGACTTGATTTAGTTTGGCCTTTTCATATTTAGTGTCTAAAATTGTGAGAACTGATGAGTCACCAAAGAAAGGAAACTGAAAGGTCGGTTTTTGTGAGATCTTCTCCAACAGGCAGCTGAGCAGGGGGCAAAGTGAGTGAAGGGGACCTTTTAAAGAGGGATGGGGAGAGAAGCAGAAAAATGCTCAATGAGTTCATAGAGGTCTCATCCCCACAACCATATAAAGCATTTTTTCTTCTTAGAAAAGGTTTGATACTCCCATAGGGCTCAGTTATTAAGAAATGGTTTAGCTGTTTCCTTTGACCACAGCTGAGAAAATAGCTACTTAGGCAAAAAGAGAAAGAAGGAGTTGTCAGAAATTCATCTCTCCTTCCTTGACCCATCCTCACACTTCCTCTAAGACTTTCAAGTCTTCTTAGGAGGATAAAGTACTGGTCAAATACCTAAATAATGCTGAAATGACCCTAGGAGCTCTAAAAATGAATCAACCCAAACACTACCCTATCTTCTGTCCTGGAAAAAGACCCAAGAGTATATGGGAATGAAAAGCTCTGAAAAGAAGTTGATGGAGAGTGGACACAAGAAAGGACTTTGGACTTGTGATTAAGGGAAGAAATGTTATCAATAATGTAGAAAACTATAATGCACATAATTATAAAAAGTTTAACTCACATAAAACTTGAAGAGATAACTAGCATACTAGCATGACATGGGCAAAAAAACTCTTGAATGACTAGAGTACTAGGCTGAAAGATAAATATTGAAGTCTTGCATTTGGGTTCAAAAGAATCACATTCACCATTGAAGTTAAGGAAGCCATGGTTAGATATGTGATTTTCCTGAAAAGGAAAAAGAGGAATCTACAGCCTCAAAATGAGTCAATATATGATTTATCAAAAACAATATTGAGGTCATCTTGGGCTTTCATTGAGAGGCATAGCTCCCAGGAACATGAAGGTGATAGGCTCTGAAAACACTGCCATCATCTGACCTTATCTAGAGTACTTTATTCTAGTCTGAATGCCACAGATTGAGAAAGACTTGGCTTTTTCCAGAAGATAAAACAAGGCTATTGAAGTGACATGAGTCCATGTAATATAAGGATACTTTAAAAAAAAAAACTGCAGATACAGATATTTAATCAGGAGGGATAAAACAAAGGAGGATGAGATGATGAGAGAGGAATATAGAGGCAGTTTTCAAATATCTTAAAGTCTGCCATGTGAAAGAAAGATTGGAAGGTTTTTTTTTTACTCCAAAGAGCAGAATGAGAAACATGAATGGAAATTACAAGAAGAAAAATTTAGATTTGATGTACAAAAACCCTGCCTAATAATTAAAATCCAAAAGGGAAGTGATTTTCTTGAAGTAGCACATTCCCTTATTGAAGTCTTCAAGCAGAGGTAGAATGATTTACTTGTTGAACATGTCTGTTTGTTTGACCCCCAAAGTAACTATTGGTCTTGGCTTCCTAGATTCCTTCCAAATCTCCAACTCTACAACTCTGACTAGGATGCTGATAGCAGTAAATGCTGTACATCAGGTAAAATATGAGTGGATGCTGGTTGTGGAACAGGATGTTGGTGCTCTATTGAGAGAGACTAGATGCATGAAGACTGGGAAAACTAGCAAACTAGAGGATCCAGGGAGAGTCATTCTTAGATTACTGACCATTCACTGCCTTTTCACTTACACTAAGATGAAGAAAGGTGGAGAAACTTATACAACTTTTCTGACCTGGGTTTACTACAAAATTTATGCTACACAGTCTCAGATGGGTTCTCACTGCTGCTAGGTAATCATTTTGTATCTCCATTATCAGCTCTCTATCCCACTCTCCACAGCAACTTTTCCAAATTTTTTCATCCCTCCTCAAACCTCAGATTTACTCTCTCTGACAACCTGGACTCTCTCACATATTTTGACTCTTCTTTAACGACTCGTTACTTACTGACTACAAACATACTCATTTCCTATTTTGAAAAATCATGACCACTAGATGCTTCAGTCCTTGCTAATGATCATTCTATTTCTTTTTTTTTTTTTTTTAGGTTTTTGCAAGGCAAATGGGGTTAAGTGGCTTGCCCAAGGCCACACAGCTAGGTAATTATTAAGTGTCTGAGACCTGATTTGAACCCAGGTACTCTTGACTCCAGGGCCAGTGCTTTATCTACCATACCACCTAGCCACCCGTGATCTTTCTATTTCTCTTCTGATCTTTATAGCTAAATTATTTGAAAATACTATCTACAATAAGTGTCTCTTCTCACCCTCTTCTTAATCCCTTACAATGTGTCTTCCAAATTTATCATTTCACCAAAATTATTCTCTCTAAGTTACTATTGATCCCTTAGTTGCCAAATTCAATGACTTCTTTTTCAGTCCTCATTCTCTTCAACCTCTCTTCAGCCTTTGTTTATCACTGTTTATCACTCTCTCCTCTTTCATACTCTCTCCTCTCTAGGTTTTCCAGACACCGCTCTCACCTGATTTCCTCCTTCCTATCTGACTTTTTCCTTCTCTGTCTGCTTTGCTGAATCCTCCTCTAGATCACACCTTCTTACTATAGGTAATTCTCAGAGTACTGTTCCAGGCCCTCTGCTCTCCCTTGATGCTACTTCACAAGGTAATTTCACTAAATCCTATGTAAGGGGTAAGGAGGATTTAGAGGGAAAGATAACAAGTTCTGTTTTGGACCTATTAACATGTCTACTGCATGGTCAACATAAGATGTCAAAAAGGCAGCAGGAGATGTAAGATTGGGGGTCAACAGAGAGATCAGGGTATCTTAACTTGGCCAGAATTCATCAGTTCTTCCTCTAGAGGTAGATAGCATTTTTTTTATTTCATGAGTCTTTTTGGAAATGTCTTGGATCTTTGTATTGAAAAGAGCAGCCAAATTGTTCCACAGTTTATCAATATTACAAATTGCTGTTACTGTGCACAATGATCTCTCCACTTTACTTTGCATCAGTTCATATAAGTCTTGCTAAGTTTGTCTGATGCCATCCTCCACATTCTTTCTTATAGCAGAAGAGTATTCCATCATAATTATATGACAAAAGTATTATCTTTTGCTTCATTTTATATCTCTAATACTAAGTATAATTTATTGAACTGAATTGAAAAGGAATATATGCTAGGAAAATAGAAAGTCTCTGGACCTACATTGGAACCCACAATTCCATTCACATTGCAGAGATCTTTCTAAGGGTGGGGATGTTAATTTGCAAGGGCTGTGGCTAAACTTTCTGTGGAGAACGGAAATTACAGAGAGTGCTATAATTGCTTCATAAGAGAGGCTTGGGTCTTTTCTGTATTCATTTTTCCATAGTATCAGTAAATCTGCTCTAGGGTTATTGATTTGGGGGCCCTGCTATCTGCAGAGGGATTGGTGGTATCTTTTGAGCATAAGACAGATTCTATTAGTCCCATGGCAGATGTGGAAGGGACAAAGTTTTGAAAAGAACAGCTTGATGAGTAGAAAAAGCAATGGATTTAATACACGAGTATTAAACTGTCAAGCTCATCATTAGAGAAGCCTCTAAGACTGAATCTATTCTTGCTGTCAGAGGAATAAAGGTTTCATTGACATAAAGAAACAACAATACAGTAACATTATATAGGCTTTCTCAATGGTACATAGGTTTAGAGCTGGAAATGATCTTAGAGAATGTTTATTCCCATTTCCCTCACTTTACAAATGTGAAAACTGAGGTTAATAAAGAATAAATAATATATAAGAGAATAAATAATAAATAATAATAGAGAATAAATAAATTCATGTTGTATTAGCAGATGGAATACCCAAACCCAGATCCTTTGACTTCAAATCCATTCCTTTTTCTACTCATCAAACTGTTTTGTGCAAAGCTTACTAATAATACTAGCTTTCACAAATAATGAAATGAGAATTAAGGAGAGCTTTAGTCAATATTTCCTCATCACAAATATGCTTGGAATAAAGAACACAAAACCAAGTATCCTTAGATGGATTACCTTATCCTATGAAGTTCACTTTCCACCACACCCTAAACATCAAGAGACTTTTGCTCCTAATCAGCATTGTTTGCCTGGTTTTTGAGTTATTTAATGCTTTGTCTTTGAATCAATCATATTATCTTTGGATCCAATGTTCAGGGGAGTTATTTATAGATTCCTACTAAGAAAGGTTTTGACCTAACCAGAGTAGATATAATAGATGAAGCTTAAAGACATAGGACATAGTAGTTTTACATTTTTTCCATCAGAAAAAGGAAACAGAATTCTTTCTTAGTCCTGTTTCTCCTTCTTTTCTAAAAGAAGAAGGAGAATTCTTTTTTGTTCTTCCACCCTTCTCAGGTGACTGCATATTAGATATTTTCATTCTAGAAATAAGAGTGAATAAAGGCAAAAATATCTTTTCCTTCCCATGAAACACTAAAAAATGCCCAAATGAAAATGTTACTTGGTAGGATTATATGTTTATTTTTGAGCCAAAATCTTCCAAAAGTTACCTCACTAAAATGATATTCTTGTTTTAAAGGAGAAAGCTGTATGTGATTTACTGCAGAGAATTCCTGGGGGTTTTGCTGAAGAATATGAGAGGAAGCCCTACCTTATCAACAGGTCCATAGAGAACTTAGTTATCTTTGATATAACAGAAACAGTTTTCATAGTGGAGATTTACTCTTTTTTTATTGTGAGGGTATAGCAAGATCCATTTCCAATGAGAGGGATGGGTCAGTGTAGTTTTTCATCTTCCACAAAAATTACGCCACTGATTCAGATTATGACTATGTGAGAGTGCACTTTTGTTGCCCCTGTGGTCTTTATTGTCACTATTCACTGGGCATGCCTGGCCATTGAGGGACCCACTAATTAAGGTCCTCTTTAGGATTTGGCTACCAGTTGTCAGATAGAACAGCATGGTTACTTTCTACCCTTTTACAACATGTCTAGGATTAAGAGTTAGTGTTCCCATGGCTAACATTTTGTACACTCTATTGGATTTCACCCAGCATTGGAGACCCATAACTTTTGTCACTATGTGAAAAGCCAGCAGTATCTGTCCAGATAATCAATGGAAGGCATCACAAATAATTTTTTTTCTAAAATCACTGTGGTAAAAGCATCTTCCTTAAAGGAAAGTCTTAAGGATTTTTATTTTTCAAAATGAGTTACAAAATCAGCCAGGGCATTAATTCCAAGGATCAAGATGCCATGAAGGAGAAATTGATTGCAAAGAGATTTTAGAATAATTATTGTGAAACTTGAGTCATGTTCAAGGAACAACACTGGCAATGAATCCAACCACTGACCATTTCAATTTGACTGGATCAACACTAATGTAGCATTTCTTATCTGTAACTCAAGAGTAGCTGTTTAACCTAAATTTAGTGCAAGCTTAAAACCTTTAGCTGAGTTATTTGAGTTTTCCTTGACCTTTCTGAAATTTCAGAGGAACTGTGGATGGTTTTGTGAATGTACATTAAATGTTGTTATATTGAATCTGTCATTTTTGTACTAGATAACAAATTGCATTAACAAAGCACAATAAGAAAAAATATGCTTAAAATAAAATCTTCTCCCCCTATAGAAAAAAATGAGTAAATGGGGATGGCAACCCTATTCTGTATAAGCTTGGATACTATGAAGTAGAAAAATGGAGAATCCCTTTTTTTTATAAAAATCATGCTCTATAGTACATAGCAAGAGCTATAAATCAGGGCCACAAGAGGAATGAAGATTGTCAAAAGTAAGGGTTCTCGTCTTTCACATTCAACAGTCTTCAACTCCATCCCAGACTTTTTTTTGTTTTTCCCCAATTCCAATTGTTGAGGTCTTATTTATGTGAGAGATAGTTCAACGTTTCTTTCAAAATGTTAACTTTTCCCCATTGGAGTATGAATTACTCTGGTAGTTTTTTTTACTTATACTATGCATAATGGTAGGCAGAACTCTTCCATTTTCTTCTATTTGTTACCCTTTTAGTTTAATTAATAAATATTTTTGAACACCCTTTCTTAGTTCATATATCAAAGATTTCTTCAGATTCATTTCCATTTCCCCATTGCTCACTTTACTGGTTTGTGATGCTTTATTGTTCTAATTTTTTGTTACCTTTCTCTGTAAAGTTTTTTTGTTTTTGTTTTTTTTTTTTTTGGCAAGGCAAACGGTTAAGTGGCTTGCCCAAGACCACACAGCTAGGTAATAAGTGTTTGAGACCGGATTTGAACCCAGGTACTCCTGACTCCAGGGCCAGTGCTTTCTCCACTGTGCCACCTAGCCACCCCCTCTGTAAAGTTTTATAAAAGATTTTGCACTCTAAATTAGTGCTATTCTTGACTTTCATAACTATCTGCTGGGCAATTAATAAAGGTTTTATTTTCATTTTCTGACTGAGTCAGTTTCTGTGTTCTTTGAATGCCTCATTTTAGTTTTTTTATCAGATTTCCCAAAAGAAAGAAAATAATCAGTCAATAATATTACTTTACCTTTTTTCAATCAATGGTTAAGACCAAACCTTCTGGAATTGAAATTAGAGGTGAAAAACATGATCACAAATTATTAAGTATGAAATATATGCATATTTGTTATATAATATAGGTATTATATGTGTTATATACTGTATGTGGACACACAGAGTAAGGATTGGGGGAATTAGAAAAGATCTCTTGTAAGAAGGAGCACTTAGGAGTGAAGTCTGAAAAAAAACAGATAACACCAGGGATAGAGGTAAAAAGAGAGAACATTCTAGGCATAGGGAATGGCTAACAGCCTCTTCCTTGCACACCTTATCTTACCCTTTTAGGAAACTGTCTCTAGTCATATGACCTTTCCTAACCAGGACATCTTAATTTCTGATCTAAACTGCATTAACAGTGTAGCGCCCCCCCCCAACGACTCCAAATTGGTTAGCTTCCCTGGATCTTAGCCCAACCACAGCAGTTTTTCTTGCTTCCCTTCTCCCCATCTTTGATGATATAATTCTTGCCATCTCCCTAAATACATATTTATTTTTTTAATTTTTCTTTCTGTATCTTTCACTTGTAGGTTATCCTAGCCCCATTTTTCAAACTCAATCTCTTTTATGCTATTTACACTTGCTTTTCAGTTTTCTCTTTTATAGGCTTTTTACCTCTGTTCCTCTATTCTATTTACCTCTATTTAACTTTATTCTAGAAATGTTTAGTTGGAAGGAATCTCAGGAGATCATTGAAAATCTACTCACCTCATGAGCATCATTCATACTCAGCTATTCAAGTTAAACATAGTAGAAAAGTTCATATAAATAATATGATTATAATATATGTAATATAGAATCCTTTATACTTCAAAACTTCCAGAATGTTTCCCTGAACTCTTCCAGTAAGGTAATGATTATATTTTTATAATATTTCCTTCCTAGCTCAATAATGTATAGTTTTATAATAAAAAAACAAGTACAATCAATTTGTATTTTTTAAATCTGCAAGATTGTCTATAACATTCTATAAGATTTTAAAAATATAGCCTCTCTGCCTTGTACATATAATTCATAGGTATTTGTGATTAACAAAATTATTCAGATCATGATGTTTAGATGGAGCTAAAAAAACTTACCAAGATCCTGCTCATTTCTTTACCAAGAATTTTTACTCAATTCATAAAGCTTCAGCTAGAAGAAAAAGGCCAAAATAAGCAGATGAATGAAAAATAACAGTAAAAGTTAAAAGAGTTCTTTTAATTCAGTTCTTTAAATTCAGATCCTTCTCTAGATAGTTTCCTCTGTTGCCAGTCACTTCCTCTGGCAACTACTTTTCTTGGTTACAGGTGAGATTTCTGAGGAAAACTCAGGCTCTCCTGAATTAACTGTCATCTGCCCATTCATGTATGTAGCTATGGTATCACATTTGTTGTTTGTACTAGTGGTGTGAGTCGCATTGTAGTTATGAATAGCTATTGAATATCCTTATATAGCCCTTGAGGGATTTTGGTTAGGTAATGCTACCCAGAAGATCTAAAAGGTGGACATATTCTATGCACTTTCTCCTCAGAATGTTCATTCACTGAAGATTAGAAAGCCCAAAAGCTTCAGAGACACCCTAGACTCAGAGACAAATAGCGACTAAGGGAGAATGAGGGCACCCACCATTTCTTCCTCCAACTTCATTCTCACCACTGGACAGATCACAGCAGCGTTCTACTCATTTTCAGTCAGAAAGGAAATTAGATCATTGGGCAATCTTTTTTTTTTGATGTAAATAAAATTCTTAATAGCATCTTCTGAGATTTTAATTATTCCAGTCATTAACCAATTAGATTTTCATTATCATATAGTGCCACCTTTCAGATATGTAAGGCTAAAAAGAGACTTCCAAAATGTTAAATGTTGAATTGGAAAAAGTCAGGAAATGTCTATACATATAATCTACCATGGAGAACAAATTTGAGCATTCTCTAAATACTATACTTTAAATGATCAAATCCCCGCAAAAGAAGCTGAAGCAGCTGTTTGGGGGGTTTACCCTATGCATATGATTAGTTGTCTAATATATAAATAATTCCTGATTACTTTCTCCTTAGATAATCTGGACCAAACAACTTGTTTTAGTCTTTGATGGAACACAAGGCAAAACAGCCTCGTCACCCCATCTGGCTACCTATTTTTTGGAGAAAATGAGCTTCTCAATTATAACCTTGGCCCCCAAAGTTCCTTTTGAAATTAAAATGAAGCATCCTTCCATCTCCTTCCAAAAATGAGGGAACACTGAATCTTCCTCTGGAACTATAGAGATTAAGAAAAATATCAAACATGAAATAATATTTCCAATATTTAATACTACAAGTGTAGCCCCATATGCATCTTCTAGGAACAAGATGAAAGCTCCAGAAGTGAACGAGTAATCATTCATCAAGGCTTTCAAAATTGGGTTGAAAGGGAATGAGACCTTGCACCAGAAGTTTGAGACACTGAGAATGAAGAGAATTGAATAAGGAGATTGAAAGGTTTTCTAGTCTTAGTATCAAAGTTGGGAAGTAGGATAGAAAATGTTTAATGGGGTGGGAAGCAATGAGCTGCCTTGGGGTGGTCAGACAGATAGACTATAGCAATCCAAATGAGGAAGAGCCAAATTGGTAGTAAACTCCTATCCACCACTGGGCTGAAGAACCCATTGGCTAAGGGACTCTCCTTTTGCCCTTTACTTTCATCTATTAGGGGGAGCTAAAAAAATCTGTCCAGTTTTGGTTTTGGTCACTGCCAATGGTAGTTTGTAAACATGACTGTCTTTTTATGAGTCGATATGTTCCCATTGCATTTTGTCAATGACCCTGGAAGGTTTTGTATTTCCCAGAATATCTCCTTTGGATCCTGAAATCCTAGGGTAGGAGGCTAAAAACCTCCCTGAAGGTTTTCAAGTCACAGTTAGGTTTCATGGATGATCCTCTAACTCTCTATAACTTGAACTTGGGGTTCACTCAAATTTCTCCTGGAAGAATGAATCAATGGAGCATGTTGCCATCGATGATATGAGCAAAAGACTTTGAAGCTAATCTCTATCCCTGATACTTGAAGGGAAGTGAAAGTGAGGGAGCACAGAACTTCACAGTCCACAAAGAAACTTGGTATTACACAAGAAAGAGAAAACTCTGACCTTTTGAAAATTCAGCTCCTTCCCCTACACATTTGCTAGAGAAAACACTTGTATTTATAAGTTTGGAAATTACAAAACAGTTCAGAGCTGATAACAGATGAAATGAAATTGAATTTTTCAAGCTGAGAAACATAGAAGGAGTTTTTGAAATACGGCTTATTTGAATCCCAAATCCCAGAATGCCATGCCAACTCAGTGGGCTTCCTTAGCAGTGCCAGTCAGTAAATTTTCCTCATGAACAAAAAAAAAAAAAAGCAAAAACAAAAACAAAAAACAAAAAAGCATACTAATAGCTCCTTTCCTTGGTTGGCTTATGTCTCAGAGTAGATCAACTTCTTCTCTGAATACTTTATGAGTCAGAATTTTGGATGACTTTTCCAATTTTTTAGCCTCTATAATTTATTGTACCATAGTGAAATTGCTATTTAGAAATGATTTATAAATACTCCATCCTAATTAAGGACCATATTTTAGAATATCTCCACAGTCAGAACCCAATATATAAGTAGGCACTTAGGAATGCTAATCAGAGATGACCACTTTGAAAAATTTCAAAGTATGCTGTAGGTCTATGCTCTGGTTGATGAATTTCAATGGGAAATAGAAATTCGTTGAAAATATGAAAAGTCAAAGAAACACACTAATATTTTTTCATTGCAAATTCTAAACCACATGGTATTACTTTTAGAATATACTCCTTTGCCTCTTCTTACTGCTTTTTCATTCTATTAATAATTTTTATTCAAGCAAGTACAACATAATCACATTTATTTCTTGGAGTTCCCATTTTGCAGGTGAGAAAAATTAAAGCACGGGATGATGTTTGTGAAGATGACGATATATATGTGTATGCATATACATATATATCCATGTATATGCTCATATATTTATATACTATATATATAAACTTGCATGTTTATAGTGTGCTTTTTATGCAGTTTCTTATATCAAAGGACTTCACTACAACCAAGTAAGGTTATATCCTACAAAAATAATTTTCTGCATTTTACAGATTTGCAAATAATTTCAGAGATGCTAAATAACTTACCCACCCTGATAGTAGCTGACATGTAATAATGCTTTAATGGACTTTATGAATATTATCTCATTTGACCTTCAGAAAAGCTCTATCTACATTCGTGTTAAGTGATTTGTCCTGATCACAGAAATAATAAGTTTCAAATGTGGGACTTCAGACTCAGGTCTTCCTGGGTCCTGCTCCAGGTCCAGCCCCTATTCTCTGAGAGTGTCTGAGTCAATCAAGGTCAGACCTCCACCTTCCTCTCATAGATGTATTTGCCCATCAGCAGCAACTGTGAGCTAGGGTCCACAATTAGCCTTTGCTTTGTCAAGTCTATCGCAGTTTAGGTAATCATAGCACGGGCGATTCTCTTTGGGTCATTTTGAGACAAACTTGACTGCAGAGACAGAGAGAGACAGTGGTTTGAAGTCCCCTCCAGTCTTTCTATGTAACCTAGATGTGATTTCATGTCTCTATTATGTTTGTGTTTTGCCACCTAACACAATTTGACAGACATCATTTTTCGAGTTGGTCTAATACCATCTGTGAATTGCTTCACTTCCAACTTAGAGATGAGAACTGTCTAAACTGCCACTTTACCACTGAAATAAAACGTCCCTTCTCTAATTGCTTTTTCTGCCAAAGAGAAAGAAGAGAATGAAGTAAATGTTTGTCCTCTCTAACTACTTTAAATGCTCTGGAGGCCAAGAAGCTTGTTCTCACTTAGAGCCAGTGTGTTATTTTTCCCTGCTCTACATCCTAATTTTCCTAATCTATTTTTTTTCAATAGAGCCACACAAATGACTCTTCTGACTGTCAAATATTAGAAATGTTTCATGATAGTAAATGATTAGTCACATTTCCATTATATATAGGAATTTTTCATTTACTGTTATTGGGTCCCTTGGAAACATATCAGAACTCTTTCTATCTTGGCTCCATCTGTATTGTGCTCCCAAATTGGGGGTCGTATACAGGAATTTTGTACAGAAATAGTCATGGGCAAAAACGTATAAGTAATTCTTAAGAAGACTTTCAAATAAGGATTCTTTATCCCACCTCATCACAATTGGATTTTATCACCTCATTTCACTTTTGTAATGATTATTTTGTCCCAAATATTCTACCAGTCTACAACAAAAGTAGTTGGTAGGATACAAATAAAGTACTGCTTCAGAGAAGTCCGAGTTCAAATTCAGTCTCAGATATTTTCTAGTTGTTTGACCCTAAGCAAGTCACTTAATTATCTACCCCCTTCAACTCTAAAATGAGGATCATAGCACCTACTTCAAAGGGCTGTTGTGAAGTTAAGATTATCGATATAATATTTGTAATACAGTGCTTGGAACACCGTAGGAATTTAATAAATGCTTGGTTGAGTTTTTTCCTTTCTAGATCCTAGGGTTGTTGTGAGAAAAAAAAGAACCACTTATAAAGCAATTTATAAATTTTAAAGCATTATATAAATCCTGGTTATTATGTGTCAACGTATATAAGCCACATCTTAATATAGGACACATTTCTAAAAGAAATATCTTTAAAAATAAAATAACTATTCACATAGGAAAATACTGAAAAAATAATACTTAAATATAGGACACAGGGTTTATACAAGACAAATTTGGGGGAAAATATAGACTATTCACTTATTCATTCATTCCTTCAAATCAAGCGGCAACTTTTCCTTTATTCTAATCCAAAGAGTTGCTTCACGTTTTCATCATCTTTATATCTTAGCTGGAATTCATAGTAATTTTCCAAGTCCTAGTTCTTTTTTGAATTTTCTGATATTTACTATATTCTTCTCCCTCTTTTCTGTAATATATCAAGGTCATGCTTCTTCAAAAATATTGGTGTATTCACTTTCATTTCACCAAGTTCTGAATCACAAACACAGAAACTTTGGTGCTTTTTAAGACCAAAAAAGAATTCTGAGTAACTATAATTTGGGGAGGTAACAGAAAATTCCAGCATTTATTTTTTTGTTTGCTTTAAAGCTCCCATAAAAACAGAAGCCAGATGCTCAGAATGTACCAAGGCCAGTGGGTCTGCAAAGTAATGGAACCCCTGAGCAAACAAATCTAGTTTAAGCATGGTATAGGCAAAATCAGAAAGTGATAACTGATGCCAACACCAAAAGTTATTTTCTAAATAAAAGAAATTTCAAAACTTTTTTAGTGTTTGCGAATTATTATTGAGTGGACTTGCTTATCTTTTGAGTTTCTAATGTTGACTTTAAAAAAGATTTGACTTTTATTTCTTGATCTGCTTCTCCTTTTCCATTTATATTCAAACAAATAACTTATGTGATTGGCACTTTTTTTTTAGAATGAGGATTATAATGCAATAATGTAATATAGTCTATCCAGTTTAGGATTACTAACAGGATGCAAACCATAAGGTTCTTTTCCCAGTCTGGATCAACAGTGATGTTTTGTGTTGTCTAGGCTTGAACTTCAAATAAATCATAAAATCAATTCTCAGATTGAAGAATACAGACTTAAAGAATTTTAGAATTGGAAGGAACCACAATGCCTATCTGATCCAACCCATATCTAAAAGTAAGTATTTCTCTAGCATATCTCATGATAATTAGGCATCATTTTCCAATGAGGGTGAACTCATGCACAAGAGGACATGTTCCACTCTTTGGTAATTTGGTTATGAAATTAAAGGTTCTTTACACTTATTTTCTCATGGGAAAAGGTGTAAGTTTATCAGTGTCAGCTTTAAAAGCTTGTAAGCCTTAGGTAAGCAAGGAGACATTCAAAAAACAGTCATTTCCCAGGAAACCATGGATAAAATAATATCTTCTACGGTACAAGGCTTGAAAGATTCTCTTCTTGAAAGGGTCCTCTTTTACTAACTCCATGTAGTACTGTAGCCCTAGTTTAGAAAGCTAGTTGATAAAATAAGATCCCCCATCTAATTAAGCCATGGTTGAATGATGTGGACAATTATGTCTCAAAAGGAGAAAGTCATGCTATTTATAGATATATGAAAAAATGATCCAAATCACTAATAGAGAAATACAGATTAAATCAACTTTGAGTTTTCAGCTCACACCAATCAGATTAGCAAAGGAGACGCAAAAAAAAAATGTAAATGACAAAAATTACAAGGTCTTTTGGGAAACAAATAAATTGGTACCCTTTGGTAGAGTTATAAATTGGTCCAACTATTTTGAAAAGAAATTTGAAACGAATCCCTCCAAATTGCTAAATTGTGTATATGCCTTGATTCAGAGATATAATTACTAGACTTCCACTCCAAAGAGATGAAAGAGGAAAAACCTTATAAATACAAAAAATATGGCAATTCTTTTTGTTATGACAAAGAAGTAGAATCAATTAGGAAATAACTGAACTAATTATAAGTATATGAATTTAATGAAATTCTTTTGTGGATTCATTATAGTGGAGTTCACTATAAGTGAAATAAGTGAAAAAAGAGATAGTTTCAGAAAAACATGAGAAGACTGGTATGAAAAGATACAGAGGGAAATGAGGAGAGCAAGATAAAATGTTTTATAAAATTGCAATGGAATACTACAGTTCTATAAGAAATGATGAGCTTGGATGATATGAGAAAAACATAGCCATGTGTGAAATAATAAAGAATGAAATGAGCAGAACCAAGAACTGTTGCATACAGCAACATTGAAAGATTTTTTTTAAGAATAACTTTGAGTGAATAAGTCATTTTGACAACAATAAATTTCCAAATTAAGTACAAAAGACTTTTGAAGGAATATCCTATCTTCATTCAGAGAAAGAATTGATAAATAGATATGTATATAATGATTTTATAAGTTATGTCTAACAGTAGCCATTTCTAGAGTGGGGGAAAGAAAAAAAGAAAACTTATATGATAACTTTATGTTTTAAAGGAATAGCAATTTGTGCATAAATAGATTTGATGTTTCATCTTTTTAAAAAATTTATGGGATGTTATGCATTGTAATATCCCATAAATTGTAAAATCCCATAAATAAGTATTTAGAGATCAAGTACAACCCTGAGAGACCTGCTGGACAATGCCATCCATACCTAAGGGGGGGAAAAAAACTGTGGAGTCTGAATGCAGAGCAAAGAATACTATGTTCACTCTTTTAAAATTTAGGTTTTTCCTTTATCATAGTTTTTTCTTTCCCCTTAGTTCTAATTCCTCTTGTACAGAATGACTAATATATAAATATGTTAAACATGAATGTACAACTTCTACCAGACTATAATCAGTCATGGGGAGGATGTATGTAAGTGGCAAAATAAAATAAAATTTCAATTAAAAATTATAGTATGTTATGGAAATGTTTTATTCCATAAATTAAAAGTAAAATGAATATTTTTAAAAGATAGCAATTGTGATCGGAGAAATAATCAATCATAATTCCAAAGGACTAATGATGAAGAATGTTAATCACCTCATGATGGAGAAATGATGAAATAATATGCAAAATGAGATATAATTTTGAGCCTACTATATCCAAAGTATGGAAATTTATTTTGCTTGACTATGCTTATTGCTAGAAGGACTTAATGTTTCTTAGTTTCACTATTTTCTCAGTTAGGGGGAGTGACTAGGGAGAAGGTAATGGGGGGAATAATAAATGCTTAAAAATGAAGATAATGTTGATGCTTTCATTAAAAAACAATTAGTCTTTGGGAAGCCTTCCTTCTCAGATTATCTCCATTTTATCTTATATCTATCTTGTTTGTAAGGTATCTTCCACATCAGAATCTGAGTTCCTTGAAAATAGGAACTGTCTTTCACTTTCTTTGCATCCTCAGTGTTTAATTCAGTTGCTGACACATAAAAGGCACTTAATAAATGCTTCTTCATTTAATTTTATTTGCCTTGCTCATGGACTTTATTCTAAGATACCTGACTTGGATTTGACATTGCCCAATTGTGCTCCATTTTTATAAATACCCAGGTTTCTAAGCTTTTGTTAATGATTCAGGCAATTTTCTAGAGAAAGATCCAAACTCATTCCTCTAACCCACAAAAGCTTCCAGACTGAGCTTCCATTTCAGTAAATACTATCAACATATATGGAGGCAGAATCAAGATAACAAAGTAAAGGGATATTTTTTTTTCTCAAGCTCTTTCAACATTCCCCCCCTTAAACAATTGAAAATCATGAAAAAACTGAATTCTAAGCAGCATAATTTTTTTTTTAAAAAAAAAAGCAAAGTGAGTTAGTTTTCCAGCCCAGGATATCTTAGAAAAACAGAAAAGAAGTCTGTAATATTGAGGTCAAGGCTATTCAGAAGCACAGAATTCCAGAAGTCCTGGAGGTCACTATGGTGGCCATAGCAGTAATGATGCTTGGAGAGCACAGCTCCCAGAGATGAAGAGGATTGAACACTTTGTCAGAAAGAGATTATGAGGGACCCCTGTTCTAGCACTAGGTACAGAACCAGGTATCATATAACAAAATTCCACTGCCCATTTCCTAGTTCTTTGTTGCAGTTCCAGGGCAGAGGGATGGGTGGAGGTATTATTTGGGAGCTTGGGCCAAATCTATATAAGGAAAAGAGCTCAGACTAGAACAGACTTGTATCTTAAAGGATAGAAAATTTACAAACTTTTGAATGATTTATGAAAACATCATGATCGAAAAGGCTAAAACTAGGAAGAGTCTCTCCCTCCCCCCCTCCTTTTCTCTCCCTCTCTCTCTCTCTCTCTCTCTCTCTCTCTCTCTCTCTCTCTCTCTCTCTCTCACACACACACACACACACACACACACACACACACACACACACACACAGCCTCGAAGTAAACAGTCCAATTCTTACATAAAGTCTGAAGTAAAAAAAAAAAGGCTGGGAAAATGAACAAAGAACAACAAAAACAATCTGACCACAAAACACTATTATGGTCATAAGAAAATTCAAAACACAAACTCAGAAGTACAAAAAGATTTGAAAATATCTTTAAGCAGAGCCTTAAAGAAAAAAATGACCTGCATACAAGTACAACAAGAATTCCTAACAGAACTAAAGACAGAGTTTTTTTTTCAAAAAGCAAAATCAAAATCAAATAAGTGCAAGAAAGGAAAAATTTGGAAAATAAATGAGAGCAACATAAGACAATTATGAAGCCTAATAAGAGGCAAAATGATACTGAAAACAATAACTCCTTAAAAATCAAAAATGGTTAAATGCTAAAAGAGGTTCAAAATGGGACTGAAAAAATTATTCCTTCAAAATTAAAATTAGTCAAGTAGAAGATAATTAATGTATGAGATAATAAGAAGCCATAAAACAAAGTCAAATGAATGAAAAATAAAATGTAAAATACTTCATTGAAAAGCTAACAAGTTGGCTAACACGGCAGGAAAGAAAAATGACAAATGCTGGAAGAGATATGGAAAAATAGATATGCTAATGGGCTATTGGTGGAGTTGTGAACTTGTTCAATCATTTAGGACTATGGCCAAAGAACTATAAACCTGGGCATACTCTTTGGCTCAGTCATATGGGTACTAGATTTTTATCCCAAAGAGATAGAAGAAAAAGGGAAAGGACCCATATGTACAAAAAATATTTATAGCAGCTCTTTTTCTTGTGGCAAAGAATTAGAAATTGAAGCTATGCCCATCAATTGGGAAATGAATAAACAAGTTATTAAATATCTTTACAATGGAATACTATACATATCTATATGTATGTATATTATCAAAGGAGTTCTAACATCTGGGAAAGCAATATTCTATAGAGTAATCAAACATTTATGAATTAAATTAAATACTATATTTGAACATAGGTTGACCATATAAAGAGAACAGAGAATAGCAGATGTTTGATTTGAATGTAGCAGTACTATCAAAGTTAAAAAAAAAAAAACTAGAGGAAGTCTTCCAAAATGTTGTGAAGCTTTTCAGTAGAAGATTTATGGAAAGACATGAACAAATTGTACATTACGAGCTGGCATGGATGGGTTATAATCAAGCAAGCAAGAAAGCATTTATTAACTGACTATTATGTGCAAGTCAAGTGATTACCCACACTGATGAGATCACAGATCCATCAAAGTTTATTCATATTCCAGCTTTCAGATCATAAGTAGAAAATAGTCATGTTGACCTTTTCATTAGCTATGTTGAGCTATTACTATTTATGAAGATTTGTAATTTGAATGGCATTTTGAGGATTGATACTGTATTATATATTAGTAGTGTTCTAGATAGTCTCTTATTGAGATGTGTCTTATGTAATTGATATGTCTAATTTCATATTTCAAGGTAGCCTAAATAGCCCTGTAATTTCCATTATAACATACTCAACCATTAGACTTCCAGCTTTCTGCAAAGCTATCCAGATAAGGAACCATCTACTTCCCAAGGCAGCCCATTTCACTTAGGGATAGGTTTAGTTCTTAAGGAGCTTTTTCTTGAAATCATGCCTACAGTAACTTATTTGGAATTTTTACTCAAGCTCCTGATTCTGTTCTCTGAATACAAACAAAATCAAAATGTAATCATTCTTTCATTTGATACTGTTTGATATACTTGATGAAATCTATAATGCACCACCTCACCCAACTCCTCCTGAGTCTTTCCTAGGGTAAAAATCTCTAGTTACTTTACCAATTAATCAAACAGCATAGACTCAAAGATAGTATATAATGCTGATTACTTTCCTTTCGGATATTCTTGAACTTACCAGTGTCCTTCAAAAATTATGGTACGTGAGCCTAGATGTGGTCTGTCGAGGGCTGAGTTCAGGGAAAATGAGCACAACCTTATTCCTGAAATCTATGTGTCTCAATATAGCCCAAGATCACATTGAATTTTTGGTCTTTTAAATGATATTAATAAACGCACCTTAAAATTACAGCCCACTAAAACCCCAGATCAGAGTAATTTTCTTCAAAGCATTTAATAATAATGTCTAATCTCTTAGCTGACCTTTGTGACTTCTATGATGTATATGTTTTTCTATGTGTATAGTATATGTATAGAATATAATGACCAATTCTTACAAGACAAAATATTTATGATCAGTACCATTAAAAGCAACTGTTTTTCACTACATTAGCAAGAATAGAGAGGCAGCATATTTGAGTGTTCTCCCAGTTGGGAAGTTTTTTGATGTATCAGACTCCTTTGAAAGTTTATTATTTTCATTTAAATAACTTTGTTTTAACACTAACAATTTTCTAAAGATGCATTTATATTTATTCCATTTGCAGAAAATCTACTTGTTGTGGGTTCAAGAAGTTAATTTCCCAGTTTAGCAAAGGGTTCATTTTCATATGCACATCCACCTACAATTAAGTAGTAAGTGCTCTCTAATGGACAGTTACATGACGAACTAGAAGACTAAAGAGTAAAATCAGAACCTAATATTCACTAACATATAGTGAATGTGTGTCCCTCAGCATGTTATTTAACCTTTCAGTTACCCAGGCAACTAACTTGGAACCCTTAGATATGCTTAGATTATAGGGGGGGAAAGTATTGATTGTCTTTGGTAGCAGGATAGTCCTCTAATGAGAATTCCCCGCACCAATTAAATCATGGCTCTGGATGTTAATAAAGGATGGAGGAAGAGCAAATCTTAAATCACATGGCCAAAAATGAGCTGCTTTTGTGGAACAATCTACTGAAGATAAACAACTGATAAAGATCATTCCTGCCAAAAAGCACCTTTGCTAAAGATTACTGCTGTTAAAATTCCCTGCTCTATTTTTCCCCTAGATGTGGGATTAGATGAAATATAAAGACATCACAGATCTGGGAGGAAACATCAGAGGCAGCGCCATACCAGAACATTTATTCATCATCTAGAGACCCAACCAACTTCCAAAAACTCTAGTTGATACTTGTAAGTTATGTTTTTGGCTCTGCTTTCCCATTCTTAAATTTCTGCCCTATAATCATTCACTTAGGAGAGCACTTGCTGCTTAATTGTGGAGAATGAACTCAAGAAAGTGATCACCTCCCCAGTTACTAAAATAAACTCCCAGAACTCAGAACAAGGATGTGTTTTCTGCAAATAAAATTAGCATAAGACTATCTTTAGAAAGTTGTCAATGTTATTGAAAAGGCAAATAAACTTTCAATGAAGTCAAGGATGTCAAGGAACTACCAAACTGGCAACCCCACCAAAAACATCATTTAACTTGACACTGATTAGTCCCATGGCTAGAAATAGGTCAGAGCTAAGGCATAGATAGCTATGGGGCACTGTAGAGAACTGAACAGTTATTGCTCCTTGGATTTGCTACTTTTCTGTATATAAAAGAGAAGATAGCTTCCTAAAATTGTCCATAGGACAACTATTTTGAAGGTTTTCTTCCCATAAAGTAGTGGACTTGTTAATCATTTCAAAATACATCCTATTGTCTTGTCATGTTCTCTTTGGAAAGTACAGAGAAATATTACTGAATATGAAGCATATTTCTTATATGTCGATTGTTTGTCCAGATGGGATGCAATGTTGAAAGTTTCACTCCTACTACATTAATCACCATGATATGGTCTCCTTTTTTCTTCAAAGACTGGCAACAATGTCAGAGAAAAATTCATCATTTACGGGCATTTCCTCATAAATCAGGATAAATATAGAGATTGCATTCTGCAGACAAATGTTTTAGTTAAAGTGCAAACTTAAATTGTTATTTAGCTGAAAGATTTCAATAGCAAGAGAATGCAAAAATGCACTTATTATTTTTACTGGTGCTGCTGCTGATGTGAACAAAACCATTGTTTCTCCTGCATTGGAGCTTATTTCCTCACCTTTCCATAATCAACTTCTTGCACAGATCATTTGTTTTCACATCTCTTTTCTTGGACTCATTCTTTCTTCACAGTGTATGATTTGATTGCATGCATATGTGTCCACAGGGCAAAAAGCATTTGACAATCTTTTGATTGGAGTGGGCTATGTGTTAGGCTGAGAATGAGAACAAGCAAGGGTAGTTGGCTATTGAGTTGCCTGTGTCAATCTTCCTGAAGTGGAAAGTGAGGTATAAAAAGGCAAACTATAGAGTTGATTCAGATGTAGACAATCACAGTCACCTAATCTGAGAATTGGGCAGGAGAATGGGCATGGGGGAATGTCCTAGAAATAGTTAGTGGTAATGATGAAAGAACTATGATTGTAGGTATATATATATAACCCAATAAATAACCCGATGAATCTGTTTTGTGTTATTTAAGAGAGTGTGACTTTGGTGTTGTTCCTATTCAAATATTATAGAATTTAAAGTTGGAAGGAAATCCAAAATGAGTGCTCTTTGCTCCCATGGTCCATTAACTATGAGACTCATTCCAGGAAAAATTTAGCAGGTGTAGTTCGTTATTTAGTGACCTCCTAGATTCCTTTTCAAAACATTTTTTTTTACCTCCTGGTTCCACACAGACACAGTACCCAATGTCCTCACCTTACTATTTTCTCTCTCGCTAGGCATTCCTTCCTCTGGTGCCTCCCTTTATTTTCAAAGGATGCAAAATTGCCTCTCCCTCTCTCCACCTGGCCATCAAAATTCCAATTGCCTTCAGCCAGCTGTTACTTGTTTTTTTCCCTGGGCTAGGTGTAAGGAGGAAAGAAACTATTTGATTTCATTCATAATCCCTCCCAGGATTTTAATTTCAAAAGAAAAAGCCTTGTTAATCCAAATGCCTTTCAATTTGGTAGTATTTCAAATATCAAGAGGGAAATTGTGGAGGAAGGTGGCTTTCAGGAATTCATCCAGGAAAGTCGGAATGTAGGATCTGCCAACCAGTGGTAGGTTATTCATGCCTGCTTGGAGAGGTGATACTAAGACTCCTTTTTTGCCACAAAAGTCACTTTGAAATTGGAGAGCAGGACTTCAGTCAGAGGGCCAGAGTGCTCAGAATCAAGTTAGAATGGGCTAGATGGAGTTATTTGCAGTCACTATTGATTGCAATCCAACCCCTATGCCAAACTTGCAGGGATAGAAGGCCTAAAAATAAAAAATAAAAAAAATTCGTTCTGGAAATTGCTAAGTTGTAGATTTATTAATAACCTATGAAAGGACAGGTCAAACTCATGGAGAGTAAACAAGGCCATCATCCATTGAACAAGTCAAAAATCAAGTAAGCAGCAAAAGTGCTAAGATACTACCTTAGTGAATCTGAAATGCTATGGGCACACTTTTCACTGCTGAGCTCACATCACCTGTGGTGAAAGTGTTGTGACTGAGTGCTTTAATCACTACAGTAGGAAATTGTACTGATGACATGATTCCTCAATTGTGGATGCTTCCTACTCCCCAGATTCCCCAGAACCATTGTAAAGCTTAGGTACCATCTGCACACTAGACAACACAGCAAGGAAAGGGCAAACAGCTACAAAAGTCGGAGAGATGCAAGAAAAGGCTATGAACAAGGTACATGAAAGAAAATCTTCCTCATTTTTGTGGGTAAAAATCCTCTTTGCTAAAAAACCAAAACAAACAAACAAAAATATCAAAACACTTGCAGACAGACAGCAAAAAAGGAACCTGAAATCAGTCAACAGCTAGTTGGCTAATTATCCTGCCACTCTCTGGGCTTGGACACCTTAGCCTTTTTTCATCCCAAAGAGTCAAACAGAAAGGGAAAGGAGCAGAATATTCATGAAAAAAAAATTCTGCAGAGAGGATGGAAGTTGAGGTAATCAACATAGAAGGATCTTGACCTCAGCAAAGTAGGAGGCTTTGCAATTTGCTGAGCCTGGAAAAGGAGGGAATGGGGATAAGAGAAAAAGTTTGGAACAGCTGTTGTGGGAAATATTTCAGGAATTCAAGCAGAAACCAATAAATGCATTACAGAGCAGCACTAAGGGGCAGCATAATTTTTAAGGTAACTAATCAGGTGTGGATGGTACCTTTTCTGCAGCAATGCTTGGCTGTCATTGGGATTACCTAGAATTGGGATTGAGAGTCAAAAGGGTAAGGAATCCTGAGGGTACAAGAGAATAGCTGAAATGTCCAAGACAGGAAATTAGTGAAACCAGAAAGGAAATAATGAATAGAAAAAACAGGGAGGAGTCAAGGTATTTAAAGTTAAAATTAGGGTAGAGAACAATTTTTATAAGGAAAAAGAGAGTCATAGGAGATAGGAGATTTTGATTGGAAAGGAGTTCAGGTTTTTAGGCCTTTCACAATAGTGTCAAGGTCCAAAGTACAACTATGGTGGGTGGTCCTTGAAGGAGAGTAGAGATAAGGGTCATTGGAATTGACTTGATAAAGGGATTAAGAGATTGTAACATCTTTGATGTGGTCATTGAAGCCCCCAAGGCAGAAGCTAGTACTGATGACATTTTTAAAAATTGAGAATTTTCCTGAAAAGTGGGTATATAAAACAGAAAAAGAGTATAAGCAAATGACTTGTACAACTAAAGAGAAGTGGCCATCAGTACAACTCAGGCTTGCAAAACACATTCCTTTCAACAACCTTGTGAGGTAGACAGTACAAGAATTATCTCTTTTCCTAATGGGGAAATTAAAGTTTTAATATTTTAAATGACTTGTCCCTCTCCCCCTCTTCCCCAAGGCAGCTAGGTAGTATAATAGATAGTGCCCTGTACCATGGTCAAGACACTTAACTTCTACCTGCCTCAATTTCCTTATCTGTAAAATGGAGATAATAATGGAGTCAAGTCTTATTCCCCTTTGTATTTATACTATATGGCTAAATTCAAGGCAGCCTGGTTTAATAGATGGACAGGAGGACATAAAGTCAGAGGAGCTAGATTCAAATCCTATTTCTGTGTTTTACTCTTTATATTAGATTGGAGTTAATGTTTGAGGTAGGATTCTAATTCATGCCTTCTGACCACACCAGGATGCCCACTTTGAGTGCTGCTGCTACAATAGTTACATTTAAGTAATAAGGGAAAGACAAAAATAGATCAATTCCCATCATTTGCCACTTATGTCAGAAGGACTGAGAGGAGCATTTTCTGTAGGAAAGGGTAGCATCTATTAGAAGCCAAGTCTCAGTTAAGTGAGAAGGGTGATAGACCTTATGAAAGGGCAAAGTTTTATTGCTGTTGTTTTTAAATAATTATGTCTTAGAGCTATACAGTAGTTTACAAAACACTTGGATATATATCAGTTCTCCAATTTATCACCAAAAGGCAGATCATTTCTACTTTACTGTGTTGTCCAAAGTTAGATAACTATCAAATGCCAGGGATTTGAAATGAGACCTTCTGACCTGAAAGCATTCCAATATGATTTTCATTCTAGAAAGGACTAATAGAGAAACAGATAAGGTAAAATAAGTTTAAAGATGGGACTAAAACAGATCTGGATAGAAAGTATGAGATGATTTAAAAGGAAGAAAAAAAAACAATAATTGTGGATAACAGCAATGATGATGGAGTCAGGAAGGTTGGTGCAATAGAAAGAATGCTAGTCTTGAAGTCAAGAAAATCCAAGTTTAAAACTCTCCTGAGATACTTAATAGTTGGATGATGTTAAGCAAGTCACTTAACCTCTGTCTACCTCAATTTCCTCATCTATAATAGCACTACTCTCAGGTTTATTGTGAAGATAAAATGATATATTCATAAAATGTTTTATAAACCTTAAAGTATTATTTAAATGCTGGTTATATTATCATTAATATTATTATAACAATCATTATTAGGAAACTGAAAGCTGAACTGGAGTGGTATGCTATTGATAGTAGGGGGGAATGGAATGAGGAGAAGGAAATGTCTTTAGTAAGCTAAATTACATCTCTATAGTCATATTTAGAACCACTAGTACTAAGGACCCAATTGAATTGTTTAATGGTGTGGGTAGGGGCAGACAGATGATCCAGGTGTTCTTCCTACTTTTAGAAACTTGGTAATGGCAGGGGAGGTAGAACAGGGGTGTGTTGACAGAATGGCCTGCTGAAAAACTTGTCACTTTGCCATCTGCTATTAGTTTCCCATCATACTATATGGATCATAACTATGGCCTTTACCCTTAGCATCAAAGCTGAGTGTGGCTTCTTCATAATTATTTATAGATTCACTGTCATGTGGGCACTTGTCACCTTATATCATCACAGCTGGTTCAAGGTGCTCTTGGGACTCCTGGAAGGGCAAGTCTCCAGGGGGCCTGGGCATATATACCTTCAGGTGTCTTTCAAGGCTTATCAGCATCTTGGAAGCTGAGAGCAAGGACCAAATTGCATTCCTCTTTTATATCACTCCAATGAGGCTGAGGTAAAGGAAAGATAGTAGTGTAAAACAAACAAAAACGCCAACAGAAAACATTAATGTTGAGATAGAGGATCTAAGTTCAAATTTCAGTTTTGCTACTTCTTGTGGACTTGACCTTGGCATATAACCTCCAAAATTTCAATTTCCTCCTGTGAATTTCTGATATTGGTTAGAATGATTTCTAAGATCTCTTCCAGTTCTGCACATTACTTTCTCTTCTATGGGTCTCATTTTCCTCATCTGAAAAATAATATTTTGAACAACACAACATCTCCATTGATCTGGTAATGGAAATTTGGTCATTGCTATTGTTAAATGAATATTTGCCAGAGGGATAAGTAAAAGAGCCATCAAAAGAGATATTGGATTCCAGGTGGGGGTGTCTCTTTTTGGATTGTAGGGATGGGGTCTGGTCCAAAGGGATGGAGATAGAGCCATTCCCTGGATTTCAGGAATTTTCATTTTCTTCCGCACAAGAGCCCACCCAGCCCTTTGAGTCAAGGAAGATTTCCCTTATTTCTTCCTTCTCATATAACCAGGATCTAGTTTAGGTTCTTGTTCAAGCATAGGTAGGCACTTGATAAATAAATGGTTATCAAGTTGAATGAATGGGGAAAAAAAGGCCTAGTGAGGAAAGAGGAGTCAAAGACCACCTAAGGGAGACTGCTATTGATTTATAGTTTTGCCTAGAGCTGCCCCTGGGCCTAACCACTTTCTAGTAGAATTTCAATGAATAGATTTATGTTTCAGGTAACAATCTGACTAACAGTTTTCTCAAAGAAATTGTGAAGTAATAAATTATTTTTAATGGAGTTTGTAATGTGGATGTGCTATAGACTGCTAGCACCCTTAGAAGAAAGCTGAGTTGTTGTAAGAGGAAAAAAAATAAAAATGGAGTCACAATGACAAAGATATTGGAAATTACTTTCTATTCAATTCCACTAATAAAGATAAAAATCGCCTGTTTTCCCCAAATTTCTCAGATACTTGTGACTGTATTAGTGCAGTGTTTATCTTCCATGGCAGAAATATTTCTGAAATGTTTCCCTGGAGTTTTTCTTATATTTTCCCCCAATCTCTTCTTTTTTCTCTCTTGAATCTCCAATTGAATATCTTTCAGAATAAAGCATGCAACATTTGGTAGCATAATTAGTTCCTAATCTTTCTAATTCCTCACTTGCCAGCTATGATACTGACCCATATACATGACTACCCACTGTGACCACTGGGTGGATGAAACTAAGTATTATTTATTGTATTATCCCGAGATACAATCAATAAAGGGATATCATTTCCATTCCCCTAATTTAAAAATTTACAAATTTTTCCACTGAAAATATAGTCATAATAATAATAACTTAAATGAGCTAGCATACATAAAATAGTTTGTAATGCTAAAGTGCTCTATAACAGGCAGCTAATCATGATGGGGGGGCATTGAGAGGCAACAGCAACCCTAGAATATGAAGGCCCAAGCTGAGCTTGTGAGTAGTATACTTAGGAGCTGTCCAGTGATGAACTAGCTGTTTTATATATTCCTCATTAGTAAAATAGAGTTAGCAAAACTTTTACAACTTACCTTGCAGGGTTACTGTGATGAAAACATTTGGTAAAGATCCCTAGAAAAGTGGGGTTTTACTACATAGTTCTTTCTGTTTTATAACATACTATTTCTCATAGCCATTTTGTGAAATGGTTTGGCAAATTCTTGTATCTCCATTTTACCAAGAAGGGAAACTGAGGCTCATAAAAGTGAATTGACTTGCCCAGGACACACAGCATGGAAGTGACCAGTTCAGGAGTTGAACTGAGATATTAAGACTATTGGTTCCACACTTTTTTTATTAACCTCAGCCCCTAATTTTTTACATATGATGTTTCATATTTATATCATATGAATACTAATATGAGCAGAAGTTATCTATAATCAAAACCAACTTCCCTTCTGCTACTAAGCTCAATCAGTGTATTTATTAACCACCTACTATGCTAGGCATTCAAAAGAAAAAAAAATGAAATAGTTCCTGCTCAAATTAGCATATATATAATACTCCAGGATTTGAAAAGTAAATTACAAATATAAACTCATTTGATACAATAAACCTCTTGAGTAAGTACTCTAGGTAATTTTCCCATTTTCCAGATGAGGAAACTGAGTTACAAAGGGAATGTGATTTGCCCATGTTCATACAGCTGTTAGGTTGGTTCAAATCGAGGTCTTTCCTGGTTTGCCATGTCATCCTTATCCTCAAGGGTGCCCTCTTCCCCCTCCTCCTCCTCCTCCTCCATCCTTCCCACTCCCCACCCATCCTTACCCACTGGCAGTGCACTCCAGTGACTCAGCAAAGAGAGCAAAGCAGTGATGAAAAGGAGATTTGAAGATGAAATAATTACTAGTTCATAATATTCTACCCTAACATGAAGAAGTGAAAACGGTGAGACCTGAACGCACTTCTTGGGGAACTTATTATTTTCAAGATTTTTTTAAGATTCATCTTAATGGAATTCACCTGTATAAAATGGGGTGGCTGGCAGGAGGAAGGCACAGTCATAAGGGATTACTAGCCCTGCTTGCAATAGTTTAATTTTTATGTGTGTATGTGCTAAATTGTTTATGCATGGTTGCTTCTTTCTAAATTATGGAAGACATGTGGCAATGATTGAATGTACAACAGGTTCCAAAAACATCTCCCAAACACATTAATGTCAGCAAACAAACTACCCTGCCTACGAAAGTTAACAACAATAAATTAGACTATTACAAGGAATGCTGTGCACAGCTTCCCCAAAAAGAGTGTCTGTGCCTATAATTTGCCTTCTACAAAGTTCCAGACTTCTCCTGTGGCTCTAAAGGAAGGGAGGCATTGGGAGTGGGGCGGGAGAGAAAAAGTGCATGTAAAAAATTAGCTTCCTACGCTATCCCCTACAAGCTTGTCTAAAAAAGCCACAGGACCTTACAGATGGATGTAATTTGATTTATCTTGGCCAGCTAAGCAGTGATGGGAGTGTTAGTGGAGAGGGGAAAGAAAGGAGGACATTAGGGAAGAATGGAAATGGAAAAGAAGACATGAGACTATATTAAAAAAAAGAGTAGAGGAAAAAGTGATTGATAAAAAGAGAGAAAATATAAGTCCAGGCGGGATTGGGGGTGAGATACGAGAGAAAGAGACAGATGGAGCAACAGGAGAGATGAGACAGGTGAGTTAAAGAGACCCAGAATTAAAAGTAGGAGAGGCAGAGGTTAAGATGCAAAGCGAAAATGAGGGTTGGGGAAGGGCAGGCAGAGAGTCAGACACACACCTACCGAGAAGGGGTGATGAAGGACCAGAGGAAGGAAAGAAGGCGTGAGGGAAGGCAGAGGAGGGATAAGGGGAGCAGCTGGAGCGCGCGCATGTGAGGGGGCAGAGCGCCCAGTGTGGTGCAGCCAGATGTGTGGCTGCAGCCCCAGCTCCTGGGGAGACGGGAGCGCGGCTGGCAGAAGGACTTCAGCTCCCCCTCTGGCCTCTCACTCCGCCTTGGCGAGCCCGGCTGGTGGCGGCGGCTCTCCGCTCTGCTCTCCCTCGGTCCTCAGCCGCCCGGGGCTTGGACTTGGCATCCCGGAGCCCCGGCTTCCCGAGGCAGCCCCAGCAGCATCCTGCACCAGCAGCAGCCGCCTAGGGCAGGGCGAGGAGACCACCGCCCAGAGGGAGGGGCGCCCACCGCCCCGCCAGCCAAGGATGGGGCAGGCTGAGAGCGACCCCTTGGGCTGCGGGCAGCCTTGAAGCCTCCGGGGGACTCTTTCCTATTTGGGGGGAAGGGGAGGGTCTTCTACGAGTTTTGGCCAGGATGAAAAACAAATAGAAAGGGGGCAGGAGCCAGGCTCCGGAGATGCTTTAGCCTAGCGGATGCTCCGGGGGCTGAGGGGTGGATGTGCTCCCTGTGTGTTGGCTCTGCAGGTCCCTGGGGCTGCCGGTCCCCTCTCTGGCCCGAGGATGGGAGCCGAAGCTCGGTGGAAGCTGCTGCGACTTCACCCCAGGAGCCAGCGGGGATAAAGGCATCTAGCCCGAGCTCGGAGCCCATGTATGTACGCATGTATGCATGCGTGTGCTTGCATCTGGAGCCTCCCTTGGCGGGAGGGCAGGGGGTGGCTACAGGGACAGGGGAATTTCCTTGAGTTCCCATTACATTGCACTCCTCTACTTAGCATTGCGTCCCCAGCCCTCCCTCCACGGCCTGCGAGGAAACTTTGTAAATAAGGGTGGCTTCTCCTTGGATAGGCTAATTTGGGGGGGGGGGGTGGTGTTGGGAAGGGCAGGGGCATGGTGGGCTGCTTGAGAAGTGAAGGTTGAGGGAGAGCTCATCTCCGGGCAGGCTCTCTGAGCTGAATGGGTTAACCAGGTGGCCATTGGCATCCTTCCCCTGTCCCTTGCCAGGGAGCCCCATTTCGACTCCTTGTCCATCAAAAGTCAGAAACTTTTACAAGCCTCGGATGAAGCGTGGGGAAGACCACAGTGGTATCATGATCTCCGCTGGCCCCTCTCCTCTTACTTTTTTATTTTGTTTGTTTCTACGTCTCCCTCCCTTAGAGCAGAAAGATGAGTCTAGAGATGCCTTTTGGGGTTCCCCCTCCTCCTTGCCTCACCTAACCTTATCTTGCAAGAAATAGCAGCTACTGATTTCATTGTCATCAGCTCCCTCCAGACTGATGAGTCTAAAGAGCCTACAGAGCCAGGGAGGGCAGGGTTCAGCTCCAAGAGGTGGGTCCTTTGAATATTCTTGACTTAGGCTCTTCTCATACATGAAGCAGAGATTCAGGGACTTTTCCCCAGGGTGCTGCACATTATGGAGGCCTAGTGAATTTACTCCTCCCCCATTCCACCCCACCCTCAAATCCTAAAACTATCACAACCTTTCTAAATAGTATTTTCAAGTTATTGTATTTGTCAAATTATTGGAAGAGATTTGGCTTTTCATCAGCCCCTATTGGAAGAGTTGATTTCACTGATTTATTCCATACCTAAGTATGTTTAGCTTTAAATCCCAACTACAATATTCTAAAATAGATCATTTTTATTAAGGAAGACTGACTGGTGAGGGTCATACTATTGATTTGACTTTAATGTCCATCTGACTAGCAACCTCAAATTACTTTTGGTCAGGCTTAGAAATTCAGTTAGGGACAGGGGTTAGGGACCTGGGTTTGCCTTTGCTGCTTTCATCATACATCTTGCAAGTCCTTTCAAATCTACCAACTAGCAAATACTGCTTTTTAAAAAGAAGATTCTTCTGGATTGCAAGAGAGATTCATGGAATCCATCCTTCTCCCAGTTGAGAGAGAGAGAGAGAGAGAGAGAGAGAGAGAGAGAGAGAGAGAGAGATTTTGACTGTTTAGTCTGGACTTTGTAAGGATTTAAAGAGCCACACTTCATACTTGACTAGGGAAACACTTCTTTTTGAAAGGCATTACAAAATACATTCTACTATAAGGCAATGCCTTATCTTTATTTTTTTTATTTGGTTTGGTCCATAACTGTCCTAATATTTAATGTAATTAACTATGTAGGCAACAGCTTGACCTTAAAGAGCCACTGCTATCCTTTGAATGCAGAATGAAATACTGTGGGCTGAAGTGTTTCTAATTGTTTTCTTCCCAGGGACTGTGGATTTACATAGTGATTCTCTTTGATGTTGAATGCAGAAGCTCTCCCTCCCTCCCCCCCATTCCCCTTTGGGATGCAGTAGGTGATGCCCAGTTCTACTGCAATGGCAATTGGAGCTCTCTCAAGTTCCCTCCTGGTAACATGCTGTCTAATGGTTGCCCTCTGTAGCCCGACCATACCTCTGGAAAAACTGGCCAAGACTCAGGACAAACAGGAGATTAAAACCAATCAAGAGAAGAGAGACCACGCAGCCCGGGACACTCAGAGTCAGACAGGCCCAGGGAAAATGAATGAAATCACTAGGAACGGGAGGGAGGAGGGCAGCTCCAGGGATGGGAAGAGTAAAGGAAGCCGGAATTATTCCAGCAAAGAGTCTTGGAGCAAACAGAAACAGACTTGGACTAGCCAAGGGATGAGCAGTAAACCTGGAAATTTGCAAGCCCAAGAGCCAGGGGGTGGTGTTCAGGAAGAAGCCCTGGCTGCAGAAGATACATCTCTTCCCGAAGTCCTGGCTACCCCTGAACCTCCTGAGGAGTATGCCTATCCAGACTACCGAGGGAAGGGCTGTGTGGATGAGAGTGGCTTTGTGTATGCTATTGGAGAGAAGTTTACACCCGGCCCTTCAGCCTGCCCTTGTCTTTGCACTGAGGAGGGACCTCTGTGTATTCAGCCTGAGTGCCCAAGACTCCACCCTCGGTGCATCCATGTAGACACCAGCCAGTGTTGTCCTCAGTGTAAGGAGAGGAAGAACTATTGTGAGTTCCGGGGAAAGACCTATCAAACTCTAGAAGAGTTCATGGTAAGAGTTAAAAAAATCAATTATGCTGTTGTTGAATGATTGAATTCTTGCATAGATTTAAAAATCTCCCACCCCACCCCACCCTCTTCTTTTTCATACAAGCTCCTGCTTAATCTAGCTTCTGAGTATGGTAGAAACTAATGAACAAGATGGTAAAAACATTTCCATCCATATTGCTATCTTTTACAATGATCTGCTTAATATGTATTCATTCCTTTGCTCTTTGCTAGGAAATGTCTTAATCATAATGAGACCCTGGCATTGAATTATGAGATATAAACATTTGTCGAAAATTTCTACCAGATTTTCCACCTTCATTTAATTCTTTTCATTTAAAATTCTAACTGTTTAAATGTATTATCCATTTCCAGCATAAGGTAATCGACAGTGTTATTTGAGACATTTTCTTCAGCCAATAGCTAATTATGGGACAAAATCCACAAAAATCAAATAGATCTCCTAATCGTGGTGTTTATAGGATAATAATAGCTCACATTTAGACAGAACTTTAGGGTTTGAAAAGTACTTTATGTACTGTATCTCATTTGATCCTCACAGCAACTCTGTAAGGTTAATGATTTTCATTATCCCTGAAGAGACTGAGATGTAAGGGGGTTAAGTGATCTGCTGGTGGTAACTCAGCTGAGCCTTGGTTCCTTCATCTGTAAAATGAGAATACTACCAGTGATGGCCAGCTCATGGGGCAGCTTGTGAAATTCAAGAGATATGATTCATGTAAATCAAGTTTTAAAAGAATTATCTCAAGTGTTGTTTATTATCATTAATACTCCTGACTCAAATGTCAGGACAGTATTTGACAGTATTTGAACCTGGGTCTTTTTGATTCCAACACCAAGACATCGCTCAGAAAACCAGGCTGCCCCAGAGATTAAAAAGAAATAAAACAAGCACAACTTATTAGATTCCAGTTTGAGAGCTGGTGTCAATAGCCATTTGCCAAAATATATGAGCAATTCAGAATAATTATTTTAGATGGACTTTAAAAAAAAGACAAGGATACTTGAAAGATATTTTTGCCTAATTTGATATATTATGTTATTATCTATAGTGAAGATAACCAGGAGGCGGGTTATATAGCCTGAATTGCAGCCTGGAAAATTGGATTGTGCTAAATTGTGGTCACATTTAGTTCTTGAGGAAAATCGACATGTCTTCTACACTGACTACCGGGTTGCCCAGTATATGGATGAGAATTGCACATTTGGGCTCTGCTCTTTATTTCCCATGGCTTGGTTAATGCAGACTAGCCAATTACCTACTTTTCCACTTTCTTAGCACCAGTGGCAATGGAGGAAACAAATTTTAGGAACCTTAAGGTAGATACAAGCTATTGTTGAGCTCTGCCATGGCTGCTGCCTATTATAGAATGGCTCTGTTGGTGGGGATGGAGTGAATCATAGATCAGCCAGAACAAGACTGTGTGAAAGATACTGATTATGTACATCACAGATGAACAAGGAGTAGCTAGATACTACAAAAACACTTGTCTATGAAACTTAGAAGCAGAGTAGACTATAATAGAAGTGTTTGCGAGCAACGAGATTGAACAGTGGATAGGGATCCAGATTTGGAATATGGGAAATTTGAGTTCCCATGTGACCTCAAACATTTACTAACTGTGTTGACCCTAGGGAAGTTATTTGATTCTGCTTGCTTCAGTTTCCTTAACTGTAACATAAACTGGAGAAGGAAATGGCAAACCACTCTAGTATCTTTGCTAAAACTCTAAATATAGTCATGAAGAGTCAGACACAATTGGAAGACTAAATAACAACACACAAATGTTAGTAATAATAATGATGATGATGATGATGATGATAAAGCTAAGTATATAACAATTATTATTCCATTTGATCCTTCCCAAACCCTGACAAGTAGGTGAAATTATTATTATTCCCATTTTACAGATTAGTAAATTGAGGCAGAGATGAAGTGTTATACCCAAGTTCACATAGTTATTAAACATCTGAGGCTGAATTTGAATTCAGGTCTTCTTAACTCTAGGCCCATTGCACAGTGTCCTGACATTTGAGTCAGGAGTATTAATGATAATAAGCAACACTTGAGATAATTCTTTTAAAGCTTGATTTACATGAATTATGTCTCTTGAATTTCCCAAGCTGCCCCATGAGTTGGGCATCACTGGTAGTATTCTCATTTTACAGATGAAGGAACCAAGGTTCAGCAAGATCACACAGTTAATGTCAGAGGCAGGATTTGAAAATGGTTTTACTGACTCCAAGAACATCAATCTATATAATGCCACACTTCTTGTATACCATTCTTTATAAATGTCACATAAATTAGGTTAAAACAGTTAACTTATTCAAAGAAGTGGCTGAGTAACAAAACTTTTAAGGAAATGTCTAAGGAAAAGAGCAACAGAAAATGGAGAATGGAAAGCTCAGTGTTGCTAATCCCTTATTCTGTTCAAGGAACTATGATTAAGACCTTTGGTGTATATATTACTGGATGAGGGATACAACTTTCAATTTTATTTTCTTTGACTGAAAATTGGTGGGATTTATTTTTCCCACCTACTAACAGTGAGGACCTGTGTACTTATCCTTACTTATACACAGAAACATATGCATATAAATGTATATATGTAGAGAGAGAGTATCTCATCCTTTCTACTCCCAGATTACCTAATGTGTATACATATATGTGAGTTTATTTACATGTGTGTGGAGATTGAGAGAGAGAGAGAGAGAGAGAGAGAGAGAGAATATGGAAATAGGGAGACAAGTTATAGAGTTTTTGATTAGCAGTGGGAAAAGAAATTTAGATAACAGGCAAATCTGTTGTAAAGTTGATTGCTAGAAGGTAGTAGAGACATCCTGGTGGATTTCTCCAGTAGACAGCTGAAAATGTAGGTGTGCAACTAAAAGAATCAGGATCATAGATTTATAGTGGGGAAGGATCTCAGCAGCCATAAAACCCAAACTCTGCCCACCCTATCTCATTTTAAAGATGAGGAAACAGGACCAGAAAGGTTAAATGATTTACCCAGGATCACATAGGTAGAAAGTATCTGAAATAGGATTTGAACCAAAGATCTTCCAGACTCCAAATCAATGATCTATTCACTATATGATGCTGCCTCCTACATTAATATAATCCTACTCTTTTGA
This sequence comes from Macrotis lagotis, assembly GCF_037893015.1. Classification (NCBI taxonomy): domain Eukaryota; kingdom Metazoa; phylum Chordata; class Mammalia; order Peramelemorphia; family Peramelidae; genus Macrotis; species Macrotis lagotis. Next base: position 118,643,965 of record NC_133665.1, read on the forward strand.
TTCTGGTATGATAATCCATTTCTATTGTCTATCACCTCAGACTTTTATATCACTCTCTTAAATTTCCATAATTATCTTTATAATTTTCATAGGTTGACTCACATCAGGACACACAAACTATATATATATATATATATTATATGCATGCATGTATATGTGCATGTATGTATATGTATACAGAAATTCCTTAAATACAATATTGTATGTATGTCTATATATACATAATGAGATTTAAGGTATCTGATATTAAAACCCTTCCAAATTATAGCCCCAATCTATTTATCCAGCCTAATCTTATATTGCTCCCTTTCACATAATATTGTTTAGCCAAACTCTATTATTGCTTCTTCCCTTCATTTGATTTTCCATTTCTACTCTCTAGTAATTTGCTTGAAATACATTCCCCTTTCGTCTTTGCTTCTTAGAATCCTTTTCTTCCTTCAAGGTCCAGTTCAGGTGAACTCAATTTAGCTTTCCTCTCTAGGAAACCTTCCCTGTTTTCTCCTATTTTTAGTGCTAACTCTTCCCTCAAATTACTTTCTGTTTACATCTCTTCAAATGTTTGTTTGTCCCTTAGTAAAATGTGATTTCCTCAATATCAGAGACTGTTCCAGTTTAGTCTTTAGAATTCTAGCACCCTATGGTTAGAGCCTGCACCTGTGATTTCAGAAGGTTGGAGAATCCCCAAGTGTGGAAACTCCTTCCTCTAATGCTGGTCAACACCTTCTCGGTAACTTAGATAATTGCCTTTAAGACGAAGTAATGTCGCCAGGTTCATGTGACCAGTGTGTGTGTGTGTACCAGAAGCAGGACTTCAACCTAGGTCTTTCTGATTTTAAGGCTTTTTTTCTTTTTTTTCTATCTTCCCTTCTCACAGCACCTGTTCCAACATGATAGCCAGTATTAAAATATTCAGAGTTGAATTGAAATATCTCATGTTGCTGCCATATTATGCTTCCTGGTACACAGATCTCACCCCAGAACCTTTGAGAGGTTGGAACTTCCCTAATAAATAAAATCCAAATTCTTAATTTGGCATTCAAGACCCAATTATCTTTTGACCCTAATCTCAATCTAATTACCTTCAATTATTCAACTTCAGACAAAGTGAGCTACTTGCTACTATTCATATATATTCATGCTTTTTGTTTCTTTGCCTTTGCTCATGCTGTTCTCTCTGTCCCTCCCCCCCCCCCCCACCACACACGATCATTTTTCCTTTTGAAATCTTACATATTGGGCAAGACTCAGTTCAAATACCACTTTTTTCCCTCATGAAACTTCCCTTGATTCTACTGACTGCTTATAGTTCTTCCCTTTTAAAACTGTAAATATTCTTTGGTTTGTACTTTGATATTTATCATTCTCTTTTGTAATTTTGTATTTGTGTTGCCTACAACCCCAACTTCTATTACAAATCCTCCAAGGCAAGTTTTATTATCTTAGTCATCATGGTATCTGTCCCTAATGAGCTCTTAATATGTTGTTCTGTGCATAGTAGGTGTTTAATATTTTTACTAGGACTGAAATGGGGGATGCATTAAATCTCTGTCTACAGGGAATACATGATGACAAAATATAGTTAAATTTGTGGAAGTGAGGGTTTTTGAATGGGTATTTTGTATCAAAATTTCATGGACTTATGGAAATAAAAGTATCACATGTAAATGAAAGAATACAAATATTGAAACTTTGCTAACAATCCATTTTGTTTTGGAATTTGGTAGAAAGCAGGTCTACCTTAGACTTTATCCAAATAAAGTCTTCTATTTAAAAAATTAAAAGAAGTTTATTATAATGTGATTCTTTTTTATATTAGTCCCAGTAACACTATTTTAGTGAGAGTCCACAATGCTTTAATGAATGGGAAGAATTTCTTAAGACATGGGTTAGAACTATTTGAGCTCTAACTTTCCTTCCAACTCTTTGAGTCTATAAACTGTATTTTAAGAGGGGTATGTAACTCCAAAAGGATGAGTCATTAAGGGTTAGATTTAACCCATATACTTTTGGGCAGAATCAAAATTCATTTCTCAGACTATACAAGTAAGCAGTCCACTCCAAGTAAGGTAGTTTTACATAAAGACATCCATTTTGTGGGTGAATAAGAATATCCGTGCTTAATAGCATGCTAAATCCTGTCAGTTTCAGTGCATTTTCATTGATGTATCAATCATAATAAATCAATCATCCTGAATTTTCGAAGGATGATATTGAGTTGTTCATGTCTCCTATCATGTTTGAAATTCATAAGGTCAGTTTGTAGAATTATAGCAGTCAACTAAAAATAAATATAAAAACAAATTTATAATAATTATTTTAATGTTTAGAACCTTGAAAAGTAGTATTCTTCATTACTTTTAAGAGCTGAGATGTGTCATGAAAGCCTCCCTTTTCATGAATGCAGTAGGAGATTCTTCTTTGTTGTAGTAGACTGTCTTTGTGAGTTCCTAGATCCAAAAAGTCCTTCACCCTGTGACCAGTCCAGTAAGAGCTCTTGAAATTTAGCTAAGCTAGTCTTTCAACAATAAACATGCAGTCTACTACCAGGCCCATACTTGAAACAAAAGGATAGGCAGAGTCTCCCAGAACTTACACACACTGAGAAGGAACAGATCAAGATAACCTTCACATCATCAATGGCCATCAGAATAAGATTTTAGTGGAGGACATTATAAATACTACATGTATCATTGTCATTTGACACTTGATGAAGTATATAGTAATTCTGATAATTATTTACACTTCCCTCTGCTCTGAGCCCAAGCTTTTGCGATTCAGCAGTTGTCCAAGAATGAGAAAATGTCCTGGCTGTAATATTTGGAAGCTTAAACCAACTACTTTATAGAAACTCCACATGCTCAATGACCCTAAAGCCTATGGCTCTTGCCGCTAAGTATAACTCATCTAATTGTAGCTGCTAAGCCACATGCTGTTCTTTTATTGATCCAGAGATATTGAAGAGCAGACAAATATTATAGTTAAAGGAATTATAGTCCATATAACCGGGTGCAGATTCATCTTGCTCATCTCCTTAAGAGGAAAATAGCCCATTTCTATCATCAGGAAGTAATCTTCATGGAAATGAATCAAAGGCTAAGGTGATGAAAGGTAAAGAAAAGAACTAATATAAAAGGGTGAGAATGGAAATATATTCCAAAATGATAAAAATAAAAGCACTCTAAGGGTCATATAAAATACTATTGTAAATGAAATGGTTATACTAACACAGGGCTGTATTTTAGGTACTTAACTGGGCACCCTCTCCCAACCGCCACTACCATTAACATGGTAGAAACTCAAGGCATAACTGTCTGCTTCTTATAGTTCTAGGGATAACTGTAAAGGTCTGAAGGCTTTTAATGATATTGCTCAGAAACACACTACTGTTCTTCTGATAATTTAAAGAAATAATGTTATCCCAATATCAAGCAACCTAACTACATTAATTAGCTTTTACAGAAAGCTATTTATAAATTCCAACAGTCCCCTAAATAGGGAGTGTACTCTCCTGCATTCAACCCCTGAAATACAAACTTAAAATGGTTACTATAAAAAATTTCCCTTCAACCCAAGGCTGTGATCATCCATTTTCTCCTTTATAGATTTCCTACAAAATGGACTGCTGGGTGTGACATTGTCTTTGTTCAGCTAGACTGGCTTCTTTGATGGATTGAATCAAGCAGGTCATTCCTTAAGACTGAAACAGGGTCTCCTCACCAAATTTGACCACAGATGCCAAGAGTTTTAGATTTCTGGTTGTCAGTGAGACAATAATTGGTTTTGATATTTCACTCAGTATCACTTGTTGCTTCAGGTTCAAGGGTTACCTGAGCTTTCTTATCTCAGGATTTCACACACCTAATATTGAAAAAAGAAAAACACAGAAAGAGAAGTTCTATGAGAGTGTTGCTCCTTCCTCCAAATAAAGATTTTTGCCAGTTTTTTCTTCTTGCAAATCATAAGGGAAGAGAATGAGCAGCTGTCTACTCAAACCTTTTGTCTACATCCTGAGTTCTAGATGAAAAATCTTTTTTTAATCATTCCTGGCTTTCTTTAGGTCCTAACAAAAATGTCACATTCTACAGGAAGACTTTCCCAAACCTTCTTAATTCCAGTTCCTTATCTCTCTTTGTTAATTATCTCCTCTTTATCCTATTTATAGCTTATTTTGTATATAGTTTGTTGGCATGTTGTCTTCATCACTAAATAGTAAGCTCTTGAAGGCAGAAATTGTCTTTTTTTGGTATCCTAAGCACTTAGCACAGTGCCCACTGCATAGTGGATACTTAATAAATGTTTATTGGTTGATGTATTATTGCCAGGCAATAAGCTGAAAAGACACAGTCAAACATATCTGAACATACTCTGAAATGGGAAGAAAGTCCCTTTAATTATGTAACCCTGGAAGCAGACTACTCAGGTCTCCATATGAGTTGAAACCTCTAAGGACATACTATTCATGTTCTTAGCACCTGACCATTTTTAGCCAATTCTTCATTATAACTATATAACCCATACTCATTGTTCATGTTCATGTGATTAGCACAGATAATTGTGACTGGATTGTAAATGATCATTTTTTAAAAAAAAACTAAACTTAGGAGGTCATCAGTGGGAACTCCTGGTGAAAAAAAATTTCTTTACAAATGTGAATTTTTACTTTTGCTGTAATTTGCAGTATTAAAGATTTTTTTAGGCACTGCAAAGTCATGTGATTTGTGCAGCATCACTCAGCCAATATTTGCCAAAGGCAGGAGTTGAATACAAACCATACTGACTTTCAGGCCTGCTTTCTCTCTAGTATTACTAACCTGCCCCTTTTATTTAGCTATGCCTTTTTAATTCCTTAATCTTTAAAAAATTGTTCTTCAGAGTTGTTGAATTTAAAAGCCAATCTGGCCCTTGGCAACTATGCCTTGGTTATATAGACTCTCTACCACATTATGTTCTAAATTCATTATGGAGGGATGTTTATCAGCATTTCAAAATGAAAAATTGCTCTTATAATTTGCTTAGTTAAATCTATCCCTCAGCTATCCATTATCTAGTTTGTATTAATCCTTTATAAATTCTCTTCCCCTCAGATTTTATTAATGAAGAAATTCTTATGAGCATTGGTATAAATGCTCTGTGCAATTAGAAATAAAAGTATAGACTTTTAGAGTTGGAAGGGGCTTTAGAGATGATTTAATCCAACCCCATTATGTCTCAAATAAAGAAACTATCATCCAGAGAAGTGAAGAAATTTGCCTAAAGTCACACAGCTACTAAAAGCTGAGCTGGGAATTGATATTAATTTTCTTGCTGCCCAGACCAGAGTCCTTTTTGCAACAAGATGCTATAATTACAATGATAAGAAAATACCTAAATGTATGAATTATTCCTGTGTCCCTATCTAATGGTGTTCATATTTTCCCAGTTGAAGTAGTTTGACTGAAAATAACAAAATAGCTGAAAATAAAGGGATGAGGATCTAAGAGATGCAGGGATTCCTGGGTCCTGAATAAAAGTGTTGATTGAAGGTTCTTTTCATTGATGTCTTATGTTTTGAAGTCAATAAAATGGCAACAATAGAAAAGAATGTCAGGGTGCATGTTTCCTCACTGGAGCCAGATCTGTGCTTACCCTAGGGTGGGGGAGCCCAACTCACCTGCTTGCTAGCATGCTTCTGTGCTGCATTTGATTTACTAGTCTGACAAAATTTGTTCCATAACATTTCTGTCTTTCAGGAAATTCCTCCCGTTATGTAATGTGTTGACTTTTAAAATACTACCACTGCATATGAATGAGGTTAGTTCTGTCGGTGGCAGGGAGTGTATGCCCAGAAACTTGGGGTCATGGCAGGAAAAGATGTTGTAAACCACAACCCAGCGGTGATAGGTATGTGTTTACTACACTTTTGGCCCAGATGATCTCGTAGTGTTAAATCTTGAGTTCAATAATAATGAGATTGAATATGGTTGGCAATAAGAGTTGAAACACACTGTGGCCCTGTTTAGGTATGTGGAGTAAGATTAGGTCTAAAAACCAGAAAAGAACTCAGAGGGAGAGACATTTTAGAAATGAGCAACTTGGAGTTTGTGGAGGTTAAATGACTTTTCCAAAATCACACAGATAATCACTGAGGGGCTGGAGATTTGGACCCAGGGTCTTCCACTTCAGCACTCTGCCTCGTCTAGAAGAAGAGATGGACTTAGCTGTCTAGGTATGGGATCAAATGTTTTCCTACTTGGGAAGGGCAAGTCCCCAAGTTGGCACATTTGGGGAATCTTGGTTTAATGATTATCCAAGGGAGGGAAAGGTTGGTCAAGTGTATTGGTACCCAAGGCTCAGTGTGGAAGAGCCCTCTCTCATCTCCCCCCCTCCCATAGCAATAACATGTTGGTTACTGGGGTTTTTCCCCTATTTCCTTATCCATTTTGAGTGTATGTTCCCTAAGTCTATGACACCAGGTGTTTGGGAAGAAGAAGAAGAGAGGAGGAAGAATACAGGTGTTCTGAATCCAAGAGGAAGTTTTTAATCACTCTTATCTGTCTTAAATAAAGTACCCATCCTTTAGTTTGCATTCCTGACCCTCTGGCTTGAAATGCTTCCTTTTGCTTATCGGCACCATTTAGGTCTGGCCAAGGTTGAGTTCCAGCCAGCTGGATTTTATTCTTCATTCTATTTCTGTCAGACGCTGGGGTACAGCCAGGACACAGCTTACACTTTCTCAGAGTCTGAGAAGGGATGATGTCAGTCACACACTGATAGCTCTGTGACTTCACTGTATGGCTTCAGGTGCTCTTAAAATCATAGGATTTGAAGAAGAGAAATTTTTGGATATGTCCATTTGGGAAATCAAAGAAATATTGCTTTGAACCCTTACTTATAATCAGGATGCCTTGTAAGTAAAAGAATGGTAGTTTGTTACTTTTGTTACTTTCCTGAAGCTTTCTCTTCCCTCTTTCCCCAGTCGACATGTCTACCTCCTGCCCATGTCTGGCTTTTTAGTTGGCCAAGGATCCTGTCTGTGATGTGCCTGTCTTTCCACATGGCTAAGCATCTCTCCTGTGTTTCAGACATTTTTCTATAGCCCTCTTCCACTCTAAGTTAAATATTTATATATATATATATATATATATATATATATGTATATATGTATATATATTTGTGTGTATGTATCTACACATACATATATACATATATGCAAATTTATGTTGTGTATACACACAAATATATAAAGAAAAGTTTATTCAAAAAGACATTCTACTTTTTAAAGTAAGAGTTAGTTGATCTGATGAGTTAATGCTTGTTAAAGATTTTAAGTATTGCCTCTAAAATTTATGGGTTGTGTGATCATGGGCAAGTCTCTTACCCTCTTTCAGCCTCAGTTTCCTCACCTTAAAAAAGGAAATAATAATACCTGCTGTGAGGAGAATATAAAATAATGCACTAAAATGTCTTGTAAGCATTAAAGTTAAATGTAGACTTCAGCTGATATAAGATGTTTACATTTTAAAGGAGTCTACTGGGCATTTAAAGAAAGAAGCTACTGAGACTAGAGTTTTAAAGTTAGAAGGGACCTTAGAAATCACAAATCCTTATTTTACATATAAGGAAAATGAAACTCAGAGAGGTCACATGACTTGATAAGAAAGTAATAGAAGTCTATGGACCAAGGTCTTCAGGCTTCAGGGCATCTGTTCATGGGAATGTGATTCACTCTTGCAGTAGATGTAGATTTATTGATATTTAGGAGTTTGAGAGCCTTCTAATCACCCCAACTAGCATAGTCCTGACTCTAGTAATTCCATTCAGGGCCCATGATGCAATTAGTAACATTTTGTCTTATATGTTAAGGGTAGATTGATAAAAATCCACAAGAGATTCAGATTGTGTGTTACCTTTTTCCATAGAACTGTGAAGATCATGCAGAGAACAATTGTTGCCTAGAGGGATAGGTTGTGTTTGAATTTCTTCTCTGATTACTTAGACATGAGCTGACAAGATGTTTCACCTCTTTGCTCCATCCTCTAGAAAACAAAGTAAACAGTAGGATTCTGCCTCTGAATTGAAGGGAAGAATAGTGAATACAATATAATGGTCCTGTCTTCAAGGTCCAGGGACAACTTCATCTCTCACATCTATGGAGAAATAAACATGTCCTCTTATACTTGAGAGAACTCTGCATTTTATTGGGGTTTTTTTAATCCCAAATTTGAGGCTCAATTCAAGTGGAAATGGCTGTCCTTGGTCCTGAAGAGTTCAGTAGCAATGCAAAGCATAGAACTTTCCAAATGAAATTTCATCCTCTCAGAATTACAAGTTTCCTTCAAAGAGAAATTCAGTTAGTTACCAACACCTACTAGTCTTGGAATTACCTATCCCCTCAGTTATTAATTCTCTCTTCCTTTTGAAATTGCTCTCTATTATTGAATATAAAGTTCATTGTGGTTGTTGTTTTTATCACTTGTTACAATCATGTCCAATTCTTTGTGACTCCATTTGAGATTTTCTTGGCAAAGATATTGATGTGATTTACCATTTCCTTTTCCAACTCATTTTACAAATGAAGAAATTGAGGCAGAGTTAAGTGACTTTTCACTTAACTATTAAGCATCTGAATGCTGGAGAAAGAGGCTTTCGTGACTCCAGACCTGGCCCTCTACTATTGAGCCACCCAACTGCCCTAAAAATTTTAAATTTTTTAAAAAAACTTCATATTTACATACTCATTAAATCTCCTCATTAAAATATAAGCTCTTCAATGGTAGGGACTAATTTGTTTTAGTCTTTATAGCCCCAGTAACTAGTAGAGACCTTTGAATATATATGAATCATTGTAAAAGGAAGAAAACCGAAGCCAAGAGAGGGTGTGACTTGAATTTTTTCTTTCACATTTTCTCTCCCCCCATACACACAAGCTTTATACTTTAAATTTTTTATTAATATCCTTTTTTAAAGATTGCTTTCATTTCTTAATGTTGAAAGCATCACAAGCTTTGAGACAGAGGATATGGGTCCAAATATTGACTCTGTCATATCCATCTGATATTTGACAAATCACTTAACCAATCTGAACCTCAATTTATTCATCTGTAAAATGAGGTTATTGGATTTAGATGGTCTCATAAATTCCTTCCAGCTCTAAATCTATGATTCTCCCACTTTCTCTACCCAAAGATACAAGTCGTGTAACAAAGAATTAAAGAAAAGAACAAAAGTATTCTAGCAAAATTAGCTGACATCACTTGAGATTGAAGAAAATATGCTTTATACTCATACATTTCACCTTTTCAAAGGTGCGTTTTCTTGCCTATTCTTTTGATCTATGCTATATATTATAACTCGGCATTGTTTCTTTTTTAATTATCCTTTACATTTCTTTAATTATTGTACATATTGTTTTCCTCTTTCTTACTCAAATTTCTCTCTCTCCATACACACACACACACACACACACACACACACACACATTCCTATTTCTCTTAATTCTTTATATCTATTGTTTCTTATGTCATAGCACTATTCTATTATATTCATTTACCCTGATTCTTTGTCATTTCTTGATCTATAGACATCCATTTTGTTTTCAGTTCTTTGCAACCAAGTTCAGACAAACTTCTACATAGTGACAGAAATAGGTCTAGAACTTTGATGTCTTGATCATTGGTCCAGGGTGTTCACTCTAGTCCTCTGTACTATTTCATGTGTCTTATACTGTCAGAAAAAAAAATAATCAAAGAGTTAAAACTTTGGAGACAGGCCCAGGAACTCATGAGAGTGTTAGCTGCCAATGATGCTTTGCCCATAGGCATGTTCAGCATTCTGACTAGTTGGCAACTGACCCACTTTGAAGGAAGCTTTCACAAAACACAAGTCTCTATGGCTAAATTATGGCTTTATGTCTAGCATTCCATTTTTTTGCCAGCCAATTTGACCATAGTTCTGCTCTCCAATTGAATTAAATAAAACATTACCTGTGTGTGTGTGTGTGTGTGTGTGTGTGTGCGCGCGTGTGCATGTGCACGTGCGCGCATGCTTCAGGTCCCTCATAATAAAGATGGAAGATTATGAAGTGAGCATAGTTTGCCTTTTAATGCCTCCAAAGTCCATTTTCTGATTTCATCTCACTTTTTCCATTTTTGTCACCTGTGCCTCCCCTCTTCTCTAGTTCTCAATAGTATATGATCTTTTCTCCCTAATCCCCAGAATGTTATCTTAGAAAAGATATGAACTGACCCTTTTTATAGTTAGGCTGAATTTAAATTAATGTTTTAAATCTCCCAGAGGTGTTTATATTTAAGGTTTATCCTTGACTGTAGAATGAAAAGCTTCTACTCTGTTAAAGAAATTTCAAGCATCAGTGGGCAGGTAGTACAGGTAAATTCTGGGCAGACAATCCAAAATGCAATCCAGTGCTTTTTGTCTATTCTATGTCCAGGTAAAGGGACTCTGGGTCCTAGAAATCACTGATTTCAATTTAGTGTTTCTTCAGTTGCCTTTACTCCTGAAAGAGCAGGTAGATGTGTTCTGATCCTATCATTCACTTCTTTGAAGTACAGAAAGACCTCTACACAGTAAATGAATGCTTGTGGGAGCATGTCAAGTCATTATGCTATTGCTGAACACTCCCAAGGGCTTGACTGCTTCAGCTCAGAAGATGATAGGTCCCCCCCCCCGCTTTTGCTTTAGCTGTTCAGACTCTTGATTCCTGCTGAGTAGTTCATTACTTGTCAATATTGCCAACACTTTTCTCTTTAAAATTGAGTCTACAAGCGAGGACAATTTTCTCTTTAAAAATGACGCCATGAGGTACAAATGAAGCAGTGAGAAAGGACTGGGTGAGGTTTGAAGGCCCAGGTGACTGGTTAGCCTTAAATCAGAGTGTTGTTGGAAATAATGGGCTTCATAAAAGTAAAAGTGTTACATGTTTTGTTTTTGCTTATTATTGTTGGTGTTATGTAAGCCATTTTTTAAAGCTCTTGAAGAAAGGTATTTTAACTTTAAAAATAACATTTTATTGTTAGTGTATGGCAAATAGTCACATACAGTTTGTTTTCTTTAAAGGGAATCACTGTGTTTCTGTGCATTCACATAGCATATCAGTTAGGAAAGACTTCTAGTGGCAAAACTGAAGAAACCCTTTTGGACAGTGAATGCTCTTCATCACCACCAAGTGGTCAAAGTGAAAATTGATCTAGATGACGGGAAATGTAATTTATGCATATTGTTTATTATTGTTATTATTATTTGTAATCTTCAATTCTTTATAAAGTAACATCACTAGACATAGCTTTTTCTTTATTTCTTTGTATTCCTTTAATTCTCTTGGACATTCTTATTTGGGGACGAACTTCTGTAAAACTGTTTCTTTTGTGCATAGTCTATTTTTTTCTAATATTCTGCCTGTGTTTGCTGGGCCCCATATAGCTGCTGTCTTATCTCTCCTTTGAGCCTGATGCTCAGCAGAGAGGATTAATGTCTGTTGAGACTCATACAAAAACCTCCTGACTGGACCATTTGCCTCCAGTTAACTCAATCATTGGATTTGACAATTAGGAACAATCATTTAAATCTTGGATCCCCCATTTCCTACCCATATGACTGTAGGCAAATCACTTAACTCAGTTCATCAGAGGTGAAAATTAGAGATTTGAGACTATATAAGTCCAAAGATCTGTTCTAATTTCATAATCTTATGATCTTGTACAGATCACTATCAGCAAACCTCAAAACATACGACTTCCTTATTTAAAAAATAAAATATCAGTGATGTTCTCAAGAATGAAAGTGATAATGACAATAGCAATGATAAAATTAGTACTATCAAACCCTACCTAAATGATACCATCAAAGTCCAGCTGTTGTCTGTCTTGAGAATTGGGTCAGACGCAAGCAAAACCAAAGTGAAAGGAATGCCAACCAGCCTATGGTGGAGACTCTATACACGTAGGGGAAACTTAATGCTATAGGGGTTGTGAAGGTCTGGCCAGAATGCCAGCCAGCTAAGCTCTGGTAATACCACTGATTGGATTAGCACAATGGCCCATGTGATAAAATTGTTCCTGTGAAGCTAATAAATAGAGTAGCAAAGGTATACATGCTGGCCCACATAAAGTCACCATTATTATCACCTTGACAAGGTGGATAATAGAATGAGTGGTAACCCTTCATGTTCAGGTATGAAAAGAAGGCAATATATATCAGAAAAAATCAGAAATATCAATTTGAAATAGAGAGGCTCTGGGCTCATTTTCCTTTCTCTAAAATTCACTGGCAGTTAAGTTCCAAGAGTAAAGACACTTAACATTCCTCAAATTTAAAGGCTTAACTCCAGGAACTTAGGAAGTGTCTTTCTGTGATTATTCTCTAGCTTCCATTTGCTATTTTTCCTGCAAAATCATTGCCAATTATTATTCCCCAATATCATCTAACCAGTGCTTGTTGCCTCAGGATCAATGCACCACTTTCTATATTTCATATCAAATGCTTATTTTCTACTGAATAGCAATAAACTAATAAACATCTATTAGTTTCTGCAAAAAGATATTTACTACAAAGATATAATTAGAACTAAAGTATAAAAACATCTCCCAAATTTCAGGGGATGCCCCCAAAACTTTTTCCCCCTGCCTACTTATACCTTGATGCTTGGAAAGAATAGACACAAATTTAAAGTAAAGGTATAGGTGATGAGGGAATCATTCTTCTGCTTTCAGGACACAATATCCTGGTTGCTGGTTTAATTCACTCTTGATGTTAGCCACACAAATCCTTCCTTAAGGTTGTCCTAGCCCAATGAATTCTGCCGCTGTTATTACCAGCAGATCCTTCTATAGATCCCAAATTACTCAACTATCGATGACTCTTTGATAACTTTTGGAAGCTTATAAGGTCATAACTGGTACATTCCATCTCTAATACTCATTCCTCAATCAACAAAAAATAAAAACAACAAGGACAAAGAAACAGAAGGACTACATGTTCACCATCAGGAGAAAAGTTCCTAAGATCCTTTCCCTAACTCATAGAATTCTTTATTTCATCTGAAAACTGCCAGGAGGAAAAATCTGTCTTTAGTTTATGCTTTTATATCCTCATTCATTTCTGGATCAATAGCCAATTAAGTGAATTTTCATCACAAAATAGTAAACCAACAGAAAACAAACAGAGAATATTCACACATGCTTTGAATCAGGGACAAGTACCTTCTATTGCATTTAATTACAAATTTTCAACATCAGATTTTCTAAGTCTCAATGTGGCTTTGCAGCAGGAAGAGAAAGAATATCTACTAAGAAGTAAGAACTGTATCTCCATTGGAAAACTAGGTGAAATAGTGGATAGAAAATTGAGTCTAAAATCAGAGAGATCTAAATTTAAATCCTATCTCATATACTTACTAACTGTGATATCTTGGATTACTCACTTAATCTCTGCCTGCCTCAGTTTCACTAATGATAAAATGGGGTAAGAATAGTATCTACCTCTCAGGGTCTTGAGAATAAAATATTTTAAAAGTACTTTATAAATATTTTTGATGTTGTTTTATTATTCTTTTACTAATACCCTACCTTCTGAAAAATGACATTGTTGAAAAGTCTGAAAAACCATTAGTGATCACATAATGGACTGAAGCTAATAGTGCATTTATCATGTACCATTACTATAACATACAAAAATTAGAAACCTCTTAGAGTATCTATTATACAGCAAATGCTATTTTTTGTTTGGTTTGTTTTAGTTTGGTTTCATTTTTTTTGTCAATGATATCCTCAGTTCCAAAATATAAGACTCTGTTTTGCAGAGCAATCATAATAAATAAATCAATTCCTAAATCCAGATTACATAAAAGAAGAGTAGAAACATGAGGAATTATTAAAATCTAAAGAAAAAAGAAAAATGGAAGAAGTTAAAATATATTACAAATCTAAATTTTATGCAATATCCAAAAGTGCCTCCTAATAAGGACTATAAGGTAAAAATAATGCTTATTTTTAAACAAAGGCGTAAAGGAGATGGGCATACTTAAAATAGAATTTGGAAAATCCCTTTTTGAGTCCTTTAATATAAATTCAGCCAAGAAATTAACTATACCAAACTGAAGCAATTCAAAAAAGCTCATCTCTGGTTTCAGCACCATAATGAATGTATGCATTTTCCCTATAATATCTGATTTTTTTAAAAACTGCATTTCAGGATACAACAGTTGATGTTGTAACTATTGCAATAGTCAGAACCAAGGGATGTTATATGAAGCATTGTAGGAATAATCTTAGGAACAAGAATCAAATATTAACTTGGCAGAAATTCTTAAGAAATCTATGAACAACTTTGGAAAGATCCTGAAAGATTAGTTCAACATCTAATTGGTACACATAGTAGAATCAATTAATCAAATATTTCTTAAGCTATTAATATGTGACAGCATTGGGGAAACAAAATTAAAAGAAAACTAGTTTGTGTCCTCAAGAAGCTTACATTATAATTAAAGTCTAAATACCATACTCTTTCTTTAAAACAACAAAAAAGAAACAAGAAGAATTGTTTGTGAAGCACAGCAGAAGAAAAGGAAAAAGAAAAACATATAGGAAATTCTTCATACCCTTAATCACCTATAGAAAGTGAAAGTAAAAAAGAGAATGATGATAAAAGGAGTCAAAATGATAAAAAGAAAATATAATTGATGGAAAAATAAAAAAACTTTATTATAGCATATGTAAATTTTAAAAGCAAAGAAATTATAGGCAAATTAGAGATAGAGGGAGAAAAAAACCACAGAGACAAAGACCCTGAGAGAGACAGATTGAAAAATAAAAGTATTTGTACCATTAAATTGATGAATGACAGAATGGATTTATCAAGAGAGGTGACTGAAACTAGCTATTCTGTAAAACTAAAAAGTGTTGGGTCCATATAAGATCCATAGTCTTTGTCTCAAATATGTCATTACATGCAGTAATGCATGAATTATCAGCAAAGTAAAAACCTTTCCTCTGATATAGTTCTGAAACCACCTTTCTTAATAAAACATCACACATTTATTTTTTAAGTATTTTAATTCTTTTCTTTTTTTTGAAAGGCAAATGGGGTTAAGTGGCTTGCCCAAGGGCACACAGCTAGGTAATTATTAAGTGTCTGAGACCGGATTTGAACCCAGGTACTCCTGACTCCAGGGCTGGTGCATTATCCACTATGCCACCTAGCCGCCCCTAAGTATTTAAATTCTTAAATATTTTCAACAAATAGTTCGTTATTCCAAGTATAAGACAGAGAATTATATAAAAAATGTGAATTTTTATTAACATATAGTCAGTCCTTTAATACTACTAATAAGTTTGCTCCTAAGGAAGGATACTGACTTGAACATTTAAAACAGCATGCTCTTTTTTTCCTGGAAATAAAATAGGTATTAGCCATTTGAGTGAATATAATGCAATATTATCATTCCTCAAGACATCATGTATGAATACATTTATACACATATTCACATATATACATTTTCAAACCATTTATGTAAATATATGTACCACGTTTGTATATTGACACACTCCTATATACACATACATATGGTGTCCCAAATGATGAAAAAAATGAGTCTCCAAATTTAAGTCCATTGTAATTCATATGACACCTAAAATCTTTTAATGCAAAAATTCCCATCAAATATTGAACAAGGAATAAAAAGTGCCAAAATATCTTAGGAGTTTAAAGAACAAACAGTTGTTGATTTAATGGTTAATGAACAAAAATGCTCCAAAACACTATCACATTTATATTACTAAAACGTCTAGCAATTGTGTAGTGCTTTAATGTTTTGAATATGCTTTACACATATTTTCTCATTTGTCCCTTACAATAATCCTGGAAAGGTGGTGCTGTTTTGAGTCTCATTTTATAGGTGGGTTAAAAAGAGGATAAATGATTTTTACCCAGGATAACTATGGATTTGAGACTGGATTTGAACTCAGATTTTCCTGACTCCTAGTCCAGCACTATTTCTATTGCTCCATCTAGCTACCGCCTAAATGATTATCCCAAATCTTTTAATTCCAAATTCATGAATTCACAACAAAGATCAAAATATCAAAACATAGAAAGAATGCTACAGAATTTAATGTCCATATGGAAAATTCTGTCTTTAAAATATTCTGCCTAATCAAGATCTAAGCAATTGTTATAAAATGAAGCATCTTCCAGCAATTCAATTTAAGACCTTTTTGATTAGGCCTAGCATTAAATCCATTATCACAATTCCTGAATAGAACTGACTATTGATTTCAAGTCAAATGGGAATTCATACTCAAACATCTTGGTAATCATCTGATATGCATGGATAGCATCAAGATATGTCAGTCCACTGGAAAGCACATTAAACATCCCCTTCTTCTTGTAGAATCTAACTTTAAAGATATTAAAATGTCATTTGAACTCAATAAGTATAAAATTCTTAATGTGCCCTAAGAAAGAATTGAGACTTAAATCTTTGAGTTGTAAATCTCAAGATTAAATTGAATCAATAGGTGAAAACTATCCTGTTCTTCTCTAAGTCATCCTGAGCATATGTAAGGCCTTCAAGGAGAAATCTGAGGCTGGGTATACTAAGAATTCCAAAGTCAAAGCTTAATGGGAAGAACAGAATTAGAGCAGTTTTACTTATACAAAAGTTTTCATGTATGCCTTTCCCACAATAAATGAAGGACAGTAATGTCTAGAAAGTGTCCAAAGAAAACCTTATTTCCTTGAGAAATGAACAAATAACCTGCAAAAGGAACTGGCATAATATCATGGATAAATCTCATGCCTATACCAACATAATATTGACTCACAAAAATGTACAACTATGGGGAGAGGGGAGTTAAGGAAACAGGATTCATTCCACAGCATCCTAAGAAAACTCAATATTTCCTCATTCAAAAGGAAGAGTAGCGGCAGATGTTTTCCATCCACATGATAAAGAAGCTAAAAATCATAAAGAATGATTTTGGAACAAATAGAAAACTTCACAGTACAATAGCAAAGATATGAGGATTGGCCTATTGCTAGACTCTAGGTGATAGAAGTGATTCTATGTTTAACCACTGATTTACTGATCCCAAACAAGAAAGTTCCTTTGTATCCACAAACTGACTTGATCAGCTACATTTAGGATTAGTAATGCAACCTTAACAAACTATCAGTTTAGCAAACTTCACCTAATCCAGTTACAAATGGGTAGCAAGTATTTCTAATCCCCAGTTTTGGTTTATAATTCCATCAATTAGTTGATCTTAGACCTTAAACAACCTTGACCATAGATTCTTAGTTTTCCCATAGTAATACTGTATGGCATACATATTCAGTTCTCATTATAGTTCTTACATCTCTTAGGTAATGACTTCATTTGACTCATAACTATTTATTGAGTGAAAAATCTCAGCACTCTCCTTGACATTGTAAGGGACCCAAATATGTAAGAGGTACACCAAACCCTTTAGGAACTTAAAAGTTAAAGATTTATTTTGCAGGAAATAAAACAGATGAAAGTTTGAAGGGTGGGACAAAAAATAGTGTCATAAGAGTTGAAAAGAGGGAGAGATCATTTTGACCCAGTAAGGTAGATGGAAGCCACAACAGACTCAATCTGAGCTGCAAATACGTAGGATTTGGAGAATTGGAGAAAAGTATGAGTGTAGTCAAACTTTCAATATTTGAACATATTTGAATATTCTTAGTTAAATTGATAGAATCTTTGTGAAATAGGAACCTGTTGGGTTTAGTGTGGGTTGAATTCTGGAAGGCTACACTAATGGAATGTAAGTTCTACCAGTCTTCACAAATATAAAGACTTTGAATCCTGGCCTAGTGACAAGGTCTATGTATTTTGCTCTCTAAGAAGCCTAACCAAATAGAGAGAGATTCATTATCAGAAGGTAATCTTCCAGAGAAGATTTGTTGGTCAGAATGACCCATCTATGGGCCAGAACTGTCACTAGAATAAAATGATTGATGCTTCTCCCCTAGGGCACTGAAATTAGGGTGCTGGTAAGACTTATTTCCTCCAGTAGCTAGAAACACCTGAGTTTAGCAAATAATTAGCAAAAATAATTGATTACAATGGGAAGGTCCCAGATGGGATTCTTCTCCTTAGCAATTCTGTCACAGGTGAGTTCTTTCTGAATATTGCTTATCATCTTTTCCTCTCTACCTACTTGCTATCTGCCCAGTAATAGACTGTGAGAGATTCCAGACTCTCCAATAAATCACTAAGCATTCGATAAGCACCTACTATATGTTGGGTAATTATCTCACGGAACAATGTCCTGGAATCTTCTTCCCATCCTTACCTCAAACTGAATTTGTCTTAAGTATTGAGGCAAATTTCACTTTGCTTACCCTGAGTGAGTTTGGTGAAACCTTCCACAGGCACAAAAATCGCTATTTATGTCTCAGAATATAGAGAAGGGACCTTGAAAAGGAAAGAGATAGTACAAAGTCACAATGGTTTAGAAGTGTAAGGAAATCTTATACCAAATTTTTAGACATACATATTTTTCTTCTATGTTTAAATCAAACTCATTTATTAAAGTAATCTATCTCATATGATCCTTCACTTCAGTAAATAGTATGAAAGGAAATATTTCAATTACATGGGGGAATAGTACAAGATTTTCTTAATCCCCAGTTTTCCCTTTTTCCAACTAGGGAACTTCTGGTCCAAAAATAACTCCCCAGATGCCAGTTACCTGTAGATATACAATTTTCATGGCATTCAATTAACAGTTTGTTTGGGAAAGCTTCCTCAAGAAGAGGGTGTTTGTGATGAGATGGGGAAACAAAATGCCCTGGCACTTCTATTCCCTGCCCAAAGAATCTTTGCAATGTACTATCATATACATATTTCTCCTCTACTCAGAAGCATGCATTGATTCCCTAAATATTACTGTCTTAAGATTTAAAAAAAAATAAGTGTATTTACTTATTTTTCCAACTTCAATGCAAAGATAGTTTTCAACATTTACTTTTTGGGGTAAGATTTTGAATTCCACATCGTTCTCCCTTCCCTCTTTCCATCCCCCCCTCCTCTAGAGAGCAAATACTCTGAATAGGTTATACATGTAGAAGTATGTTAAACACATTTCCATATTTATCATGTTGTACTTGAGAAAGTTTAAACACCTGGTCCTGGCATTCAAAGCCCTCTGTAAGTCGAGTTCTAGCTTACTTGTCTACACTTCATTCTTAACCACTCTTTTTCAAGGATTTGAATCATTTAGATTCTCTCTCTACCCCGTTCCATTTCTGCCTTCTCCTACTGCTGCTGGTTCATTGGCTCTTTAATGCTGATAGACTTGGCCAACTCCCCCCCCACACACACACACACAATCACTTTGCATTAAAGGTCTACCCTTCCTTTAAGGCACAACTCAGATGCCACCCCTCTATCAAGACCTCCTTGATCCCCTAAACCAGGGGTGGGGAACAGTGGGCAAGCAGGCCACATAAGGCCAGTGAAATCATTTCATCTGGTGCTGCCACAATAACTTCAAGGCAATTTTGGTGGGACTCAAAATTCAATGAACCTAGGAACATTTTAGGGGTGAATTAAATGTTCTGCCAAATATAGCAGGTTAACTTTTACTTTGATAATTTTATATGGCCACAAATGATGTTTCAAAAAGTCAAAATGGCCCTTGGCAGAAGGACCCACTCATTTTTCCCCACCTGCCCTAAACATCACCATCCTCAATTCCAACATTTATTTAACTTTGTAATATACTTTATGAAATATCTCATTTTATCCTCACAACCCTGAGAGATAGTGTTATTAATATCCCTATTTTGCAAATTAGGAAACTGAGGTCCAGAAAGCATAAGGGACTTGTGCAGAGGTTACATGATTATTAGGACTCTAAGATCAAATTTGGACTCACATCTTCCTGATTTCAAGACTAGTAGTCTACTTATTAAATTCACTACCCACCTGCCTCAAATATAATTAATGTTTCTCTTTCTTCAGTTTCTCATGGGCACTTCTTTGCCTCTCTCACTTTCTACCATCTATCATATTCATATATCTTGTATTCCTCCAGGAGACTGTAAGTTTCTTGAGGACAGGGATGATATTATGTCACCTAGATGCTGAACAATTATTAGTTGCACATATTGTTAAAAATAATTACAAAAATATCTCCTTCAGGGGCAGCTAGATGGCGCAGTGAATAGAGCACCGGCCTTGGAGTCAGGAGTACCTGAGTTCAAATCTGGCTTCAGACATTTAATAATTACCTAACTGTGTGGCCTTGGGAAAGCCACTTAACCCCATTGCCTTGAAAAAAACCTAAAAAATAACCTCCTTCTACTTATGTTTTTTTTAAAATTTAAATAACCTCATCAAATCCTCAAAAAAAAAAAAAAAAACCCTGTAATTTCAGAGCAGGGTGATCATAGTTTTCAAATGAAAAGCCAGGATTCATGGTATGTCAAAAGATTTCCCATTTGCAAAGCTGGGTTCAAAATACAATTTCTTTTCTTGAAGTCAAGACTGCCTCAGAAAATCTGGTGTATGCGGTAATTATCAGTGATATCAATTCAATTTTACAGCTCTGCAAAATGAACTGAAATGATGCTGGACCATATTTCCTTGGGCTATTCAGAGTGGGTGCAGTAACATGAATCTTGGCTCCATGCCTGTACTTTATTGAGGTGAAAGGGGCAAGAAGAGAGAGAAAAGTGATTTTGCTCCCCCACTTCAAAAGATCAGGAAAAGATGGCAAGGGCATTGCTTTTCAGCTTGATTATTACATCCTTGGTAGGAGAAACAGGGGTCAAAATCCTGGCCTTCTTCATATACCCACAATCCTCATTTTGGTTTTCAAAGTCCAAAATAAGTTGCCTTTATGCTTAAGATATATGAGTTCAGTGGAAGTTTTTCTTCCAGGACCCTCTTCCCCCTCCTTTTTCTCCTTTTTTAAAGCAATAGATCCTTGAATTTAGTTAGGGAAATTTAAGGCAAGAATATAAGACTTAACTGGAAATACCTAGAGAAGCTATAGAGGAAGGCAGGGGCAACAATAGAAGGCCACTTGGGGAGAATCTAACCTTCTCCACTGGTGCCATTCACTAAATTCCCAAGACTTGGATTGACCTGCCTAAATAGGTCAAGATTAGGCAAGGAGCATGCAACCAAAGATGTGGTTAGAAAGCTTTGGACCTTCCGGCTTTGTCAGAAGGAAACTACCAGGGCAACTATGTGGTGAAATGGATAAAGCACCTGCCTTGGAGTCAGGAGTACCTGAGTTCAAATCTGGTCTCAGACACTTAATAATTACCTAGCCGTGTGGCCTTGGGCAAGCCACTTAACCCCATTGCCTTGCAAAAAAACCCTAAAAAAAAAGAAGGAAACTACTCACAACTCTCTTACAAGTGATTTCTCCCCAAGACTTGTTGAATCATTATTACATTTCCCATGACTAAAAGGTATTCTTGGAGCTTATTTGCCATGACCCATTTTTGTAGAAATGTCACTTTGCAAATTGACAAATCAAACCTGGCCAAGTGTGGAAATAATATGTAGGAATGAGATAAATCATGTTAATTAGATTACTTCTTTTAGTCAGTCAACTTTTAATGAGTCAACACAAATGAATGTTTCTCTGACCTGCATATTCTATAGATGTTTCCTGATCCCTTAAAAAATGTATATAAATGCAGATTTTTATGTTTTTATTCATAGTTCTAATAATGAGTATATTATCTGATTATTGATCTTTGTTTTTAAGAGGCACTATAGTGTAGTGGAAAGAGAGCTGATTTGGGAGGTAAAAGATCTGACTTGGTTTTGCCATCTACTAACCTTATGAACTTTGACAAGACACTTAACCATGGTTAGCTTTCATCTGTAAATTAGTTATAATACTATCTCATATATCAACATCACAGAACTGTTACTAAGAAAACTTTCCAAATTTTAAATTGCTATAGAAAAATAAACTATTTTTATTAGCAATAGTTAATCAGCAAGAATTTATTATTAATTACTTAATATATGTTAGGCACTATGCTAAGTGCTACAGAGTTAAACCTTAAAAAAAAAAGCAAAAACAGAACTTGCCCTTAATAAGCTTATAGTCAAATGTAGAAGACAACATATACATAGGTAGATATATGCAAGATATAGGAAGAGTAAATGGAAGATAGCCTTACAAGAGTCAACCCTAATGGGATTTCAGAGAAGCCTGGAAAGATTTGCATGAACTGATGTTGGGTGAGAGGAGCAGAGCCAGAAGAACCTTGTACACCCTAACAGCAACATGGGGGTGATGATCAACCTTAATGGACTTGCTCATTCCATCAATGCAATAATCAGGGACAATTTTGGAGTACCTGTGACAGAGAATTCCATCTGTATCCAGAGAAAGAACTGTGGAGTTTAAACAAAGACCAAAGTCTATTACCTTCAATTTTTTTAAAAGTTTCTTATATATTACATGATTTTGCTATCTCTAACATTTTATTTGCTCCTCAAGAATATGATTTCTCTCTCACCACATTCAATTTTGATCAATGTATAGGAATGAAATAATGTAAAGATTATCAGCCTCCCTTCTGTGGTGGGGGGGAGAGGGAAGGGAGAGTGAGGGAGGAGTGTAAAATTCTAAACCTTAACAAAAATGATAAGTAGAAACTACTATTGTATAAATGGAAAATATATATATATATATTTTTTTTTTAATTTTTTAAAGAGTTGACCCAGGCTGCTAGAGTAACCAAGAAATGTCTTTTGAGGAAGGTAACATTTGAGAAGTGTTTTGAAAGAAGCCGTAGATTCTAAAAAATGGATGTGCAAAGGGAGAGCTTTGCAGCAGGAGAGAACTAGCTAGGTCAAAGGCTGGAATGGGAGATGGACCACCAAGGGTGAGGAAGAGCAGGTAGGCTGGTCTGCCTGGAGTATAGAATAAATGAAGGCATGTAAAATGTAAGTATCCTGGTAAGTAGAAAGGAGCTAGGTTGTATGAAACATTTTAAATGCCAAATAATAGAGTTTATATTTAATTACTAGAGATAAGGGAACCTCTGCAGTTTAATGATGAGGTGGGATAAGTCACATGATCAGGTCTGTGCTTTAGGAAAATCACTTTGATAGCTGCCTAGAAATGAGATTAAACTGAGGGGAGATTTGAGGGAGGGAGAAGAGTTAGGAGGCTGTTTTAGAGTTCAGGAGATGGCAATAAAAACTTGAACCAGGGTCAAGATAATGTGAATGGAGAGAAGAGGACAAAGAGGAGATGTGTGAAAATAGAAATGCCAAGGTTTGGCAACTGATAGTCTATGTGGGATGAGTGAGAGTGAAGAGATAAAGTTGATATTGAGGTTTGGAACTCAAGTGTGTAGAAAAATGGAGGTTTCCTTGACAGTAATAGGGAAGGTTAGGCCATGTAATCTTTATATACATAAAATAATATTACATTTCTTGAGGAGAAATGGTGGACAGGTATGTGGGGGAGGTGAGGAGTGGGGAGGGAAGGAGATAGCAGGGAGCTACAAAGACTGAGGGGTTCTTTTCTCAAATACCAAAATTCAAATTTGTTAAAACTAAAAGGACAAGGGTGGCTAGATGGCACAGTAGATAGAGCATGGGCCCTGGAGTCAGGAGTACCTGGGTTCAAATCCGACCTCAGACACTTAATAATTACCTACCTGTGTGGCCTTGGGCAAACCACTTAACCCCATTGCCTAGCAAAAAAACCTAAAAAATAAAAAAACTAAAAGGAGAAATCCTCTCATTTCACAGATGAGAAAGTAGCAACCAAAGAGAGAACTTGATTTATCTAAGGTCATACAGGAAATTAGGAGTGAACTTCTAAGCCAGAAGCTAGGCCCTAAGATTTGAGTTTCTCTCACTTCAATCAATGAGCAAACATTTATTAAACACCTACTGTGCCAAACACTTGTCTCACGTCTTTTCTCCCCACCTCTGAAGTCTCCTCAAGTCCTTGTTTTATAATTGGTCTTTAAAACATATTTGCTTTCAATTCAGATTTCTAATTTGGAGCTCTGCCAAAGAAACACTCAGAATGGCCGTTTTCAAACGGAACTTGAGAGTAGAGGTCTCTTCTATTTCTAGAATCCATGATTGAATCCCTATGGCTGCTCCCTCCACTAATGCCATTTATAATCCCTCCAATTCTTACTAGACAGTCTTCAAATATTGATATAGCTGTCAATAAAGGAGCTAGGTGGCCCAAGGGTTAGATCTCTGAACTTGGGGTCAAGAAGAACAGAGTTTAAATTTCCACTAGCTATAGGACTCGAGGCAAGTCAAGGGCAAGTTTAAACTCTCTGTCCTTTCTTCCATATTCCCATCTGTAAAATGGGGATAATAATAGGTTTGCAAAGAGGATACAATGAGATAATATTTGTAAAGTGCTTTATAAATGCTGACTATTGACAGTATTAAATACTGTAATCCTTTCCAGGCTGGCTGAATCAGTCAGGGCTTGGGTTGCCTTGATAAAGCTTTAGAGAATCCCAGCTCCCATTCTAATTAGGGAAAATGCCTAGAATGGAAGGTAGAAGTAATCCCTACTTGGCTTCAGCTGCTGGTAACTAGAGATTTGTATTGAGAAAGGTAAGGGTTTTTTTTCCTTCTTTTATTCTTCCTTCTTTGAAAGAATGTAATATTAATCCCATTGATTAGGAAAAAAAAGGCAGACTTTTGGACTCAAGCTGTCAGAATGGAGAGGCAGCTATGTCTCTGCATTATCTCCTTTTGGGTCACAGGAGATTTAGATGGAATGACAGGTTATCCTAGCTGATGATGCATTCACTCAGACCTGAAAAACACTTTTCTCCCTCTTCCTTTCCACTTCCCCGACCACTTTTTCTTCAAGTCTTAGCTCTGGTATTACCTCCTCTATGAAGCCCTTTCTGATCCCCCCTTAGTTGCTCATCTTCTC
This sequence comes from Macrotis lagotis, assembly GCF_037893015.1. Classification (NCBI taxonomy): domain Eukaryota; kingdom Metazoa; phylum Chordata; class Mammalia; order Peramelemorphia; family Peramelidae; genus Macrotis; species Macrotis lagotis. The sequence continues at coordinate 118,668,891 of NC_133665.1, forward strand.
TTCTTCCTCAAATGACCTTGTATTCCGATGGTAGCATATCCCTGTAAATTGAAAGTCATTTCTGTAAGCTTCTTAAAGCACCAAGTCTGACCAAGACTCCCATCCAACCTCACCCCACTCACCCCCAAACTGTGGAGTTAGATGTTAAGAATGGATACAGGGCTTGGTCAGAAGTTTGGAAGATCCAAGTTCAATTCTATCTGTGTGACCAAATCAGATCACTTAATCTCTTGCTCTCTGCCTCAGTTTCCTCCTCTGTAAGAGGAGGAAAAATCTCCTTTGTTTTGAGGGGAGAAAATGAGATAATTATTAAATGCTAGGTCCGTGTTAGGTACTTAATGACTGCCTGTTTCCTTTACTGCTCAATAAACTTCACTCTCTCCTTATTATCTCCAGGATCAAATATAAAATCCTCTGGCTTTTAAAACCCTTCATAACATGGCTCTTTCCTAACTTTCTTGTCTTCTTAAACTTCACTCTGTTTTGCATATTTTAGAATCCAGAAACACTGGTTTTACTTTTCCTTATTTATAAAAGCTCATCTACTGATGCCTGTACCTTCCCTTCTTCTTCCCCATTTCCTCAGTACTCCCTCCTTATCTCAGCCTTATAGCTTCCCTGGCTCCCTTCACGACTTAGTATGGATCCCACTTATCACAAAAGGTCTTTCCTTCGCTTTTGCACCTAAAGTCCCTTACTATCCCCAGTGACTTCCCTCTGAAATTGCCTCCTAATTTCACTGTTTATAACTTATACATGCATAGTTGTCTCCCCCATTAGCATGTGAGTTGCTTGAATGATAGGGACCTTGATTTTACCTTGTTTTGTATCCTCTGTGTATAGTGGACTTCTGGTTCTGCTCACTTCACTTTGTATCCATTCATGTAGGTCTTTCCAGGTTTTTCTAAAATCATGTTTGCCATTTCTTAGAATACAATAATATTCTATTACAATCAGATACTCTTTTATGCTTATTTATCCATTTCCCCAATTGATGGATATTCCTTTGATTTCCAATTAGGCACAGATTGTCTAATAAATGTTGGTCAACAATAAAGATGTCTTGCTTTTGCATTTTGTACTCTTTGAACCATGCATAGCCCATGAAAATAGTTTATTGAATTAAATTGCATTGAATAAAGAAAATTGTTGGGTATACTGGTCATCAGAGATACACTCTCTGTACTGCTATCTTCTAAGGACTCTGGTCAGATACACTAGAAACAAATTAGCTAATTGAGAACCTAGTTTTATTGAAGGGCTAAGTAAAAATTTTGCAAGTTGAATCTCCATCAGCAAATATCCTATAAAGGGATAGGAGAGATTAGTTTTTAAATCTGGAAAAGAAACCACTTCAAATTGTTTTTAAGCAGTTTACTTAACACAGCATTTTGACACATTTTGAACCAAAGACCAAAAGGAGTTAATTTGCTTTCAGGGAAGGTCCTTCTATTTTTTCCAAACAGGTAAGCTGTAGAGAAAGAATTTTCATTTGTGTGTGTCTGTGTGTGTGTTGGGGGGGGGGGGTATCTGTGTCTGTATATCTGTGTGTGTGTGTGTGTGTGTGTGTGTGTGTGTGTGTGTGTATGTTTTGTTTGTTGGCAGATGCTGAGCAAGTGGTTTTCCTCCTGAGGGTAGGAATAGTGCTTATTTGGAGATAGATTGTTTATTTGCAAATAGCCTCTTCTAAAACTGGTCATATATACTGGTTTTGTTTCTAATGATTAAGCTAATGCTGCTTAGATTTAAAAATAACACCCCCCCCCATGTCTTCTCTTTCTTATGGTGCCTATGAGGTAAGCTTAAGGTTTGAAATTCCTATAGGCTGTTGATATGTATTCAAGCTGTGCATCACATGTGGAAGTATACCTCTCTTACTTTCTTTGGGGGGGGGGGAGAGTGGTAATGGTCCATAGATGGAGTATTCTATAAAATGCTGTTGGATTCCATTGATGCATTATTAGGTTTTTCTTGTTTATTCCTCCCTCCTCCCTCATCTTTCTTTTTTCATTTTGTTTTTTATTATGAAGAATGGTTCACTGGGGGAAGGGGAGGAATATTCTAAAATGAAAGTCATGTGAAAATGAAAACTATCAATAAAAATTATATAAAATATGAATCCCAAATTGTAAGACTTAGAAGGGGCCTCAGATGTTGAGTTCAATCTGCACCTTACTAAGAACCTCCAACAATACATAAAAACTTTCCAGGGGCTTGATAGTCTATGTTCCATTTTTGTCTAATTTTCGGTTATTTTTTTTTTGTTAAATTAAGCCTAAATCTGTCTCTTTGAAATTTCCATTTATGGTTTTAATTTTGCTCTTTGGCAATAAGAAAACAAATATTTTTTAATATTTTTAAGTTTGGTTTCAAGTTTTAGTTCTCCTTCATCCTCTGAGATGGTAAGCAATGTGATATAGGCTATACATGTACAAGATGAAAGAGGGAGAGAGGGTGGAGGACAGGGAAGCAGGAGGGAAGGAGGAGGACAGAGACAGTATGCTTCAGTGTGTATTTGGACAGCATCATTTCTTTCTCTAGAAGCAGATAGCATTTTCATCATGAATCTTTTGGATCTTGGATCATTGTATTGCTGAGAATAGCTATATGATTTCTTTATCGTGCAATATTCTGATTCTGCTCACTCCAGTTTTTATTCTTTCATGTAAGTCTTTCCAGGTTTTTCCTGAAGTCAGGCTGTTTGTCAGCTCCTATAGCACAGTAACGTTCTGTTGCAATTATATACTTTTTATGATTATTTAACCATTCCCCAATTGATAGGCATCCCTTGATTTCCAATTTTTAGCCACCAAAAACAAATGAACTGCTATAAATATTTTTTGTACAAATAGGTCCTTTTCCCCTCTTAAAAAAATTTCTTTGGGGGTGGCTAAGTGGCATAATGGATAAAGTATGGGTCTTAGAGTCAGGAGTACCTGGGTTCAAATCCAGTCTCAGATACTTAATAATTACTTAGTTGTGTGGCCTTGGGCAAGCCACTTAACCCTGTTTGGGGTATTCCGTTTGATTCAACATTAAAAAATTATATATTCAAGGCAATGAGGTTAAGTGACTTACCCAAGGTCTCACACAGCTAAGTTTAATTAAGTGTCTGAGGTCGAATTTGAACTCAGGTCCCCCTGACTCCAGGGTACATGCTCTCTATCCACTGCGCCCTAGCTGCCCCTAATTCCACATTTATGAAGTGACTAAAATGGGCTAAAGCTGTTATGAAATGGTGCTTGTCCCAATTTTCTACTGGAATGATACATTATGTAAACAATAAATAAAAACAATTGGGATCAGGAAAGGTTTCATAGAGCAGTCTGGTGTTGAAGGGTATTGAGAGTCAGAGAAGAGAAGGAAGTACAATTCAAGATAGAAGTCAGAAAAAGAAAGTCTGAAGACTGGAGATAGAATGTCACATTCAGAGAACACAGGCAGTTGTAGACTTTGGCTGGAAAATAAAACATGAAAGGGGTGGGTGATATGAGGAAGAGGTAGAAAAGGCAGATTGGAGCCTTCTACTGAAAGATTTAAGAAACTCAGTGAAGGCAAAGCCTAAAAACAATAGGAAAGAGATTAATGGTGTTTGATCAGAGTGTAGAAATGCTAAGGATCTTATAAGCTAGAATTAATGTCACATGTCAAGTGACTAGATATGTGGAAGAAGAAAGTTAAAGATAATAAGATGATTTCAAGCATGGGTGAATACCATTAAAAGAAAATATGGAAATCTGAAAGAAGAAGAAAGTCCTGGAGTTAATCTAATAAATTTAATTTTGATTGTGTTGACTTTGGCAGCAGGTAGCCACTGAGTAAAAAGGTGAAATTGAAGTTGAGATGCCCTGAGTTCAAATCCTGCCTCAGGATAATAATAACCTATAGTTCTGGACAAGTCACTTAACTTTTCTCTGCCTTAATTAACCTATCTGTTAAATGGAGATAATAATAGCCCCTTGCCCCTGCTAGGGTTGTCATAAAATATATTGTGAAGCATATTAAAAACTTATCATGTTCCATAACATTCAGATTTTTTTCAAGTTTTGCCTGCCACTTTTAACTGATAGTCAGTAGGCAGCAGACATGAAGAGAAGATAGGGAAGATTACAAGTGAAGGATTGCTATCCAGCTTCTGATCCTTAATATTTATCTGGCCTCAGACAACTCAATAATTTCTAGAGCCTGTTCTCTTAACTACAAAATGGGGAAAAAAATTATACTTATCCTATCTAGCTCACATGATTGTGAGTTCCATAAATTGTAAATTGCTATACAAATATTAATTACCCTCCTCCTCCTCCTCCTCATGACCTGGTTCTAAACCGTAGATTTGACACAGACACCTGGAAATATCCCAGTTCCTAGGATTTACTTTGACCACATATGTTTGTTTGTCCATAGATCCAACTAAATCCAATATGAACTCAAGTCAATTAAGGTTGGCCGCACTGTGCATGGTGCTAAGTCTTAGAAATACAAAGGCAGAAATTAAACAATTCTTGCCTTCTCTCAACTAGATTTGATGTGATATGGGCAATAAATAACAAATTAAAAAGTGATTTCAAGAGAAGAGAGAGCACAAACAACTGGGCTCATCTTAAACATTTAGGACTCCCCTCTCATTGAGGCTTTTTTTTTTAACTTTTTAAAATTTAAGGCAATGAGGTTAAGTGACTTGCCCAAAGTCACACAGCTAGGCAATTATTAAATGTCTGAAGCTAGATTTGAACTCAGGTCCTCCTGACTTCAGGGCTGGAGCTCTATCCACTATGCCACCTTGCTGCCCCCCCCAATAGAACTTTTATTTTTGTGGATTAGACCTAGTGACATTTACTACAATAGAAATGAAAACATCTTCATGTTCTTGTGAAAAATTTATTTTTGCAAGGCAATGGGGTTAAGTGGCTTGCCCAAGGCCACACAGCTAGGTAATGATTAAGTGTCTGAGGCCAGATTTGTACTCAGGTCCTCCTGACTCCAGGGCCAATCTATCCACTGGGCCACCCAGAAGCCCCATGAAAATATTTTGACCTTGCCTTAAAGACTCTTGGGGAATCCAAGGTTCTTGGACTGGCAATGAGACTCAGAAATCCATGCAAAGTTCCTGAGCTTTAGTGGTGCCCAGGGAGTGGATTAGAGTGAATTAGATGTAGACTCATTCTGTGGGAGCATTTTGATTAACCTTTGCCCTGAGGAGGGGGCTGCTGGGAATACTTCTTCAGAATATACTGACGTCAGACCCACACCGTATATGTGCCACTACTCTGGGTAACAGTCTCAGCTTCCAAAAACAGGTAGCACTTCAATAAAAGATTCTTACCTTATGTTTGAGTGATTTATAAAACACTTCTTGAATCAAGAACTAATCCCGCTGTGGCCCACCTATATCCCACTATATGGAGTGGGTAATTATAGGATCTGGATAACATAAATAGTAAAGAGGAATTGGAGGAGGAGGAAGACTTGAGAGGAGAAGAACTGGAGGAAGGAGCCTGGAAGGAGAAATACTGGAGAGAGGGAAATGGGGGGAGAACTAAATTTATATAGGCAGATTGTGACTCATTCTTTGTCTGATTTAAAAAAAAAATGCTTCAGGGAATCATGAACAATTTTCCAAGTGCATCCTGGCCATGGGAACAGTTTAAAAATTCCTGGGCTATAATAACTGCAAAAGTGCTTTTGCAAACATTTTACAGAGTCACAAAATCATGTGCTAGGCTCTTGCCAGAAGAAAAGCTTGCAGCTGGAACCTAAGTGGAATACAGGAAGCCTATGGACATGTATAAATGTCTCCTGATTCCTCAAACTCTCCAAGTGTCACTTAAGGCATTCACAAAAGTGTTTTGAGGTTAGAAACATTTACTAGTCAGGAAAAAAAAATCTTGAAATTAAATTTTCATTTTTATGCTTGGCTTCATGATAATATATATATATATATACATATATATATATAAATGTCTGTATAAAATATATTATCTATACAAAATATGTAATCTTATCACCACATTTTACTGTTTCCATTCTATTATGTATTTCAAAACTTACCTCTTTCTTTACTAAATGGGATCGTAATCTTTTTGCTATTTTGTTCCTTTTCCCCTCACAAATTATTTCATATATGTATGCATAATCTCTCCCACTAGACTATAGGTCCCTTGAGATGAATACAATACTATTTCTTTGTAAATTCCCTGGGATGTTTGTGTCACTGAAATTGGATTGAATTAGCCAGGTATTAGCCAGAAGCTGGAGGATTCCAACTTAAAACTTATGTCTACAATAAAAGTCATCATGACCAGATAGATGGTTTCAGTATTTTGTTACTGAGTTCAAAAGAGCAAATAAATTGTGCTGAGGCTTATGTATAATGATTTATACATCAGGAATATAACATATAATACATATAATGAATTAATTACCTGCATGGCATAAGAATGGCTTTTATGAAAGAAATATACACTAATATAAAATTTAAATAAAACTCCCCAAAAATATGTTGTTTTCACCATAGCAAGGATTTCTTTTGTTTGTTTATTGGTCTTCATAGGTTTCTATTTTTAATCTTCTAGGTCCAAGCACTCTTGCCATAGTTTGAGTAACTCATGATCAAAAAAAAAAGAAAAAAAATGCATGTCCTCAGTGTCCAAGCAAATTTCTCCTTTGTTAAGGCCCCAATATAATCTAAAACCTAGGCTAAACATATAGTAACCAGTTGAATTGCTACTAAAAGGCCACGTGGTAGTCTTATAGTTTTAGATCACTGATTTTTTTTTTGTTTCTTTGACCCCTTTTCTACCTCCCACCCCACCCTTTTACCTGCTTTAGTTTTTACTAATGGTGAATTTGGTGGTTAACTATTTTCTGTTTGGAACCATGCTCCTTGCCTTTTTGGAAATGGCTGTGATTTGTGAAGGCCAAAACCTGATAATACCCTTGTAACCAGCCAATTAAAATTGACAGACTAGCTCTTCCACTTTGTTTTTTTGTTCTGTTTTTTTTTTTTTTTGCCTAACACCATGTTTACCATAAAAGGTACTTGATTTAAGAAATTCTATGAAATTCTCTGGATTTGAAATTTTAAAAATGTTCATTTTGATAAACATTTAGGAAGAGGCACTGTGTTAGGCTCTGGAGCTACAAGAATAAAAACAGCCCTGCTGTCAGGTTTCTTATACTTGGTGACTGAGACAGTGCAACATGTCAAAAATACCATTAGAGAGAACATAAAAGACTTCTGTAGGACATAGAACTTAAATTGAGCCTTAAGAGAAAAACTGAGATTCTCAGAGGGAGGAATAGCATTTACAGACATGCAAGATCACCTCTACAAAGGAATAGAAATAAGAGAGAAGTTCAGTTGAAGTGAAGTTCAGTGCCTGGCTGACTGGCCAATCTGGGGAGATGAGTGCATAAAATGGATTAATGTCAAATGTTTGGAAATACAACTAGGAGTCAGATGGTGGTTTTTGAATGACCTGTTGAGTAGTTTTCCTTTTATATTAGAGGCAAGGGGGAACCATTGAAAATTTTCAATCATGCTGGTAATACAGTCTGCTGCCTTATGAATATAGATATATATTAGCTCTATAAATGGATGGTTTAGAGAAATGAGAGACTGAAACCAGAAAGATGCTTATGGTAGCTATTCTCAGGAAACAGAGGTTATTATTATTTTCATGATAGCCCAGTTTATAGGAGTGAAATCTGAGACCCTCAGATGTTAAAATATTTCTGGTCATAAGGCATGTAACCCAGATTTTATATGTGAGAGTGCCTAATGCCACATCTTTACACACAAAGCTTTATGGACCATGGCTTTCCCCCTGGATATTCATTTTCCTGGCCCTCATAGTCAGAAACAATTACTTAAATCTATCAAATGGCAATAATTATGAATCACTGAGGCAGCAGTAATGGAACCTCAGTATTTTGGTCAATTTATTTCATACTTAATAGTCTATCCCGAATCTCTTTCCTTTGCTCAATGTCTTAAGATATTTTGCCTTTATAGCTCAAGGAAGCAACTTGAACTGGAAGCTATTCTTTTTTTTTTTTTTTTGGAAATTCAGCATGATGTATTGAAAAGTATGCTCTTTTGGTTGTTACGGGATACATGTTTCTGATAATAACAGTTGTGCAAACATGGACAATTCACTAATTCTCTCAACCTCCCTCATCTTCAGGGTCCCTTCTGGAAAATAGTAGCCATTGTACTTATAGAAATTATTTAAAGATTTCTCATGAGAAATATGGTTTGCAAAGCTTGAGGTACTTTGTGAATGTGAGCTTTTATTTATTCTTCGCTATCTGCTTATCTACCTAATCAATGCTGCTGCTGCTTAATAGGAGATATGTAATCAAATTGGGGCTGGACATGAAAACAAAGAATCTCAGTTCTGAAAGAGATCTGAGCAGCCATATGATACTTAAAAATGCTTAAGAACAAATAAACAAACAAACCATAACTAGTCTCCAACATACTTGAGAAGTGGTCATTGAACCTTAGAGTTCTAGGAAATGGAAGGTCATTACTTCCTGAAGGAAGAAGTCCAGATATTTTGCAGGAGCTCAACTTGTTAGGGAAATCTTTTCTTTTCTTTTTTATAAATTGCCTTTAAAATTATGAATTTACTCGAACCTTTGATCAAGTCTAAATTGTAATTTTTGCAACTTCCACCCAGTTATCTGAAATTAAGTGACTTGCCCAGCATCACGTAATAGTAAGTGTAAGGTGTTTGAGGCTGGATTTGAAATCAGGTTCTTCCTGACTCTAGGGTCAGTGTTCTTTCTATTGTACCTCCTACCTACTCCACCTTTTTTTTTTTTAAAAGATAAATTTCATATCCCCCCTAAGCAGGTCAAATATACTCACTTTCTTCAACCTTCAAGCTCCAGGTCAAGCAGTGCCAACTTTTTGAAACCTTTCTCAATCTCCCTTTCCCCACCTGTTAGGGTCCTTACTGTCAAAAAATTCTATATTTAATCACTTTGTAAATATTTGTATTTATTCACTTTGTATTTATATTTCATATACTGACATACATACTTGTTGCCTTCTCCTTTAGCTGACATTCTAAAGGACACAAAATTAATATAAATGTCTGATCCAGACATTATGAAATACTTGTTGATTGATAGATCATTTACTACCCTGGTTGCAGGGCTCTGAGTCCACTACCCCTCACAAAATGGGACTCTCAGAATAAAACAGAAGACTTTAAGTAGGGTCTGACTAGACTTGAGAACAGTAAAATCATTGCCTCCTTAGCTCTGGACACTACATCTCAGTGTAGCCTGAGCTCATTAGCTTTATTGGGTGTCCAATAAAGCTATTGTCTTTATAGATTTTGCAGTGCACTAACCACTCCCCAGTCTAGAATTTTTTCAGTTCTGTCTAATCATGGCTTTCCTGTCTTATACTTGCAAAATTGAATTTTAAATCTGATTAACATTATATTTTCCCCATTAAATTTCATTTTATTAGATTGAGTCCATTTTTAAAGTCTAACTCTTGTTGTTCAATATATTAATTATCTTTCCCTCCTTTGTAGGGAGAAGGAAAAAGAATTTATGTAGCATCAACTTTGAGACAGGCACTAAAGTAGGCACTTAACAGGTATTATCTTATTTGATCCTCACAATAACTTTGGAAGAAGGAGCCATTATTGTCAATTTTTATGATTGAGGAAACTGAGGTAGACTGAAGTTAATAACTATTCTAGGTTCATACAGCTAGGAAGTGCATTGTAGCTCTATCTACTATGCCACCTATTCCTGAATTTGATAAGGGAGTCATCTATATTTTACTATACCATTGATTTTTTAAAATAACTTTAAAGAGCAACGTATGAAGTACAAATCTCCAGATCATTCCTTGAGACACCATTTTCTTTGACAACAGTGACTATTTAATTGATAATAACTCTTTGGTTCTGGCCATACTGCATTTTGCAATCTGTTGATTACATCTTTCATTTTACATATCTCCATTTTGGTTATAACATTAGCTTCAGAGATTTTGTCAAATATCTTTCTAAAATCTTCATAAATTGTTTGACCCACATTCCCTTGGTCTAAAAGGCTAAAATCCATCCATATGAAAAAGGAAAAATGATATTATCTGTTATTGATAAATAGATGCTAGCTCTTTGTGATTACTGCTTTGATTTCTAAATATTCACTAGCCACGCCTTTAAAGGCACATTCTGGAATTTGGCCAAAAATTAAATTCTGGCTTCCTGTTCTGTAACTTGCCCAATGCATGAAGAGATAGTACAGTATAATAGAAAGAATTTTGGACTTGGAAATGAGAGGAGAATGGGTTCAAATCTGTCATCAGTAGATATTGGCTCAGTTGTTGTTGCTTAATTGTTCAGCCATATTCAACAATTTGTAATTCTATGAACTATACTATCTGTGGATTTTCTTGACAAAGATTTGTTATTTAGTTGAGTCTAAATTTTTGTGACCCCTATTTGCGGTTTCCTTGGCAAAAACAGTAGAGTGATTTCACATTTTCTTCTCCACCTCATTTTACAGATGAGTAAACTGAGGCAAACAGGGTTAAATGACTTGTCCACAGTCACACATCTAGTGTCTAAGGCTGGAATATAAGCTCAGGAAGAGAAGTCTTCTTGACTCCAAGCCAGGTGCACTATCCACTGTGTCACCTAACTACCCCCTTTACAAAGATACCTTCCCCTGGGGATCAAGGAAAACAGGTTAAATGATTTGTCCAGGATCACATGGCTTCTAAGTCCCTGAGTCCAAATTTAAACCCAGTTCTTCCTGACTCCAGACCCAGAACTCTATCAACTGAGCCACCTAGCTGCTTCCTATTAGCTCTGGGTCATTCATTTATTTCAGTCATGTCTGACTCTTTGTGATCCCCATTTGGGAATTTTTTTTTGGTAAATATACTAAAATGATTTGATATTTTCTTCTCCAGTTCATTTTACAGATCAAAAATTGAGTCAAACAGGGTTAAGTGACTTGCCCAGGGTCACATCACAAGTAATCAGTCCTAATTAAGAGTTGAACTCACACCCTCCTGATGCCCTAACTGCCCTATTATCTCTTAGTCATGACCAAATTTAACTTGTCTCATTTTTTCTCATTCACAGAAATAGTACTGACTGCTAAACAAAACTTAGAATTGTTGCTAAAGAACAAACGAGATTAAATTTACTTTGATAGTCCAACAATTGATTATTAATTTTGCTACCAGACTACAATATTAAATCACTGACCTTTTCTGGAGATTATGCATTTAATTGAACCTGAAATAGGTCTGGGGCAGCTAGCTGGCCCTGGAGTCAGGAGGACCTGAGTTCAAATCTGGACTTAGATACGTAAAAGTTACCTAGCTGTGTAACCTTGGGCAAGTCACTTAACTCCACAGCTTTTCAAAAAACAAACAAAAAAACAAAAAAACAGGGGATCTTGGCTCATCCAGACCTAAGCATCATTTGTTGAAGCAGTAACTTGGATGTGGGTTTGTGTTTCAGGTCTCTCCCTGTGAGAAATGCCAATGTGAAGCCAACGGTGAAGTGCTTTGCACAGTTTCAGCTTGTCCTCAGACTGAATGTGTGGATCCTGTGTATGAGCCAGATCAGTGTTGTCCTATCTGCAAAAATGGTAAGTATGACAATCACTCACAAATCCTGTTTCAGTGGATTCGAGTGGCATCTACATGTGGTCATATATGTACAAACGTGGAGCCATTTCGAAACAAGGTCTTTTCCTCTTCACTACCCTCATGATATCCTACAGAAGACAAAACCTTCTTCTGTAAATTGAAATAGGATTTCCATAGTCAGGGTTCATTTCTTACTGTGTTCTACCTTCAAATCCATTCCTGCAGACCAATCCTCCTCCTTCTGAGACAAATCAAACATGCTACTTGATCTCATTTACTTTTCATTATTAAATGAATTAAACTTGGGATATAATTGAATATTTTTCATAACCAAATTATTCAGGATTGGAGCTTCTTTTTTCCCCACTGAGACATCAGTGTAGAACAAAGGCTTTTTCCATTCTGCTAAAAAAGAAATGACAGCCCACTCTCAATCTTAGTGGGTAAGGGAAAAGTAATTATGGTCCTGAATCTCAGCTGACATTACTTTTGAATGAGAACTGAAACCCTTTTGGTTAGGTTTTGTGCCCAGGTAGCCAGAGACATTCGGGTTTCTTCATAGGAAAGCACAAAACTGCATAAAATAAATACACTGAAAAATCAACAACTTCTCCCCCTTTCCCCAATCAAAATACAATAGTAAATAGTGCCATGATTATAGAATTGTCATAAAAACATAAGGATAATTCTTCCACTGTAGGTTGCCCGTGCTAATTATGACATGCATCTGCATCCCTTTTTTCTATAAGTAGGCAATCTGCTCAGATCTAGAGAGCAGGGATAATGTTGCTGTATAGGTAAAATGTGAATGGCTTGACCACTTTATGAGATGAGGATGATGAGGACTGTGGCCATATATGCTTTAGCAAGTATAAATTGGAAGACAAGAGTGGGAAGAGCTCTAATTATAGGGTCTAAATGACATGAATACAGATCCTGTAATTCATACCTTCATTAGTGACCTCTTCGAGCCTTACTTCTTCATTTCTAAAAAGAGGGAATGTGAACAGATGATTGCTAAAGGTTCCTTCTGGTTCTAAATCTATGATCTGAGAAACAAAATGATAGCAGGAGAGAGGATTGTGAAATATGCTAGACTAGGGGAAAATTCTCATTTTAGGGTCTACAGAAGCTGAGAAAGCTTATTATTTTTCCAATATGCAGTGGACATGAGTTGTGTTTTCTATTTCAATTTTAATTTTTTTTTAATACTTCACAGTGCTTACTAAACATGGTTCTGGGCACAGTGTAAGTGCTCATTACTTCTAGACTTAAGTGGAAGGATCAAGTCAGCTTTTGAGTTGTAAATTGACATACTTGATATGAAAACTCCTTGTCTCTTGGCCTGTCCATTAGAATTTTGCCTCTTGTAATTCTTCTTATTATGCACACTCTTCCTGTAACAGATCAATCTCAATATATTTGCTAATCATCAGGTAAAAAAAAAACTAACTAAAAAAACCTTCCCTTTGAATCAAGTTTCTTAGGCAAACATTCATTTTCTAGTATTCCCTGCTTTAAAAGATGCTTTGAAGGTGTACAGAAAAAACACAATTTTCCCTGAACCAAACTATTTTTGGATTTTTGGATATTTTTGGATTTTGACAAAAATGAATTGCTCTTTCAATTCAATTCAGTTAAATTCAACAACATTTATTAAGCACCTACTATGTTTGGTAGAGTGAATCCTTTTATTTTAACAATTGTCTCCCACAAAGGTTAAAATATCCAAAGATGTTCCTTGTGCTTGGGTCAGCTGTCAATGTACTTGTGAACCCCAGAACCCTGTAGAAGAGACCATAGCTTTCTAAGTAAGCATCTACCTTGTTTTAAGTAACAATAAAATTATTTAAGTTCTCTAAAATTGCTTTTGCTTATTTGTTTTTGTTCTTGCTTTTTTACTGTTATTTAAAAGACAAAAGCTTAAATGTCAAAGAAAAGAGGAAAATTACAAATGCTTTGCTTTGCCCAGAAATAAACAGATGCAGGGAAAGTCTGCTAAAGTCATTGTTCTCCTGATCAAAAGGATAAATCTGATTGGAAAGTTCAGCAAATAGGAACTTAATGACCAGGTCCAGTAACTAATAGTTTCTTCCAAACACTGGATTTTAAGGAGTTGAAAGGAAAGTAGTGAACCATGATAGGAGTGGAGATTCAAGTAGAAAGGTCAGTGCCAGATCAGGTGGAAAGGAATGTATTGGGAACTGACCATCTGGATGATACTATCTGTTTTTCCAAAGATTAATCATCATTGTTGTTATTATTGTAAATGGTTCTTATTTGGTTTCAGTAACTACATCTTCTTCTGAGGATTTGACCTTGTGTTTTTTTTAAGACTCATGTAACTTGTAACCAGTAGACCCTCCTGACAAAATCACAAACAAGTGTTTAAAAGAAACCCCTTGTCTTTATTGAAATTTAAATAGAGTAAAGCATTATTTTTTTTTAGCTAATCTTTCCCTTTACTGACTCACTTATATCTTCATGTCTATGGACTCAATTCAGGCTCATTTCTAATGTTTTCAAAAAGTTCTTTCAAAAGAATCCTAAAAGATTTCAGAAATTTTACCAAGATAGCTACAAATCTGGATTTTAGGAAACTTATAATGGTAAAGCAAGTCTCTTGCCTCTCAGTAGAAAAGAGGAGTGCAGAATGAAACATATTTTGAAACCTATCTTATGAGTTGATTTATTTTACTTTACTTTCATTTTTGTTATAAGATAGTGTTTTTGGAGGTAAAGAGGACTACTGGAAAGTAACATTGGTGTCTTGTTTTGTTTTTTAAAGGGACATCAATAAAACATATTATATATATATATATTTATGGGTTTTCCCAAGGTTATGAAGTTAGTTGTATGATGTGCAAGACATTGCATCTCCCAGTAGCTGATTCAAGTGAATCCTCATGTTTAGAATCTCTTCCTTTTCCACTTCTGCCTTCTAAAATCCCTAACTTTTTTCAAGGAGCCATTGCTTGTGTGGGTTTTTCAAGATTCCCCCTCAGTTTTTGGTGCTTTCCTTTGTTTTTATCTGATATGCACATATTAATAACCTCTAAATCAAATATAATTACCTTGGGAGCAGGACATCTTTTAATCTTTGTATCTTCTTGCCTAGTATCTTATGTCTTGTAAATAATAGGTGCTTAATAAATAAGTTGAATTGAATTGGAATGGAAGAGGCAATATTTGAAACCAGATCTTTTGACTCCAAATCTAGAATTTTATTTTATTTAATTCTTTAACCTTGATAAGGTGAATATTATTTGGGAGTGTTTGTGTATGAAATCTACTTGACAAAGACTAGATTTGCCATCAATGATTGATGATCTGTTTTTAATTGGCTGAGTCTTAATAAATGTTTCATAATACTCATATCTTCTCCTGATTCCCAAAGGAAATATCAATATTTAAGTTAGGAAAAATATTATTAATGATCCATAGAAGATTTATTTGAGGTAAAAATGATGACTATGTAAGAAACTGCAAATCCAAGCTATATTTTTCATGTCTATATAAGATTAACTTGGGTGAGTCTGAACTTTAAAGATTTTTTAACTGGTGACCTTCATAAACTACCCCACTGCTCCTTAAATCCTCTGCCTTGACTCTCTGTACTTAATATCTACTTCTGGCAATAGAGGGAAAAATTATAGCTTATTTGCTACTTGCCAACCCAGTTGCTTGCTATGAAGCATCATCAAAGAGGCAAAAGTATGAAGCTAAGAGTGCCTTGAATATAAATAAATGATCACAAATCAAATAAAACTTAATATATTCACTTTGTTGACTTGTATAGATCAATCACTGTGAGGTGAGGTTTTTTTTTTTATAAGGTGGAACAGTATGGAGATAATTTTCTATAGTGCAAACAGTCTGTGTTATATAGACTTTCACAAGTACAGGCTTTCTCAGGTGATGGACAGACTTCAAAGGTTCAGAGATTCTGAATGGTTTTGGTCAGTCCCATAGGCCTGGATGCCTATCTGAATATTAAATGGGCTGTAAGGCTCCAGGGTCTAGCTGCAAGAAAAAGACAAAAGCCTCTTTTCTCTCCATCTGCTTCAAGATCTTAATTTGAAGATGTTAAGAAAGCAAACAGGTATCAATAGATCTGCCTCAGATGTCTGGCCTCTAGCCTCCAGAAAGAGACATCCTGTCATTCTTATACAATTCCTTTGATAATTAGAGTTCATATCATTATTTATCAAATTTCTTTGTAGAGACTGATTTGAAACCACAAACATAGTTCAAGTGTATCCACATAGAGCATATTAGTAGATCAAGACCTGAGTTTTGTAGACAGGGAACATGATGTCTTAATGTCGTTTTACCCTTCTTAGATCTGGGTTAGCATGCTATCCTTGCACAAGACACACTGCTCTGGGTTTCAGTTTCTTCATCTGTAAAATGAGGAGTTTGTACCAAAAGATCTCTAAGCACTTTTCATGGTCCAGAATTGAACTTTCCATTTTCTGTTGTTCAATCAATTCTTCATGACCTCATTTGGGGTTTTCTTGGCAAAGATACTGGAATGCTTTGCCATTTCTTTTACTTTTCCTTAGCTACCTCATTTATAGACTAGAAATAATAACAAAAGATAGGAAAATCATGATTACCAAGAAGATTGGCAATTCTGAATGGATAAATGAATGAATAATTTGTTATGCTAAGTAAAATGTTTGAAGACTCTAGAAGCAGGAAATAAAAACATGAAAACAGTAAACAGTTTAGTGATTATTTCTATAGTGTCCAAAAGAGGACTATGATGATTGATGATGAATGACTACATGTAGAATCAACACCTAGGAAATTCCCTGGAATTGTTATTTTTAGGAAAATATTCCTAAGAAATATCCAAATTCTTCATTTTGACAGTTGCTATATTCAGCTCTACCCATGACCATCAAAGGTGCTCATTTTAGATTTTATATTCCTGATTGAATATAGGAGTCATAATATCTTTGTAACTGAGTCTTTAGTGTTTTGAGGAAGAATATAAAATTTAGAAACAGCTCTGATTTATTTCTGGAAGATGTAACATATCACAGGACATGACAGTGTATGTGATAAAGAAGTGGGTAAATGTTTAGAAGCATCAGTACTACTTCTGTTGAACATATCAATGGAGGAATGAAAGAATCTGAAATCTGTGATAATACACAGCTACAGGATTAGATCACTAATTTGTTTACATGATATGACGCTGCAGACCAAGATTCAATTCCCCAAATTATCTCCATATAGACTTATAGTTCTTTCAGGAACCTGGGGCACAACTGAACTCACCTAAGAAATTTGACTCACTTGACTTCCACTTCCATATGACCTCATTGTCAAAGATTTTATTTGTGAATATTTTTGATATTCTGAAAAAAGATTATCTCAAATTATTTCTGAAATAATTCTCTTTGATCCCTAAACTATGTCATCTATCTATCCATCTATAATGCATTGATTCACTGCATTTTTGTTGAAAGTCTATTCTGTTGAATAAAAGGCATTTTCCTTGTAATTGATGATTATTAACATTATGTGCAATAATGATATAATGTAGAAAATAATAATTAAAATGTCCCTTTAGAAATTATAAGCAACATGGTTTTTAAAAAATGTGGAAGTCTCCAAAAATAATGCAGATAGGCTAAAGAACAAGTCAAAATGTAGAATCAAATTTAGAAATGAAAAGTTCACTTCTATCTACAATTCCAAGTCTTAAGAGCTAACTGAGGTCGTCAATGACCATTAAATGGAGCAAGTTCTAATCTAGAGGCAAGTCAGTAGTATGGTGAATAGAGTACTAAACTTTGTTTTGGAAAGAACTGAGTTCAATTATTGCCTCAGATTATTCCTAGCTATGACAACCTGAGCAAATCCTGTAAACTCCATCTTCCTCAGTTTCCTCAACTATAAAATAGAAATAATAAAAACCCCTATCTCCCTGGTTGTTATAAAAGATAAAATGAGACAATATTTGTTAACTGCTTTCCAAAACTTAAATTACTATATAACAATAACTATTATTATCTCATATGACTATTTATAAAAGATATTTGTAAAGAGCTTAGCAAAGGGTCTGGAACATAGTAGATACTTAATAAATTCTTATTCCTCATCCTTCCTTTTTTCCTACCTACTCCAATTAATCTTTCTTAATTCCTCTCCTTCAGAGATTCATTTTTAGCCTGTGCAGAACTCTGTAAATAGGAATGAGAATATCATTAGGTCAGTCTTGTTGGACCATAGAAAGGGAATAATTTGTGAGAAGTTTGAAAAAGTAGACTGGAATCAGATAACAAAGATGTTTGAATGCCAAATAATGTAATACGTATTTTATCTTAAAAGTGATAGGGAAGGGCAGCTAGGTGGCACAGTGGATAGAGCACTGGCCCTGGAGTCAGCAGTATCTGAGTTCAAAGCAGGCCTCAGACACTTAATATTTACCTAGCTGTGTGGCCTTGGGCAAGCCACTTAACCCCATTTGCCTTTCAAAATCCTAAAAAAAAAGTGACAGGGAGTCACTGGAAGTTTTTGAATATAGGAGTAGCATGGTCAGATCTGTGCTTTAGGAATATCACTTTCATTAGTCATGTGGGATATGAATTGGGGAAAGGAGGGACTTTAGACCAGAAGGTAAATTAGAATGTTATTGTAGTAATCTGAGATGTTATGAGGGCCTGAGAGCCAGAGGAGTGGTAGGAAGCAAACAGATGTGAAGGTTATTGTAGAGGTAAAATTAATAATATTTTAACACTGATTAGATTTGGGCAGAGATCAGGGGAAAAAAAACGAACTGAGAATGATTCCAAGCTCACTCACCTAGGTGAGTGCCATTGGTAGTGCCAAAAACAGAAATTTGGAAGAGGGAGAGATTTTAGGAAAAAGATGATTAATTCTGTTTTGAATATACTGAAATTGATCTGGCAATGAGATATTCAGTTAATATGTCCAGTAGGAAAATGATGATATGTGATCAGAACTTAGGGGAAAGACAAGACTGACTTTGTAGCTTGGGAAATGGTCTAGAAAGAGATAGTAAATGAGGGGCAGCTAGGTGACACAGTGGATTAAATATTGGCCCTGGAGTCAGGAGGACTTGGGTTCAAATCTTACTTTAGATACTTAATAATTGCCTAACTGTGTGACCTTGGGCAAGTCAATCTTAACCGCATTGCCTTAAATAAATAAAATTTTTAAAAAAGAAAGAAATAATAAATGGATCCATGAGAGTGGCTAGGTGGCACGGTGGATAGAACACTGGTCCTGGAATCAGGAGGACCCAAGTTCAAATCCAACCTCAGGCACTTGATACTTATTAGCTATGAGATCTGGGACAAGTCATTTAACCCAATTGCCTTGAAAAAACCTCCAAAAAATAAAAAATAAAAAGTGGGTGTGCTCATAGTCTGAGGAACAGGACATAGATGATGCAGCACAACAAATACCTCACAGTGGGATAATATGATCTGGCATATTTGCAAAGAAATTATAGCAATTTATCACCAGAATAATTCACTGTGACTTGGTGGGATTTATACCAGGAAGGCAGGGCTGGTTCAATATTAGGAAAACTATTAGCATAATTGACCATATCAATAACAAAACCAATAGAAATCACATGATTATCTCAATAGATGAAGAAACAGCTTTTGACAGCATTGAAAATGTTGACAGATATTGGATGATCATCTGCTAGGAATATTCTCATGGTAATTCTTTAGGTGAATGAAAAATTGAATTAGATGACTTCTAAAATCACTTCTAACTAAGAAGATATCTTTCTGTGAGTTCAAACTAGTAAAGAGATGGAAATTAGAGCTACTGAAGATTTTTAAAGCATTTGGATTTAAGTTAGATCTGAGTACATAAGATAAAATGAATATAAGATTTTCTCCTTTTTTTTTTTAACCTTTAGAGTTAAAATCCCACCTATTGCCACAAAAGTAGAATACAAAGCTGATGCCCCCACTAGTCATAGTCAAAATGGTTCTACATTTCTAATTTTCTTATCAAGAATCTAACAATATTTCTCTTTATCCTTGTCTAACAGCAAATCTGGTAGCAATTATTAAATTAACTCTTCAATACTGAATGAGTTTGGTGTAGAAAATCAAAAACAACAGTAAAACAACTAAAAAAAACACAACTAAAATCTTGACTTTTCCTTTAGTGAAATTACTCCCTATACTTTAAAAAAAATTATGGCCAAACCATATTTTAGTAATAATTCATCCTCTTATTTTGTGATCCTAATGATCTCATGGTTTTATTTATTTTGTTTTGAGGGGGTTTTTTGCTGTTGTTTTCATTCTAGCTTTTTAGAATCTGTTCTCATTATTATATCCTCCTGTTTTAGCAGGTTTCATAGATTACCAAGAGTGACAGTCAATGAACTTTATACACACATGCTCACATGTGCACACACACAAACACACACATAGTGAAAGAGTTACACACATATTCAGATGTATACATGAATATAGAATATGCATTTCAATATAATTATTTTTCTTTTATAATTTTATATACTTTCATGCTTTAAGAACATTATGCCATCAGAGCTTCAAAGGGGCCCCATTATATTAAAAAGGTTAAGAATCCCTGAACTTGAAGGATGAATAGTCTAATGGTAGAATTTGAGGATTTGGGGGGAGGGGGTGAGAGGTGAAGGGAAGTAGTTCCTTCTAGCTCACTAAAACAACGTGGTGTTTCAAGAGCCTCTTTGGTTTCAAAAGTGAAGAATCTTAGAGATAGAAGGGACCTCAGAGGTCTTTTAGTTTATTCCCTCTATTCCCATAAATTATGTTCACATTTTCAATAAATAGCTACCCAGATTTTTCTAGAATAAAAAACACCTAGCAAAAAAAGAATTCACTATCCCTAACTCCCTTCACCTTCACATTTGTCTTTTTTTGTAGATAACAAATAAATATTTACAAAACATTTATCATGAGTCAAGCACTATTGTAAACACTGATACAAAAAAAGGCAGGAATACAATCCTCACCCCTATGCTCACATGTTAATAGCATGTTGTTAGGAAATGTTCCTTGTGCTTAGATGAAATCTGCCTCTCTGTAGCTTTTACCCACTGTTTTTTAATTCTTTCTGAGGTCAAGCAGGATAGATCCAATCTTCCTTCAAAATGAAAACTTCAAAAAATTTCATCTTAACTTTGTCCAAGCTAAGCCTAGCTTTCTCAAATTATGAATCACCAATTCCTTCAACCAACTCTCATTCAGTTTTGTTTTAAATCTCTTGCTAACTTGCTTATCCTTCTATAAACATACCTTAGTCTGACCATCACCATTCAGAAATGTGATGAAATTTTAAACTGGATACAAATTTCCAATGGTCATTTCACCAAGGTAACTATGTATATGACCTTCCTCACATATGCTTCTAATCATTAGTCTTAAAAATGTTGCAAAAACTGACATTCCGGTGAACTTGAGAAGCAATAATGGTATTTTTTTGAAGATGAAAAAATATTTTGCTCTAAAATACACTTCAAACAACAAAAATCATCACTCACATAGGAGGTATATTGCAAAAAGACAAATTTAGGCTTGATATTGTGAAAAAATTTTCACAATAAATGCAACCAAACCAAAGTAATGGCAGATCTTAGTCATTGGTGGATTCTCCACTATAGGTCTTTGAGCAAAAACTAAATAACTGCTTTATTGGGCATGCTATATTGGGTTTTTTTCCCCCAGTATGGTCTGAAGTAAAAAAAAAAATTGCAAAAGTCCCTTCCAAATCTGAAATCCTCTGTCTGTAAAATGTTGTTGAAAGCCCTAGCCAAAAACAACAAACAAAACAAAATAAAACAAAACATCTTATTTGTTATTTTTAGCTTCACAAAAGGCCAGAAGAGCAAGTTATAAAGGATGAAAAATGTTATAAATCAGAGAAGGTGACATAATCATAGTTATCAATTGTTAATCTCTGTTGATTAAGAAAACTGGGTTTCTTAAAAAACCTTTGATGTTCTATTACCCTTATTCTTCTCTGCTCTTTGAATAATGGAGCTTTCTCATGATTGCTCCATGTGGCACTCCTCTTCCAGGATAAAAAGACAGGCAGATGTCACAGAAATTACATGCTAATGAGAAATGTTAGGTTCTTCCTTCAGGTGTTTCTATGAATTGGCCTCAAGATGGGCTTTTAATGAGTTTTTATGTAACGTTTACCTGCGCAGTCTAGCAGTTACTCAAAACCCTGATAGGGAGAAAGGTTCTTTCTAAAGTAGGTTATTTACTGTAGGTAATGAATGATCAGCATAATGAAAGGACAGAAGAGATAATTACAATGAAGACCAAGTACCAAATTAATCATATAGGATGTTATTTGCTCCTTATGCTTGATAGCTACTGTGCTACTCCAGATAGAAAATTAATTTTTTTCCCTGAGATGGCAGCTCACCATCCTGATAGAGTCCTAATGAAGTGATTTGATAGCAGTTGGGCATCACTGCCACTTGGAAAGGACTTCAGTAATTTCATGATCCTCTTTCAGTATAAACATAGTTCAACTTAACTGGATATTCAGACATGAAGGGGGGAAAAATGCTTTCTTCATGCTGGATTGGTCATTTTCAGAGTCACTAGTAAATCAGATTAAGATTTAAAAGAATTTAAATATCTGTTGATTTAGCTCTTGTGTGCATTATTATGCCTATAATGGAATATAGTCTTTACCTATTTATTTCCTTCTATTTTTTTCATAGTAGATCTAGAGAAAAGTTGGTCAGACCAAGGGATAAGCCTATAATTGGAAGTGCATTATGACATTTACCATCATTTTATAAAATGTGTTGAGAAGGTAGCATAGTATAGCATAGTTGACAACACTTGTTGGACTCAAAGCCAGAAATACTTGGGGACAAATCCTGCCTCTGATATATACAGCCTATGTGACCCTGGTTTCTCAGTGTTCTCTATACAACTCTCTAAGACTATGAAGTTTCAGAGACAACGTCAGCCCACATTAGGAGAGAAGTTTTCTTCACTGGGGAATTTCCAGGTCCTGTCCCTATACTTCTGTTTATAACAAGAACACTTAGAGACTATTTCCTCCCACTTTTTTAGTTCAGTAGTTTAAACAAATTGTCACCAAGTAGATGGTGAGCATCACAGATTCACTTTTTTACTTAATGCTTTTTTGAGAAAATAAGGTGAATTCTATTTTTTTCCAAAACAACTTAGCATAACATTGACTGAAATCACTATTTTTAAAATAACTTGATCCAAGAAAGATTAAAGAAATACAAATCCCATGTTATAACTGGGTATTAGATTCACTCCCACCTATTCATTTCAAATCTCTGATTTTTTTTTCCAAAGCTTAAATGACTATAACTCACCCCAGATACTTTTGTGGCTTTTGCCCAAAGCTGATCCACAGCTCCAAGATCCTCATTCAGGTTCCAGTAAAAGGGCCTTGAGGCATCTACTTACCATAATTAAAATGTTGTTCTTGTCTTTCATTCTCTCTGGCTTCTCTCCTCTCCTCTCATTCAATGCAGCCTGTAGGCTTATCCTCAATTTGACATGAGTCTCATTTCACTTAGCATTAAAGACCCTCATCTCCCCCCACTTGTTCCACAATAAATCCCAGAAAAACCTGAAGCAATTTTGTCTTACATCCCTCCCTGGTCAGCTCATTGAAAAACAGGGTTGTTGGAATTTTTTCCTCCTGCAAAAGAAAAATCATAACCACCTATTTGGCGTCCATGTCATGGGTTCTTCTCTTATTAGTAAAAAGTTTGAGGTGCTGTATTAACCCATTCAAAGTTATTTTCTGTTGAAGGCAAGTATCAGAAATTATTTATATTAGGTTTCCTTATTTTATAGGATTCTAATGTCAACATAATCTTGGATGAGTCATTCCTCTTTGGACTCCTTTCTTTATCTGTAAAATGAGATGATTGAACTACATCAAGGATTCTTAACCTAAATTATCTCTCTTTCTCATATATAAGCATACATTCATATTTTTATTTATAAAGCTTTATAATTGTATTTAAATATAATTGTGCTCCTTTGTAATTTTATATATTTTATTCATTTAAAAACATGATTCTGAATAATTTATTATATTCTAGTATTTTACATTTGTATTATATTCTGAATAATAATGCAATACTATTTTGCCATAAAAATGCTAAAAAGGGATTTTTAGTGAAATTTAAGAAAACTTGCATGACTGATTTATATAAAACACTATAATAACAAGCAATATTGAAAGACTTCAGAATTTTGATCAACATAATGACCAACTATAATTCCATAGAGCCCATAATGAAACATGCTACCCACTTCTTGAACTTCAGAATGAGATATAATTTTTAGATGTGGACAGTACAGGGATTTGTTTTGTTTTGCTATAAATATAATTAAACAGGTTATAAGGGGTTTCTTTTTCTTTTTTTCCCCAATGGTACTACGATAGTAGGAGAGAGAAAAAATAGATTTTTGTTCACTGGAAAAATATAGTTTAATTTTATAATGACTTTATAAAAATAGTCTGACAAGATTCATGAATTTTACCATATTTTCAAGGGGAGACATAATTCAAAAATTTGAGAATTCCCATAATAGATGATCCCCAAATGTTCTTGCAGATATAAATCCTATGATCTTGTGACTAGGACAAGAGGGTCATGTTTATCTTTTTGAATTGATCATTTTGTTTGCTCTTCTGTGTTACTGAAATTATTTCATTAATCTTCAATAAAGTAATATGGGACAAGGGAGCAGCAAATATTTATTCTTATTTATACAAGCATAGAAAGGTTAACTGACTTACCCCAAGCTACTGTATAAGGCATTTAGCATGCTACCCCCTAGACACTTCCTTAAGCAATATTAATTTCAGGTTCCCTGTCATCCTTTCTGATTTGATTAGCTTAGAATTATCAATCGATAGCTCTCAGTTCTAGAAGTTCCTTTAAATTCTTATTCTGCAAAATGAACAGAAAACCAAGAGGAAAGATCCTGATTTAATCTATCCAAAGACAGATTTGGATTATAATCAATTCCTTAAATTTCTGATATAGGGAATTTTCTTGGTGAATATGAGATTAGTTTAAAACTTTGATTTTGTTTGGCCACAATAGATTGAAGTCCAATACTAGACTTCTTTCCTTTTCCTTTTTAACATTGAAGTTCTAAATAAATAGCAAAACTAACAGCATGTGAGGTCAGTGACTAAAGTTTTTAATATTGACATTTGAACATGAATTTTCTTCCTTTTATTCATGAGCAAAACAACACATGGAGTGGGGGGGCACTTTTGACAGACAGGGACCCAGTTATAGGGATTAGGAAGTGAATTAGGAATAATAGTGGTCAAGATATGAATGAAATTCAGAAGGTTAAAACCACAATGTTCTATACTTAGGGACATAGCCAAGGTCCTAAGATGTCAAACCTATGCCCATATTCAGTCAATCAATCAAGTGAATGACCTAGATACTTTTGTTAAACAGACATAAAGAAGGATTATACTAGGCCCTAGGGATAAAGGAACAAAAAAATGAAATATTCCTTATCCTCAAAGAGCTGACACTTAATCTTGTGAGATAATGTATACTTATAAAAATAATTTTCTGGAGAAGAAGGTGTGGAAGAGTGTAGGTTCTAGCAATTGGGGGATCAAGAGAGACAATATTTAGCAGGTGGAACTGATCCTTGAAAGAGACTAGTGATTCTAATAGGTGGAGATCACGTGAACAGGGAGTATACCATAGTATGAAAAGACTCAGAGATGGACGGTGGAAGTTAAAGAAACAAGAAGATCCATGTGACTAAATTGTTGAGTTTATGATGGAAAGTTATCTATAAACCTGGAAAAGTAGATTGGAGCCAGGTTGTGAAGGGCTTTAAATGCCAACGGATTTTATATCTGATCCTCGAAACCTCTACCCCACCCCAAGTCAAGGGTAATGAGATACACGGATGTCATACACAACTCCCCTAGTTGCCATGTACTTTGGGGTCACATATCAAGAGAACAGAACTTGTCTATCTCAGAGAAGATTCCCAAGGAGCCCAGCGATACGCTTCCCAACTCCAGGTATCCCAATGAGTTTGAAAATTCTCTTCATATGAACAAATCTTCCACAAAGGTGCATGGGAGTGGCTAATTATGCGACTACTGCAGTAGACTATTCTCATTTTCCTCCCTAAACCTTTTTCTATCACCACACCCTCCTATCTCCACAGAGGCTGTATAACAGCTTTGCTGGGAGCGATTTGTTTCTCTTCTTTGCTATATTGATTGCCTATGGCACCTAGCATCCTTGCTATTGCTAAATCTAATGCTAACTGCTATATTCTCACTCACCCCCATCCCTACCTGCATTTCTAAACTGAAATGCATCTGAGGTCATTCAAGAATGTATTATTGATCCAGAAAATGAAATAGCACTAGCAAAAAGCCAGCATGGCTTTATCAAGAAGAAATCACAATAGACTAATATCATTTCCTTTTTTTTTCTTCTTAAACATGGCATCTAGTCTGACTGATCAAGGGAAGGAAAGGAGAAGGGAACATTTATGTAAAACCTCCTAAATACTGGATGATAATGTGCTAAGCACATTACAAATATTATTTCATATGATCTTTAAAACAATCCTAGGAGTCAGGTGCTATTATTATCCACTGTTTTACAGATGAAGAAACTGAGTCAGGTAGAAATTAGGTGATATACTCAGGTAGAAAGTACTGAATTTTGCTCTTTCTATCACCTGGCCTAATATTCTATGCATTGTAACACCTAGCAACCTTAGACTGTAATCTGTTTAATACATATTATATCTATTTATTAATAAAGATTGTGACCAAGTTTTTCATGGTTTTCTGGGGGTAAAGTTGAAGAAGGAGGCCAGCATCGAGGCAAAATACAAAGATCATCCTGCCCTGTCCAGGTCATCTTCTGGAGTATTGTGTTCCATCCTAGAGAATGTCAAAAAGGAGTTCAATCGTAAGATGAAGGGTCTCTAGGATAATCCATATGAAGATCTGGGAAAAGATCTAGAGAATTTAGAGAAGAGAAAAGATGATTGCTTGGGTAGGGGAAGGCATATATGATAGCTTTTTTTTTTTGATACAACAAGAACAGGGTCACACAACTAGTAAGTGTTTGAGGCCAGATTTGACCTCAGGAGCCACTGTGCCACCTCTCTGCCCTGATAACTGACTTAAAGGTTGGTTAAAACCTATCCCTTGGAGATGCTGTGGGTATACAGGTTTGGCAGCTATAGTTTAAGGACCAAAATTATAAGCACAGATCCATTTAGTTAATTGCTTCCTTTCGGATTGCAAAACAGCCTAGGTACCATTTTAATGCCTCTTATAACTGCTTGTCATTTTGTGTGTGTATCTCTTTTCCTGTCTCCCTCTTCTGATGGGGACTCCCTCCCCAGGACCACCTAGCATTCAAGTCCTACTTTGCCATGGCCTGGATTCTCTCTCTCCTTCACCATTCCTATTCATTACATTTCTCCGTCCCTCTTCTTTTCGCCTGTATTCTTCATTACAATATAAACTTTCTGAGGACAGTGCTTTTTCTTGACTTACTTAGCAAAGTGCCTGGTTTATAGTAAGAGCTTAATACGTATTTCTAGCTATGTATCTATCAATACATCTCAATATGCCTATCATCAGTAGAAAGCAAAGAATTCTGCTCCTGGAGACAGGAAGATATCAGTTCAACCTTGACTGATAGCTGTGTGACTCTGAGCAAGGCACATAGTACATGATTAATAATGTTGATTGATTGATCAAGTTGGGCTAATAATTATAAATCAGATAGCACAGTTCCTGTTACAAAGTAATGGCTATATAAAATTGACTGTTATTGTTGATACTACTATTATCTATCATTTTTCTGCTTGTATCTGTCAGTTTATCTACCTATCAATCGATCTTTTCTTCCCCAAAACTCACAGGCTTCAAGAATTTTAAATCCATTCCCACACTCTGTTATTCTTAACTCTGTTGTACATTGCCTATGTCTCTGATCTTACTTTAACAATGTCACATTTTTATTCTTCCTCCTTGGCCAAGATATGCATAGCCAATCATTTGTCAGTATCAGGAGGCCTTTGTCACAAAGGCCAAAGGAAGAAATAGAAGGTACTTAACTTTTTTTGGAGGCAGGAATCTGTATATGAAGGGGGTTTCAGAGGAAGGTCAAGTAATGAATATCAAAACCACAGAAGCTCACAAAGACCATCTACTAAGCCACAGAGGAATTATGATATGGGTGAAGGGAATATTCACATTGATAAAGATCATGGTATATATATATATATATACATACACATATATATACATATATATATTTATATATATATTACATGTATTTATATGTACATACATATGTTTTTGTAAACATCAGTAGACATATGTGTGTGTGTGTGTGTATATATATATATATATATATATATATATATATATATATATATATATACTCCCAAAAAGCAATTATAAATAACATTATCCTAGGAGAACTGAGTTGGAGATCAAGGTCAATTCCTTGCTGAATTCCAGTGGCAAAGGCATTGAACAGTGCTGAAGTGAATATAGACTGAACTTTAAGTTGAGCCAAGAGTGGATTAAAGACATTTAATAGTCAGTCCATCCCCCCCACCCCTTTTCCTGCTGCTGATGTCGCCAAGAAGTTAAAGGTCCAGACCATCAAGAGGCTTTGATGGGAT
Organism: Macrotis lagotis; assembly: GCF_037893015.1. Lineage (NCBI taxonomy): Eukaryota > Metazoa > Chordata > Mammalia > Peramelemorphia > Peramelidae > Macrotis > Macrotis lagotis. The sequence continues at coordinate 118,697,262 of NC_133665.1, forward strand.
CGAGACCACAGGTGGTCCAAACTCAAGTTCTTAAGGCTGAATTGATGTCCTAAGACTCACGAAGTGACTTTCAAGGACTTTCAGGCAGCTGATACTTTAGGGAGTAAGATAGTTCAAGATCTTTTTCTGAGCCAGTGAGGGGAGTTCAGGGTCATTTTATATTTTTAGTATATCTGCTTCCTGGCAGAAGATAAAATTCCAAAATAGATGAGTTTTGTTTCCTTGGAGTGGTGGTATAGGCGCTTGAGCTCCCTGTAGGGTAAACATTACTTTCCAGAAGAGACCAGTTGCTTTAGTAGAAGAGTATTTATTTCTTCAGTTATCTATTTCAAAGAATAAATTGCTTGACTTGGTCCCTTCCCTCCAAGCACAGAGAGATTTTAATCCTATACTTTTGGGTTTGATTACTTTCATGCACATAATGGGGGAAAAACACACACACACACACACACACACACACACACACACACACACACACACAAAATAAATGGAGAAAGGTAGCTGCCTAAAGCTAGTGGGCATACTTAGCATTGACAGTTTATTTTAGATGTCTCTGTTGATTCTGAGAAAAATGGAGAAGAGTTTAGGGGCAAAAGAGAGATGACTCAAAATATGACCCACAAACATAAAGGAGTTCTATTATTCTTTAAGAAATTTCCCATTAGGAGAACACAAAGATGTATGGAGCAAATAGTATGAAGAAATACAGAGAAGGGAAAGAATGAGAACAGTAATATATATATAGTGACTACAAGCAACCAGGCAATCAATCAGTGAGCATTTGAGTGCCTACTAAACAGCAGCACAAATGGGAAAGCTACATTTAAAAGGTATTCAGAAGGGTACAAAAATGAAAGAGGACATTTTTGTTACTATTTTGTTGATGCAACTTTCTTTGAAAGTTTAGATTTTGAAAGTGTACCTTTTCTTTTATATAATGATCAGTTTTTATTTTTCATAAGGTGTGGGATGTTCATTGTAGTGCTCTTTCAAGTTTCTCTTCAAATGGGACAGGTAGGTAGTACAGTGGATAAGAGTGCTGAGTTTGGAATTAGGAAGACTCATCTTCCTCAGTTCAAATCAGGGTTCAGACTGGGTGACCCTGGGCAATTCATTTAAGTCTGCTTGCTTCAGTTTCCATATCTGTAAAATGAGCTGGAGAAGGAAATGGTAAGCCGCTCCATTATCTTTGCTAAGAAAATTCCAAATGGAGTCACAAAGAGTCAAATTACAGAAAGGACTGAACAACAATTCTGCTCAAATGGCATTGTATTTCTCTATCAGTGACATTTGTTTGTTTTGTTTTGTTTTTCTTGTAGATTATACATTTCTTGAGGAGTATTTTTCTTTTATTTTGATTTTGTAACTTCAGTGCCTATCATGTCATGGACGCTTAATATATATTTTAGTTACATGAAACTGAATTAATGTATCTGAAAATGGAAAAGAAGTTGAAAGTACAGGGTCTTGAAGAGATTTGCACCAGGAGGTCCTAATGTGCCCTAATCCATGGCAGATTAAATTCTAAAGATACACCAAATGCTTTGTCCAAATTCTTACCCTATTTTCAATTGTCTACTTTTCCTGTCTCTTTTCTTATATGTCATAGGCATTGATGAGTTGGCATAAATTACTAAATCCTCCTATTGTATGATTCTGCTCTTCCAATAATTGATCTGCTTTTTTTGGTGATAGATAATTTTTCTTTCAAAGTTTCAAATCTATAAGACAATAGACTATTAGAATAACTCTAATTGAGTAAAATTTCCTTGATTTGGAACCTTAAAGAAATGAACAATTCTAAGTACCTAAATTTCCCAGATAAACTCAAAGAACCTTAAGGACATTGGAAAACTCTTGTCATACTATAGAAAATTCCTTGACAGGTGGTCACCAAGTTGTAGATTGAACACTTCTGGGAACAAGAAACTCACTACCTAAGGAAACCCCAAATTCCATTATCAGGAAGCTCTGAGTGTTTTTGTGTTGAATGGAATTCAATATTTATTTTTATAAATTCCATTTACTGGTCAAATTTACACTTTGACAAGACTCAGAATTAAGTTCAATCCTTCTTTCACATGGCAAACCCACACACAGCTTTCCTGATTCATCCTGTCTCTTCTAGACTAAGCTTCCTTATCTCCTTCAACTCCTTTCCTCATTCAACTTGGTTTTTGGATGCTTCACTTTAGAAAAATCCAAGTACCTTAAAACAATGATATATTTTTAAAAAGATGAAAATCAAGCTGGTGCTGGTACCCCCACCTTCATAAGCAGAATGTATATAATATAATTTGTTATTTTCTTAATGATTCATCATGGTTATGAACATCAAAGATTATATCTTATAATCAAATGATGTTCTTGAAAGTTATGAGTATCTCTAGTTTGTTTACCCTTGCACTAAATGATCCCTGATTCCTATAATTTTTACTCCTAATTTGTATCATTTTTTTCTTCCCTACCTGTCAAGTATCTCTTTTCACATTGTATGTCTTCCAGTAAAAGTCTCTCTAACTTATTTCTAGTTGACTGTTTATAGTCCACCGTATGGGCTTGGAGATCAGTATTGAAACTTGTTCAAATTGTTTCAAAAATAACAATAAATTGTCTCTGAGTTGAGGGAAGGATAGGTTTTATGACTATGAAGTACTGGGCGTTTAAGTCATGCATTTTTTTGATTGTTGGTTATCATCAGTGTTGCTTGCAAACCAACTCATTTTTGTTTTTTGGGTTTTTTTCCCTTGCTCTTAGTTATCTCCATATTGGGAACCTTACTAGACATATTGTGTTTTTGTTGCTTTTTTATAAGCACTTACAACAAGGAAAACTTAGGTTCAAATTCAGACTCAGACAGTAATTATCTGTATAGAGCACAGGCAAGTCTCAGCTCTCAGGTTAAAGTGAAGTCGAGCAACATTTATTGATTATCTACCATATAGCAGGCATCTTCTAAGTGATGTGAAGATCAAATGCTATGTAGAGTATTCTGAAGACCATAAAGTGCTATAAAAATGGTCTAAATGAAGTGAGTTTTTAATAGATGAAATATAAGTAAAGAGACAGAATCAAAAAGAATCTTAGAGATAATATTACCTATTCTACTTTACAAATGGGGAAACTTAGGTCCAAAAAGCAGAACTGTCCTACTCAAGTCTCACAGAAGGACCAGATTAGGGAAATGAAGCCAGGTTCTCTGTCGCTGAATTCATAGTACTGGTGTTGGTGTTGGTGTTGCTGGTATAGGTGCTGGTGCTGGTGGTATTGCTAATGCTGATGGTGCTGGTGGTACTGGTTCTGGTGCTGGTGCTAGTGCTGTAGTGGTATTGATGATGCTGGTGCTGCTAATGATGCTGGCACTAATACTGGTGCTGGCGGTATTGCTGCTGGTGCTGGTGTTACTGGTTGTATGGGTGGTGCTGATGGTATTGATGGTGCTTGTACTGTTGCTAGTTCTGGTGTAGGTAATATCGTGTTGGTCATTTGTTTTTTTCCCCATTATACCCTACTGCTTCCTACAAATAAGCCATTTCATTTCATGGTTTTAAAAATAATTCAGTAGAGCAGGGAAAAACCCTTTGGTTACAAACAAGAGTGTGTTATTGTGTTTTTGTGCTGTTATTTTATTTTGTTTGTTGCTGGAATGCTCCATCTCTCAACTTCAAGAATTTTTACTGGCAATCTCTCACATGTGAGCCCCTCTCCCTCCTCATCTTCACCTTCTACCTTCTGTGGCTTCCTTCAAATCTCACCTAATATCCCACAATCTGCAAGAAGCCTCTCTTAATTCCAGAGCTTTCCTTATTTATCCTGTATATATCTTATTTGTGCATAGTAGTTTTTATGTCATTTCTTTCATAATTCTTTAAACTCCTTGAGAGCAGAGACTGTCTTTTCTTTAATTGTACCTGACAGACTGACTCCTTTAACCTGCATTCTACTAGTGAGAGAGTACCAGCAAGGTTAGCAATCTTCTTTCCCAAGAACCCACAGAAATCCTTCAGATCTTCTCTATGTTTAAAATACATCAAACCTAATTGCAGTAGATTTACTGATATGCCAGAGGCCAGGCTAAGTGCCCAGCTCTGTTTAGAATTCTAGACTTTGTTTCCCAGCCACGCTCCAACAGCAAAAGTCAGTTGTTAAAAATGGTTTGATACCCAACAAATGGTGTGGGGGTGTATTTCACATGTAGCCCCAGCAAATCAGAAATTACTGCAAAGTATATTGACTATCCATCCAGATATGGAGTATTTTTTTAATAATCCTACATTATCAATGGCAAATTCAACAATGTTAAACTGAATTGTATCCCTAACCCTTTTGTGTAAAGTATGGAAGAGAAAATTCTCTCCAACCATCACTAGGACTGCGAAGACTAACGCTAGAGTGAAGACCACGTTTCTCCCCATTTCATCTGCCATGGAGCTTTTTTCAGGAAATATTCTAAGCACAGAGTTTCTGCCAATGCTTACCACAAATGTAAAATGTGCAATCGAAAGCCTTTGTAGCAATCCAGGGGCAAATTTTACTCTTCTATCACAGCAGCAAAACTGAGACCCTTCATTTCCTTTTCAGGAATATAAAGTTCAGTTATAAAAGAGTCCATTACACCAGGAAGGAACCATAAACCTCTAATTCTCTGAATTACAGCTCATCTTCCCTAAAACAAATGTCATCACTTAAGCAGAGTTGCAGCTTTGCGATCCTATCAGCTGTGAATAGCATGCCTCTTCAATAATATATTTGCTGAACCATATATTGAAAGGACATCATTTAACATTGGCCAGAGTATTAATTCAAGAAAGTGAAACCACAAATGGTTGTTTTCTAATATAGATCTGTTCAAGTCTTCAGAAACCAATACTTCCTGTATGGCTTAAAATACAATCTAGTATCCCCTCATTTCCATTTTATTCTAATATAATCTTCACTCAACAAATAAATCCAGTTCAATCTAAATTCCTGTTGTGTGTGGCACACTTCACTAGGAATACCTGGGGGGACAATGACAGACCCCCAAACCCTACTCTTGTCTAACTGGAGCAGGGAGGGAGAGGGCATCACAACATGTCAACAAATGAGCAATAAGGGTGATATTTTGAGCAGGGGGCAGAGAACATTGACAACTGAGAGGTACAGAAGAGGCTTCCTATGGACTATGGCACATGTGCTAAACTTTGAAGGAAATGATAGATTTTTAAAAGGCAGTGAAGACGAACGACTGCATTCCAAACATGGGAACAGCCAGTACCAAGGCAGAAAGGTGGGGGATAAAGGGCAAAATTTGGAAAAGAGAAACAAATATGCACAAACAAGAATAATGTATCAAACCTGAAACTATGCTATGAAGGTCATTTTATCCCAAATGGAGAGCTTTGAATTTTAACCTAGGGGTGTGGGAGAGCTACTGAAGTTTCTTAAGCAGTAGGGTAACATGCTTAAATTTATGCTTAGAAAGACTATTTTGGCAAACGTGTTTACTCCACACTAGCCTTCAGCATGAGCTCTGCTTCCTTATAATCTTAATTTAATAAAAAAAAATGAAGCCATGAAATACAGTAAAGTATAGAACAAGATTCATTTTTCAGTAGAATGGATCAAGAGTAGGTCAAAAGGTGGTGACATCAGAATGTCATTTCATATTAGGAATACCTCATATGAAGAAACTGACAGTTAGCCTAAAGAACCATCATCTAATGCAGATCAATCCAATAACTGAATTGATTTCCTTGTGTTGATGAGCGTGTATGCTGATACCAAAAGTAATCTTTTCAAAGTGCAGAATCCAACCACGTGACTCTCCTACTCAAAAACCTTCAGTGACTCCCCATTACTTCAAAGTCTTTCACCTAATGATTCAAATACTCTATGGATGGCTTCAGCCTGTATTTTCCATACAAATTCATATTATTCCCTTTCATGCACTCTATAATCCAAACTAGACTAATGTGTGGTACTTGAATTCAGCATTCCAACAACAATTTCATTGTATTGGCTAAAATCATCCCTAATGCCCAATATATGCTCCCCCGTCTCTACCATTTTAGAAACCAAAACTTTCTTCAAGAACCTCAGGGATGGGGTGGCTAGGTGACGCAGTAGATAGAGCACCAGCCCTGGAGTCAGGAGGACCTGAGTTCAAATGTGACCTCAACTCTTAATAATTACCTAGCTGTGTGGCCTTAGGCAAGCCACTTAACAGCATGCCTTGCAAAAAAAAAAAAAAAAAACAGAACCTCAGGGATCATCTCTGCAAAGCCTTCAGAGATATCCCCAGTTCTTTGTTCTTCTTTAACACAGGATTAATTTGTTGACTTTATGTTTACAAGGAAAAAATTACTAAATAGAATACCCCTTTGGGGCAAGAATTGCTTTATGTTTGCTTTTACTTTGTATACACATATTTAGCACATAGATGATGCTTATTAAATTCTGTTTAATTGAATTTGAATGTGCTAGGAATGTGGAAGGTAGAATAGCCTTTTCTCAAATATTTGAATACCTATTACATAGATTTATTTTGGTTCTGATTACTTCACTTTGCAACAGTTCATATAAGTCTTTTTTTACTTTTCTGACTTCCATCAAATTTATTATTACTTATAGTATGTAATATTTTATTACATTCATAATTTGTTACCTCTCCCCCAGCTCAATTCCCATCTATTTTTTTGTTTCCAGTTCTTTGCCTCAATCAAAAAAAGTCTGCTATAAATATTTTGGTGTATATATAAAGTCTTTCTTTTTATCATTATCTTCTTAGTTTCCATACTTAGTAATGGAATCTCTGAGTCAAAGGGTAATGACATTTTACATACGTTATTCTGCATAATTTCAAATTACTTTCCAGAATGCTTGTACTAATTCATAGCCCCAGCAACAATGCATTAGCGTATCTATCTTTCCCCAACCACCACTGACTGTTCCCATTTTTCTTCATCTTTGCCCATTTGCTAGAAGGTGAGGTAAAACCTTTAGGGTTGTTTTGATTTTGTGTTTCTCTCATTAGTGAGTTGGAGCATTATTTCCTAAGATTAATCATAGTTTGTTACTTCTGAGAACTATTTGTTCATATCTTTTGTGTGCTTATCTGGGCCAAAGCTTAGTGGCATTATACTTCTTTTTATTGATTAGGAGGGCAGGAAGAGGACAAAGGCATACAGAGAAGCATTTGATAAATGGCAGAACATTAACCTAATTAACCTACAGTGAAGCTTTCTTCCTTATCAAATTATGAACTGGTACCTAGAAATTTTCAAATAAAAATAGGATAAATTCCTTATTTCCTCCGAGGGTTGTTATACCTCAGATTTGTGCGATGGTTGGGAGGTTGGACTTAAGTAACCTCCCAATTCTAAAACTTCCTCATTTTTGTCTTTGAAATAATACTGCAGAGTTCCACTTTTGTTTCATACAAAGGCACATTTTTCTTTCTTTGCACCCAACTAGTTTTTCTGCTTTAATCTTATTAGTAAATCACTACATAAATTAGCAAGAATAAATTTCCTTAGGCTTTCAATTTTGAAGAGCAAGTTGAAGAAGTTCGATATCATTTTTCTTCAAAGGAAAAATAAATAGTTCTTAAAGAGTTATCGTGAACTCAAGGAAAGAACATACTGATGATAGACAAAAGGTCTGGATTCTAAATTAGATCCTGGCACTAACTCTTATGATCTTGGACAAATCATTTAACATCCTTATGCCTTAGTTTCCTCGACTGTAAAATAAATTATGATGCTTGTCTTCCTCAACAGAATTTTCAGGAGAATAAAAAATTAGGTAATAGAAAAGACTATGCTTTGAAAAGTTAAAAAATATAAATAGAAGGGAAATAATATGTTTTTGTGACAATAGATTGCATTATTGGGAACAGAAAAGCAAGGGCTCCCTTTCCCAATGAAAAACCCCACTGTTAGATTCACATATGACCTGGGTTGAGTCCTGGGGTCATCTGACCTCTAAAGAGAAGGGTCAGATCATTTCATATTGCCCAAGATTATTTACTCCCCCATCCTAGAGCACCAGAGAACATGACAGAAAGCATCTGCTTGGTCCATGCCTAAAATCTCCCCAAAAGGATTAAAATGTATTCAGCATACAATATAGGTCCAGTTATTGCACAGTTATTTATTTTCTCCATATAAAGATAGCTCTTAAGACACAAAACACTCTTGAGAAGGCATTGACAAAGAGTTAAAACATGAGATTAGCTTATAACTCTTATTATATTACCTTAAAGAAATTAGTACTTAAAACAGGAAACATTTTGTGGGACTTCTAAAGAGCCGTTTTACCTTTCCCTCAGCTATTCCCTGTGCAACTAATTCCTTCAAAGTCCAAGTCTCCACCAAACCAGGTCAGAGCTTAGGTTGACAATCCTGTTAATAATGGTCATCTTCCTTGAGAAGGGAGTGTTGCAGAAAATTCCTCCTGATATTTAGTTCTACCTGAAGGATGGCCTGATCTCTTAAACTGAGGAGGTTGCCTCCAACAGGTTAAACATTCATTTCAACATTTCTCTTTAGTCACAGATACTTAGGAAGACTGAGGAAGGGACAGAGAAACAAAGCAGGAGAGCTAGTGCAGGGTCTTTAATATTCTAGTAGGTCTCTTATCTCACTGAAATTTCCACCAATAGTGCAATTCCCAACTTATCTCAAGCCACTTTTTGTTTCTTGCTCTCCCATGAGTTTTCCAAAGGGTGCCTTCCTTCGATTCTCTTGATAACATGATGAATAGTTACCATGGCAAAGCAAATAGTAAGAAGTTTTTAAACTTTTTTCTAAAACTTCTAAATTCATTAATTCTCAATGCATTGAAGTTAATTGAATAGCCATCTTTTTGTTCATGATATCTTCCAATAAGTTAACAAACATGATGTGTCTGTTTTCAGTGTTCTGCATTGGACATTAGAATATAAAAGGCAAAAACAAAATAATCCCTGGACTCATTGCCAGAGATTGAATTCTACAAGAGTGTAGGACAAGTTTTTGGAACCTCAAAGATCCAACACTGAACATGAGATGAAATTAGAGGATTCAGAGAGGATGTTGGAGAGAAAATAGAAAAAGAAAATAAATGCATTCTTTCACTTTCATGTGAGAAGTACACACATAACAATCAGTCAAAAAGCAATTATTAATCACCTAAAGTATACCAGATCTTGATCAAAGTAGGGAAACACAAAGAAAGGCCAACCTTGCTCTTTTAATGCAGGTCACAACATGCATACAACTATACAAAACCAAGTTATATGCAAGAGAAATTAGAGATCATTCATAGAGGGAAAGCAGAAGCATTAAGGGGATTAGGAAAGACTTCTTTTAAAAATGAATTTGAAGGGAAAATAAATAGTAGACTGCCAATTACTCATGCCTTGGACTGCCTTGCTACCCTACAGTAGTCATTTAGATGGATGAGTTGTTCAGGTAGAGGTATTTACAGGTACATCAGTATTAGTATTCACAGAGACCAGTCATCCCACTTACCCTTCTACAGGCTAAAAAAAAAAAAAAAAAAGGATCTAAGCTACTTTCCTCATAAACCATCATCACATATAAGATAATAATTCAAAGTTATTTTGATTGCTTTAAGGAAACTGCACAGTTCTTCTAAGACTCTCAAGCATCTTCCTCCAACCATGGTCCATCCAACAATATATGACTGTATGATATAAGACACTAACCCTCTGGAATTGAAGTTAAAAATCACCCAAGGGGTGATGGGGAGATCCATGGTGGATATGAGCTAGCTGCAATCTATTACTAAACAAGAGAAGCTGTGTAAAAGATGCCATCAATGGAATGAATTATCAGACAGGAATAATGGGCTGGCGCTCTATTCATCATGGTGTCAAGAGAATATAAGGAAGCCACCCTTTGGAAAACTTATGGGAGATGAAACAAAAAAAAGTGGTTTGAGATGAGCTGGGAATTGTACCACTAGGGGAAATCTCAGTGAAATTATAGACACACTAGAATATTCAAATAGCTGCAAGGAAATTTTAGTTGCTATATTTGACCTTTGATGCATGCCTCTCATTCACTAAGTGGTAAAGGTCATGTCCTATAATTTGGGATATTAAAGTATAAGCAGAGCACAATAGATGGTAGGGCTTTGCTATACACTCATCCTACTATTGAACTTAATGTTATCCTTCATACTTGTAAGTGTTGTTTTTTGTAAATGCCTGTTAATCAGCAAATTTACTATTGTTTCACCAATCCACCCATGTTGAAATCAAATATCTCATGTTTTCCGCTTACATCTGATAATGCATTTTGGCTAGTACCCCATAATGACTCACTCTACCCTTTCTCCAGATGATGAGTCCTAATCACAACACCTTGGGTCAAAAGATATGAACAGACAGTTTTCAGAGGAAGAAATTAAAGCTATTTACAGTCATTTGAAAAAATGTTCTAAATCATTATTGATTAGAGAAATGCAAATTAAAGCAACTGTCTGGTACCACTTTACATCTTTCAAATTGATTAAAATGACAAAAAAGGAAAATGATAAAGGTTAAAGGGGGTGTGAGAAAACTGGGACACTAATGCATTGCTGGTAGAGTTGTTAATTGCTCCAACCATTCTGAAAAGCAATTTGGAATTATGCTCAAATATCTATAAAACTGCTTACCCCTTGATTCAGCAATATCACTACTGGGTCTGTATCCCAAAAAGATCATAAAAAAGGGAAAAGAACCCACATGTACAAAATTATTTGTAGTAGCTCTTTTTCAAGTGGCAAAGAATGGGAAATGGAGGGGATACCCATCGATTGGGTAATGGCTCAACAAACTGCAGTATATGAATGTTTTGGAGTATTATTGTTCTATAAGAAATCTTGGGTAGGCAGATTTCAAAAATATCTGGAAAGACTAACATGAGCTGATGATGATGATGATCAACTGTGATAGACATGGTTCTTCTCAGCAATAGAGTGATCAAAGACAATGGAAAATACCATCCACACCCAGGGAAAGAACTGAATGCAAACCAAAACATACTATTTTCACTTTTTTAAAATTTGCAGTATTTTTTTCTTTCTCATGATTTTTCCCTTTTTTATTCTGATTCTTCTTTCACTATATAACTAATATGCAAATATACTCAACATGATTATAACCTTTATCATATCACTTGCTGGTATGGGGATGGGGAAAGAAAGAGAAGGAAGATAAAAATGAGGAATTGAAAACTATTTTACATATAATTGGAAAAAATATAATTTAAATAAAAACAGAAATACACAAAATATATATGCATATATACATATATATGTATCTGCATATATATATATATATATATATATATATATATATATATATATATATATATCCAGGTGATTATGATACTGTGAAATAGATAGCCTCAGAGCTAAGAAAAAATTTGGATTCAATTCTTACATTCTTTCGACATGTTGTCTCAGTGACCTTGGGTAAGTCATTTAATAATTTTCTCTAGAAAATTTTCTAAGACTGTAAGTTATAAGACTGTTTTGGATCTCTACTACTAGAGGAAGTTTCTAGTTCCTAGAACTGGAAATCACCTTTTACAGTGAAATCACAAGTCTCGATCCCTCTCTTTCCAATAAAAAAAATGGTTAATCAATATAGTAGTGTTAATGAGGTAAGAGGTTGAACTATTCATTTATGAGCCAGTGCATTCACATAAGGACACACTGAGAGAATGTAATATTAAATTTGAAATTTAGAACTACTGTTTTGGCATGTACATCCTTACTAGAGCATGCAGACTACTCAGAACATAGCCTGCGAAGTTCAACCCTTTATTTTGTAGGGGATTTCTTTTGTTGTTGTTGTTGCTGTTGTTTTCTTTGTTTTTGGTTTGGGTGGTTGGTTTTGTTTATACATGAGGGGATACCATAGGGGAATAAATGATGTGAATTAAAACTGGAATTCTGCTCTCCTCTTCGTCTCCACTTCTGTTGGTGACCACATATAGCCATGATCAAGGTACCAGTGGCATACCCTGCTTTTTCTTGTACATTATCTCCCTCCTGTCCTCTGAGGTCTAACTATCCCAGTCTTCTTGCTGTTCCTCACAAACAACAATGTTTTTTTTTTCAATAACTATCTCCCTTACCTAGAATGAATTACTTTCTCTCTTCTTTTAAGGGTGCCATATTTTCTTCAAAACGTAACTCACTATCTTCAACATGAAGATCTTTCTGGTCCTACCACCTTCCAGTTCCTCCCTCTAAGATAATTAATGTTTATTTATTTCTATTTATTTTTGAATACTAAATCTTTATTTCAATAGAAAATAGATCCTTAAGAGAAGAAATTGATTTTTAGCTTTGTTTCTCAAGAAGAATGCCCAACACATATTTAGTAATTGTCAGTTGATAAATTGATTGTTCTCTTCATTAGATATAAGCATAGAACATTGGAAGAATTTTAGAAAAAGGGAAAATCAAGATGAGGGATATGGTAATTCTTGTTTTCTTTTTTGCCAGAGAAGATGAATTTTCCTCTAAAATATATATATATATACTCAAGTTAGATAAAGATTTCCTTCTGATTTTCTCTGCTCAACACATGAGATCACCCATCTGGGGCTTATCTAAGATAAATGAGAAAAAAAAAGGTCCATAGTTAGTGATTTTTCCTGAGGTGCTAACACTCAGCAATATTGGCAGTAAAACATAGTGCCTTCATTTTCCTAGGAAATGTGATAAGGGTGCGTGTGTTTGTGTGTGTGTGTGTGTGTGTGTGTGTGTGTGTGTGTGTGTATGTGCGTGTGTGTGTGTGTATTTAGTGAATTACATGTTAATTCAGGGACTAATTTAATATATCCAGAAAGTTCAAATATTCAGCATCAAACTATTTTTAGAGAAAGCTTAATGTATCAAGCCAATGTTGAGGAGAGATGCCATCTCTCAGGATGAATGGTCTTGGGGATGGGTTAGAAAGATCAACATATAAAAATTCAGTAAGTTGGAAGGGTCAGAACTATTTGCATATGTAAACTCTGAACTTTGATTTTGGACTCAGTTAATCAGTGAATTATTACTCTACTCAGATTGAATTTTTTGTGTTGTGAGAGGTTTCTTTATGCAGGAAAAAAATCTTAAACTCACATCATGGAAATGCAGAGAGAGATCATCACCTATTAATTTATATAGTCTAAGGGCTTGAACCAGTTTAACAGAATCGGCCATTTTAATTCATTAGCAAACTATTGGTTCTTTCTTCTTGAACCAAGGTCACAGCTAATAAGAATTACCTTTAATAATTGATATAGCACATTATCTTTGCAAGGTTTGCAATTGTCTATAAATTAGTCCTCACCTAATTTCCCTGAGAGAGGACAGCATGATAATCCTCATTTACAGATGGAAAAACTTGGGCACAGAAAAATAACTGCCCCCATATAACAGTGTAAAAAGCACAGCTAGTATTTAGACCCACTTGCTTATGTTTTGAGATAGTATTAACCCCATTCTTGGTACAGTTCTTAAAACAGGATATGGTTCAGGAGGAGTAGATGCTATAGAAACTTTGGTACAGCTCTGGTAGTCTAGGTAACAATGTCTTGAAAATTCACAAAGATACAGACAGACAGAGAGACAGACAGTGGAGATAGAGACAGAGAGAGAGAGAGAGAGAGAGAGAGAGAGAGAGAGAGAGAGAGAGAATGAGAATGAGAATCAGAGAAAAGAAACAGAGACAGAGAGAGGCTCCCTTCTCCAATGGGTGTAGGAAATGATAATAGAAGTCATTCAAGTCAAGTCCCTTTGAGGCAGACTTTTTTTTGTCTTATCTTCCTTTGTTTTGGGAACAGTTTTTCCTTGTATAACAGCTGAAGGAGGGGTTCCCTTGGCCTAGAAAGGAACTATATTTGTTGGGTAAAGGCAACATGAGGGAATTAATAGAGGAGCTAACCTTGGAATCAGAAAGACCTGGGTTATGTGACCACTATGTGATCATAGGCAAGTCATTTAAAATCTCAGTTTCCTTAGGCTAGTCTCATCGAATATGAGCTGCAGATTAGTTAGTGAACTACAACAGTAAAAGTTTCTATACCACATCCATGACATCACAGAACTAGACCTCCTCTCCATCAAAAGAACATCTCTCTCCCCAAATCTTAGATGATATGAAACTAAAACCATGCTGGCCTTCCTCATATCAGAGCTCTAGGAGTTCAGCTCGTCATTCTTCCAAATTTCTCTTTTCTTTTCATTTTTTTTTTTGCACTAAAAATAGTCTTATTTTTCCTGCAGTTCCTGGAAAACCAGGAAATTTGGACAAGCTGTCACTGATATCAAATATTCATGAATGTCACTGAAGATACTTCTGGTGGTCTAGCTAGTGCCCCATTAATACCTGTCACTGAATAAATTCAGTTGTGGTGCTGGAAATACCCAGAATAATATTGCTTAAAGCCATGGATACCAGGAGAATACTGACTGAAACCCTGCATTGTTACCATTAATATGGAGTGAGAATAATGAAGATGTTAAGACTTCTCCCTCTGGGTTCTAGGAGAAATTAAAAGCCTCAAGGAAGGTTCATTCATTAAGACTTCATGGGAAGGGTAATAAAGACATTTGTTTTAAAGCATTTCATTTCTGTCCCATCTAGTCTTAGAGACTATGAATAGAATGGGTAATTTTCTTCAGAAAAAAATGATTGAAAGAAGTTGCAAAGTTCAGTGCCCACAGACAGTCCTTTATCTGCTGCTAAGATACTTCATTATAAATTTGCATTTTAAGCAAAAAAGGTAATCTGCCTAACAAAAATATCTGATTTCCTCTTTTGTCTCCAATCAGTGCACTTGGGTTTGTTTGCATACAGAAAGGCACTTTGACTTAAATTGAAAAGGCTTTCTTTCCCCCCATCCTTAAAGAACAATACCTAACAGTCACTTCTCATCACTCTTTGCATTAAACAGGTTGAGGTGAAAAGGACCCAGATCAATAAGATGAAATTTGACTTAAATTTAGGTTGAAAAGAGCAAACTTTAAAGCATGTGATGGGTTGGATTTGTCAGAAGTACTGTGTGATAACTCCAAAAGACAAACGGACTTGAATGAAATATGAGGAACAGTCTTGGTTCTGGAGAATGTATATCCTCATTGGTGGAGTGGTATGGAGTATCCCACTTGTCAGACATAGCAGCTATTGTATTAGTCTTAATTATCTAGCTTTTCTTTGTTCCAATGTGGAAGGAAAAGATTGAATATTTCAGGAAATATTTGTCATGTAAATACAATATCAGTAAACATTTTAGGAAATAGAAAAGTTTTAGCTGTCCACAGTTTGAGTCAACAGCTTTCTTTTAGTAAAGATGTGCAGGGTGGTGTAGTGAGATAGAGTCAGCCTTAAAATCCAAGCAGATAAAGGGTTCAGGTCTAGCCCCTGACATATTCTGATTGTGTGACTAGCTAAATCACCTTATCTTTCAGTGTTCTACATATACAGGTCACAGAATAGGGGCTGGGGTCCCTTTGCAGTCTGGAAGTATCTTTCAGGGGATCTGTGATAATAAATGATTTTCATAATAATACTAAGACATTTTAGTTTCCAATAGAATCAAAATCAATAGATTTGATTGTTGGTTGTTGTCACTCATTGTTGAAGTGGACCATAATGGGATCATCATGTTGGGGTCAAGATTACTGTACCTGACTATGGTTGATCAGATCATTACGAGCTTGAAAGGCTCTCCCATAGGTGGAATATAAACAGTCCACATGAACATTTGGAATGGAGAGATCCAAATGTGCACATTTTGTGTTTTCTTTGAGCTACTGCAGTTGTGAATTGATCATTGACTACAGAACCTTCTTTGTTGCAAGCATGCCAAGCTGGGAGGTCCTATGCCAGTATCTGTCATGCTTCACAATTAATGATAAAGTTCTCTAGAAAAAGTTTGAGAATGTCCTTGTATCACTTCTTCTGACTTGCACATGAGCATTTGCCCTGTATGAGTTCTCTAAAGAAATAATCTTTCAGTCAAACTACATTTGGCATTTAAACAATGAGACTAGTACATTGAGTTTCACTCTGCAGAAGAATTTTGAATAGTTGGCAGTTTAGCTTAAGAGAAGAGCTCAATAGATATAACCCACAAAACAATAGTTCTTTTTTTTTGTTTCTTGTGCACAGGGGAGACTTCAATAATATTAAAGGAGCCTTCAGATCAATAAGTTTGAGAAATTATGTTCTAAGCATTTTTCTAAGACTAAGTAACTTTCTGGGAGAAGAAAAAAGCAGCCTTCACACATTAAAATTTAAACTTCTTACATTACCTCAATCATATTTTACCTATTTATAATTACTGTGAATGTACTAGCTTGGATTCTGCGTTTTTCGCTTAATGTCATTCTCTTTATCTAAAATACTATATTTCTGAAATGCTTTAAGATTTACAGAATCCCTCTGACCCTGTGATATTTTTATCCCCATTATAAAGACTACAACATTAAGGTTCAAAAGGGTTAAGTTATAAATTTCAACCCAGATCTTTCCTGATTCCCAGCCTTTATGCTCTTTTTGATAACAAATAACATTTTTCACTTTAATAATTTATATAATATTCCATCACATGAAATGTCATCCCATCACAAGAGAGTTATGGTGAGGATCAATAGAGATTATATATATATATATAATAGAGAGAAAGAGAGAGAGAGAGAGAGCGCTTTACAAATCTTAAAGTACTACAAGTTGCTTCAGTGGTTATAATACTGGGTCTGGAGTCAGGGACTTTGTTATTGCTGTTCAGTCATTTCAGTTGTGTGCTCTTCACGACTCCATTTGAGGTTTTCTTGGTAAAACTACTGGAGTGATTTGCCATTTCCTTCTCCAGTTCATTTTTACGGATAAGGAAACTGAGGCAAACAAAATGAAGTGACTTACAGCTTCAAATTCTTCCTCACTTACTAGCTTTGTGACTTTAAGCATGTCACTTAGCCTCCATTTGATTCAATTTCTTCATCTGTAAAGTGGGTATTAAAAAAAGGAAATTAGCACATGCCTCCAAGGATTATTCCAAGGATAAAGTATCATTTTTTTTTTAGATTTTGCAAGGCAATGAGGTTAAGTAGCTTGCCCAGCTAGGTAATTATTAAGTGTCTGAGGTCAGATTTGAACTCAGGTACTCCTGACTCAAGGGCCGGTGCTCTATCCACTGCACCACCTAGCCACCCCCTAAAATATCATTTTTAAAGAGCCTTTTAGATCTTAAAGTTTTATATAAATTGTCATTATTCAATCCTGTCGGACTCTTCATGACCCCTTGTATGGTTTTTGTGGTAAAGACACTAGGGTACTTTTTTTTCATTTCCTTGTCCAGTGAAATAAAGCAAATGGAGGTTAAGCAGTTTGTCCAGGGTCACACAAGTCGCTGAGTGTCTGAGGCTGGATTTGAACTCAGGTTTTCTGGACCCCAGCCCCAGTGCTCTATCTAGCTGTCTCCAATACACTACTAATTTATTACATTACCTAAATGATGGCGATTTTTACTCATGAATAAATACCTATCAAGTATTGGACATGCAAAAATAAAAAGAAACCTGCCTTCACAAAGCTTATATTTAATTGGGGAAACTGTCTATTAAGGGAGGGAAGAGTTGTGATCAGCATTCATTGACGGGACCTTGAAGTTTTAAAGTAAACAAACCTAATACAGTGATTCCCCACCATTCTCAGCATTCAGACGATTTCCAGTTTTTCACTGTTATAAGTAATGTTGCTACGACCATTTTCTTATAAATGATTTTTCCCCTTTTAGGTTATTTCCTTGGGGTATAGTTGCAAAAGTGGAATTACTGGGTCAAAGGGTATGAATAGCTTTGTAGCTCTTGCTATATATTGCTGAATTGCTCTCCAGAGAGTCTGGACCAATTTACAGGGTGATGGGGAGTATATAAATGTGCCTGTTTTTTCACCAACCTGCAGAACCTGGATTTGATCATTTGTATTCATTTTTACTACTTTAATAGGTGTATAATAGTTCCTCAAAATAGTTTTAATTGCATTTTTCCATGTGATGATTTACTGTCTGTATTTCCTTGTGTGTAAATTGTTCCTCTTGTTGCTCATTTATCAGCTGAAGCCTGGGCACTGACTTTCCACAATCTGTATCACTTATTTATGTGTTTTGAATAGAGAGGACTTTTATTAGTTAAAAGTGTATCCCTTCACCCTTTGTATTTCTTGCAAATTTTTTTTAACATTATGCAGCACAAATTAATAAATTCACATTAAAGTTACTTTTTTACCTTCCTCAACAGCTTTGGTTTAATATCTTTCTTCACTACTGTTACTCTGTTGCTATCCTCTGAAGCAGAACTCTATGAGAATTCAACTAGAACATTGTCCTGACTTTCAGAGGTCTTGAGGGGTGGGAGGGGAAGCAAGGTTGTCTCCTCAGCACATCTTCAGCTTGTCATACCCAAGCATCTAGTCCTTCATTAGCCTGTCCCATATGTTATCAGTCCCTTCTATCAGTACCTTCCTTCCCCATCATTGTGCCCTTTACCTTCTGCCTCTGCTTTTTCCTTTAGTTTGGGACAGAATGCCCCTTTAGGATAATTACCTCTAAAATTTTATCATTTCCTTCACCAAATTAATGTATGTAATTCATAAATAAGATCATATACATATGGGACATCTAGATAGTAAAAATAATAGTAATTAATTAAACTAATATTTGCTTCATTCATGTCCAACTTTTCATGAACAGGTAGATGGTGCAGTGGATAGAGCACTGACCCTGAAGTCAAGAGGACCTCAGTTCAAAACTTAAATCAAACTCTTGACACTTCCTAGCTGTGTGACCTTGGGAAAGTCACTTAACCCTGACTGCCTCACAGCTAGGTCCAGTTGTCCTGATTCATATCTGACCACTGGACCCAGATGTTGATGTAGGAGAAAGTGGGGCTGGAGATTTTGCATAACAACCCCTCACTTAAATCCAATTCATGGGCTTGTCACGGTATCACCTCCCTTGATGCCATGGTCTTCTTTGAGAATGAAGGACAAACATCGTCAGCTCTTCATGACCCCATCTGGGGTTTTCTTGAAAAGGACACTGAAGTGGTTTTCTGTTTTCTTCTCCAGTTCACTTTATAGACAAGAAATTGAGGCAAAAAGAAATTAAGTGACTTGCTCAGGGTCATAACTAATAAGTGTCTGAAGCTGCATTTGAACTCAGGTCTTTCTATCAAGTTGCCCCATATGTATATGTGTATTTATTTATGAATTACATACATGAATTTGGTGAAAGAAATGACAAACCACTCCAATTCCTTTGCTAAGAAAAGCCCAAATGGGTTCACAAACCATCAAACATGACTGAAAAACAACTGAACAACCACAACATACATGATTTACTATGCTAATAATTATAAAATTTATTTAAAATGTGATTTTTAAAAAATACTGAGAAAAAGATAAAATGATATCTGAACCAGGAGATATTAAGAGAACTACCCGAGTTTACTGAGTAGTGGAATGACATGGTTAGATTTTAAAGAAAATCACTTTGTCAGATATATGATGATTAGATAGGAGAGAGGAAAGAATCTGTGCAAAGAGGTTATAAGAAGGCTATTGCAAAAATCCAGGTGAGCAGGGATGGTACCTTGAACTTTGGTGGTCCCTCTGAGAATCAACAGAAGCACATAGATGTAAGAGATGATAGCAGGAAATAAATTATCATATTTGGCAAATGATCGTCTATGTGGATTCAGAGCAAGGAGGCAAGGATGAACAAATGGATGGCTGGATGACTAACTGGCTGGCTGGCTGGCTGACTGGATGGATGGATAGATGGAAAAAATCATTTATTAAGTTCATACTATGTGTGAAGCATTGTACTGATATTGAGGATGCAATAGAAAACTAAGTTGCTTCCCATCTTCAAGGAATTCATTCTATTATGTGGAGAAAATACATATAGTAAGAACCTGCTAAAAATCAAATGGAAAGGTTCATAGTCCTTAAGGTGTAAAATGGTGAATCTGAATGCAATGAATCTTCTTTAATATAATTTCAATTAATACAATCACATCTGTTTCTGATGTTGAACCACTTGATTGCCAGATGTTGGAGGAGAGAATTTTTTTGTCTCTTCAGTACTTAGAGCTACTAAGGAGACCAGGACTGTAGGAGTTTACTAGGTTGGATCTCCACAAACTAGGGTTGGTACTCTAGACTCTTGCTGGGAGTAAAGGACAGGGAGGTAGGCAACCTGGAAGAATAATCAGTAGTCTGGGAGAGAGAGAGAGAGAGAGAGAGAGAGAGAGAGAGAGAGAGAGAGAGAGAGAGAGAGAGAGCTGCTACTATGGCCAAGGCTCTTGTGCTTAGCTTCTAGTCTGAGTCAGTTGATAGTTGACGATTAGTTTTAGTCGTATTAAGGATGGCAGTTCTCTTCTCTAGCATTACCTTCTAAATGATGGATGCAAAAGCCAAGCTGGAAGCAGGGCTGATGGTCTGTGAAGCAATGCCATTCCCTGGGGTTTTGGGGTTCCGAGTCCTTGGATATCTTTATTAAGAACTGAGGGAAAGTGGTAATCATTAATATGATCCTCCATTGAGAGTAATATAGAAAATCAGAAAAATGGTGGATTTCCAGAGAAAAATAATGTAATAAGGTTTATGCCTCTGTGACAACTCATAAGGTATCCTCCTAAAGAGGAGGTGGGTCTCTTACACATAGGTTCCTGCCATTGAGTGCAGTTCCTGAAGTGTACCTGCTGCAATTCTAAGTGATAGAATGAGGCAAGGTAAGGCATGCTGGGAGAAGGAGGGATGGAAAAACTTTCCAACTGTACAGACAATTATTACTATGGAGTGTTCAGCTCAGAAAAGAGGAATTGGGAGCTTGCAAAGCAGAGGATGGAGGCAAAGATAAAGATAAATAAATCCCAGAAGATTTAGGGTTGACCTGAAATAAGACCCACTTTCCCATCCTCTGAATAGTTGATCACCACTCCCTTGAGATCAGGTCATTGCCCCAACCTTGAAGATCATTACATGTTTTTGAAAAACTGGTATGATTTCACCTAAATGGTTTGAGCTATCTTCTCATGTCTCCATTTGAATCAGGTATCAAAACTCTTAACTATGGCTTTATCCTTTACATACATCAATGTCACCCTAACGTCATAATTTTTAAACTATACCCAGATGAGTTACACATCACTTTTCTAAGAAAAGAATTTTACCTTCAGGTCCATGAACTCTCTAAGATACAATCTTCTATTCTTTTTTTTTCTCTCCCATTTTCTCACTCACATTGAATTTATTCTTTACCGTTATTGAAACCTCCTGTTTCACAGTATCATTTTGCTTTCCTTGCCAGTCTTGACTCCATATTCAGCCACTTCATTGATTCACTTGCCACTACTCTCAAATCTATGGCACCTCTGATCTTTTGCCATACCTCTACTGCTATTCTTGTCTTGATCATACTCAGCTTTATTCTATCTGCACCACTCTGTTTCTGCTTCCCGGATGCTAGATGCCACTGTAGAAAGTGCTAAATGAGCATGACATTGTGAATATTGTAGTTTAATGCCTGATATATGATAATTACTTAATGCTTTCTTATTTTTTTTTCATTCATTCACAGGTTTGGAGTTAGGATGGTTTGGGTTCAGATCCTGACTCTGGTATTAACTAGCTATGGGAATATGGGTATGTAACTTAACCTTCTTAAGATAGCAAGTCAGTGACTGAGATCATATTTTAACTATAGGTTCAATGCTCTATCCACTTTGCCACCTAGCTGAATTCCTGTTTCCTCATCAGAAATTGAGGATAGTACCTGCAATGCCTAAATCTCAGGCTTCTCATCAGACTCAAATGAAATTAATGGATATGAGAGAGTGCTTTGTAAACTTTAATTTTATAAATTTTAAATGCAACATGATGATGCTGATGCTGATGATAATGGTGACGATGATTCCATCCATTAAGAATTTACGTTACCTGATCTTGGCTAAGCCCTCATTGGTGCTTGACAATCTTTGTTCTAAGTAATTATTGACTTCCTTCATTTTATTCTATAAAAACTGGCCCAAGCCTTTCCTTCTCTCCTGAAGCCCTTAAGTCCAATTTTCTTCGGCACTTACCTCACCAAGAAGATAGATCTTCAGATAGAAGCGTCTTCAACTCCTCAGTTCCACATTTCAAAAACATTAGCATTCTCACTATTTTCTATTCCTGCTTCTTGTCAGGGCTCATCTCTCTACCAGTGCCATTGATCTGATCCCCCTCCTGCTTCTTCATTCCAACACCAACTGATTTAAACATGCTGTTCATATGGCCTAATCCTAATTGGTCTTTCTCTTGACTCTTAAATTCTACCTTTGCACTTCCAAAATTCTTAACTAATATATGCTTTTTAAAAACTTTCAGTTCAAAACTACCCTCTCATTCCTCATTTCCTTGAAATCTGTCTTCTAGCCCTAAAATTATCCTGAAATTGATCACAACAGTAAGTAACCTTTTTTTTACAAATCCAATCACCTCACATTCCTCATTTTTTTGACCACCCCCTCCTTATTGATACTGTACCTATCCTTGGCTTTTTTTTTCTGTCAGTTTTCCTTTCTTTTTTCTTTTTGTGAAACTCATACTTTTTTACTGATATAGTCAGTTTTTATATCAATTTCCTTAAAAAAAAAAAAAACTACCTTCTGCCCTATCCAGAGTCATACTTTGTAACAAAGAATTAAAAAAAATCAGTATAACAATCAAATTAGACTTCCATCTGTCTCTCTGATTAGGTTTCTCTGTATCTATTTATCTCTATCTCTATCTCTCTCACACACACACTATCTCTCTCTCTCTCTCTCTCTCTCTCTCTCTCTCTCTCTCTCTCCATTTCTGACCCATCAAGATTGTGTCCTTGGCCCTGGGAGGCAGTTAACCTTAGATTTTATGTCCAATGTCCAGGACTCCTCTGATAATGGTGATCAGAGCAGCTATCTTTTTCAACTTGCTCAGAAAGACTGTTAAAGATTTCATATGTGGAAATTTTTAGGAGATCATGGGTGCTCTCATTTTACCCTGGTAAAATTCATGTCTAGGATCCCTCTCTTAAATGATGTTTTTGCAGAAATCTGTTTATCTTCCTCTGTG
This sequence comes from Macrotis lagotis, assembly GCF_037893015.1. NCBI lineage: Eukaryota > Metazoa > Chordata > Mammalia > Peramelemorphia > Peramelidae > Macrotis > Macrotis lagotis. The sequence continues at coordinate 118,720,396 of NC_133665.1, forward strand.
TTCATCTGTCCAAAATTCTCCTGATTTTATATTTCTACAAATTTAGGGAAATCTGTTGAGACTGCCCTGATTTAAATATACTACTAAAGTCATAATCCCAGATGGAAATTGTTTCCAGACTAAGTTATCTATGCTCTTGTCTGAGAATGGAACACTGATCATCTCATGTCTCCACTCTCAAAAGATGATGCTCAAGGACAATACCCTTTCAAAGACCTTCCTTCATTTTTCTCATTATAATTTTATGATTTTTCTTTCCACAAATCTCTTGTGTCCTAAGTTAGCTTAATACTCAAATAATTCTTATTTTTGTCACTGTTGTAATTGTAATCTCTTTGTTCACTGTATTCTCTATCTGTGTATCACTAGTAGGATTAAAATTGAATTTTGTGAATTTATCTTATATCCTGAAATTTCCCCAAATTTAATCTTTTGCTTATAATAATCTTTGATTGATATCATTATTTTTCTAAATAAGCAACCATTATCTGAAAATCTGCTATTTTTATTTCTTATTTTTCTACAGTCTTTTTTGTGCTATTGCCTGTTCCTCTTCAATAAACAACAGTTTGCCATATTAGCAGCATGGAACATTTTTTCTTTTTCATTTAAAAAATAACCAGGATTATTCATAAACAAACAGCAAATTTTGGTTTAAAATATATATTTATTAGGTAAAGAAAGTATATTATAATTAGATACATGTGTGTGTTTGTTTTTTAGAAGTTTAATCAAGAATACTGATTTTATCAAATGTATTCCTGGCATTGATTTCCATATCCATATTCATATTGATTAAGCAAATATTTGATACAGAGAAGCAGTATGGCAATTGAAATTAGGGTTGCCCTTGAATTAGGAAATGCTGGTTTCTTATCCTGCATTTGTCCCTGGAGCCTCAGATAACTCTCTGAGACTATAAATTTCCAGGCAGGTTCTAGTTTGTATTGGTAGGAGGCATTTCCTCATGAAGATTTTCCTATAAAATAAAGTCACAGATTGTATCAAAAAAATAAAGTTTTGACACATTTAGCAATTTTTATAAAACACCTATTTTTACATTTGTGTATGCATTTGTGTTTTGCTTTTTTTTTTTCATTTTTCTTACTCCTGCATTGCTTTTTTATTGCCATTTTCTTTCTCTTGATGTCCACCTTGCAAAGATCCCCATGGACCATTATTATAGTTATAACCTTTTTCACCCTCCATCCCTGCCTTCAGAACCTGATCCTAACCTCATTCTGATCACCCTCTCCATCCTTCAGTGAGGTATCCAAAGCCCTGCTCCACTCCAGTTCACAGTCCATCACTGGGCAACCCAGCAGCTCATTCTTCGAGGAGGGAGTCAAGATTTCTAATTATTCTTGCCACTATGTCTCTTATTGGCATTTTGACCTGCCATCATATGCTAAGGGCTTCTGGGATTTGTCATGGACTTACCTGATCATGGTACTCAGTCTGATGTCTGATATATGGTAATCTCTGTTAAATACTTCTCCATTGGTACATTGAATAAAATGGAAAGGTAGAACTTGGGCCCTTGCCTTCAGCTCAAGAAGGCAACTAGCTGAGGGAAACATGGGCCTTCTTCCCCCTATTCTTTGATCATAAAACATATACATATGTGTGTTTTTGATCTATTTCTTTGAATTTTGCCTAACCTTTACAGATATTTATTAAAGGCATCCATGCATATTAATATATGACCTATTTTTTTGTGAATTAACCATGTATACTTAAAAAAAAAAAAGGTGTATATTCTCTCTATTCTCTCATCTAAAGTTGTAACTGTCAATTTGCCTTGGAGGGAAGTGGGCCCCAGGATACCATAAAGTTTCTACTGATGCCTTTATATTTCCTTTTTCTGTGATATTGTTCCAACTCACACTTATTGAAGATTATGACCCTGGCTTATTTCCTCTCTATGTTAGTTATTCTACTTTCTTCAGTTCTGTTGTTCTTGTTCTCATCATTCTCTGTTCTTGTTCTTTTAGGTCATTTCAGTTATATGTTACTCTCTGTGACCCCATTTGGGGTCTTCTTGGCAAAGATATTGGAGTAGTTTACCACTTTCTTCTCTAGCTCATCTTATAGATACGGGGTTAAGTGACTTGCCCAGAGAGCTTAATTTAAACAAACTCCAAGGTTAGTACTCTATCCACCTGACTGCCCTTATTCAGTTCTACATTTTCTTTACTTGTTCTTTGCCTAAAAAAACTTTTCCACATTTTAATAGTTGAATCTCAAAGTCTTTAAACTAGAATTTCATTTATTTTCTACATTTTGACCTAGTTTTCTTGTTTATATGTCATTGGTATGTTATCTGGACCACGAAGAATTAAGTATCATTTAGTATTCATTGTTTGATGTCCCTTTTACTATTATATATATTAAACTTGGTTATTACCACTGAACTTGACTTTCTACAAATCTTCTATTTATGAAACAAGGATAACAGCCCCCTGTTTTCCTTATTTTCACATGACTAATCTTAAATAGTCTCTCCCCAAGTTATAACTTGTTTATGTTGTTGGATTTTAAATGTGCTCCTTCAAAGGATTGTTGGAGTTTGTTTTTTTTAATATTTCCCAGAAACCTTTTTATCAGGGATTTCATCCCACTCACATTTAAAATTCTAATTGATACCCTTATGCTATATTCTCCATTCCCTATACAGCTTATCCATCATTGATATTCTTTGATTTTTTTCCTCACTATTGGGTTTTAAGAGTAGAACTTAAACTATTTGTTTCTTTTTATAGCAGAATGGAAAATTGTATCATGGTTTGCCTATTTTTTTAAACTTTTCCCTTCATATTACAAGTGTTTTAGGGTTTCCTGTATTTCTTGATATGACTATTTATTTTATTCTTCTTTTTTGAGTTCTTCGAACCTGTTCACCTTTTGTACTTGGGCACAAGTTGATTTGAAAATCTACACATAATTTTCAGTTCACAGTTTATAGTTCTGGTAATTCTATTTAGTATTTGGGTTGATTATTCTTTATCTTATTTTCTGTAGATTCTATTATTGCTTCAAAAAATTCATTCTTTTAGATCTGTCGTTTTTTTTATTGTTTGCCCTAGTTTGTGTTCTTTTAGACTGGGTATTTTGTGTAGTGATCCATGCAGTTGAGGACCTGTAGCAACAAATGGCTTCAGCTCCTCTCACCTTTGAAATATTCTTCAGGCTTCAGAGAGTAGCTTGGCGCAGGCACTGTCTTCTGGGAAAATTCCATTTATTTTAATCCTTTGTAGAATTTTTGTTTCTTTGCTTCCCCCCAAGCCCATTCCTCTTCCAAAGTCTGAGAGGCAGGTGCGAGGCCATTCTTATCTTGGTATCTTTAAATGTACTTTTCTTCTTGCCAAATTTTAAAATTCCACATCCTTGTCTTCAGAGCTTGCAGACTTGATGAGGGTCAGTGTCTGGGAATCATTCATGGAGAACTGTTCTTGAAATCCCCTGTTGTTTTGTTGCTGTAGATTGCCTTTCCTTTCAGTTCAGGAAATTATCTTTAATTACTTCCCTGATTATAGTTTCAATATTACAGGGCTTTTGTCTCTATTTCCTTCCTATTTTACAGATGAGCAAATCGAGTCTCCCAGAAGTGGAGTGACTTGCCAAAGTTCATACAATGGGTGTCACAACAAGGATCCTGGTCTCACTCCTCCTGACTAATCACTAATTTCCGCTAGATATGAATCAGAAAGAGTGTAGGAAAGAATTGGACTAGGTCTCCCCTATTTCCTCTAGTATCACTGTTATTGGCAATTTGAATGCTTTTCTCATATGGCAGTTCTTTATATGTAATTATCATTTGTTTCTGTATTTTACCTATGATTTCAGTTTGTGTTGCCAGTATATTCTCAGTACCCTGGATTCTTTATTCTGATGTGCTCTTTACAGACTCTGTTGATTTTAATTTATCTACAGTTTTAGAAGTTTAGCATCTGTTCACATTTTTATGTCTTTTAAAAAAACATAAAATAGTAAGTGTAGATTGATTTGTACTTGTTTGTGAGTCTGTCTCTGGAGTTCCTTTCTTCAGCCATTATGGGCATCTTCTCTGGGTTTCAGTTAGTTTTTCACTCCCTTTAGGTATTAATAAATCTCTTCATCTTAGAGCTCTTCTTTTCATTTTCATTCCAAACTGTTCAATTTAATAATAATGTATTAAGCACCTACAATGGAAAAAGCATAGCAAGGTATAGAGGATAGAAAGATCATCATCATCATCATCATCATCATCATCAATCTCTATTCCCCAAAGAGCTTGTCTTCAACTGGAGAATTGCAGCATGTATGAAAATAAGCAGATATAAACGTAATTTCCAGATAGGCAGAGTGGGAGATGAATACTGACAAGTTAAAGGTGGAGAAGGATCAAGAAAGTCTTTGTTTATAGATGAAAACTGGATTGAGCCTTTAATGGTGCTAATTGAATTTCAAGGGGCAGAAGTGAGGAGGGCGAGGATTCCAACTTGCGAAATACATTGAGAAAAGGTTTGAAGGCCAGAAATGGAATGTCATAGACTGGGTACAATAGGTAGCCCACATTGCCTAAAATGTAGATTTGGGTGAGGGGTGGTGGGAAGATGGTCTACAGATGGTCTGTGAAGGGCTTTAAATGTCAAAAAGAGGAGTTTGTGTTTTATCATAAAATAGAGTATTATTTCATTCAAAGACTATAAGAACAAATGGTATTTATAGGAAGTTGATTTTCTTCCAAAGTCACAGGTATCTTCAGGCACTGTCCTCAAAGCTAGTTGACTGTTATGGGCACATAAAGCAATATGGAGAGAAATACATATTTACCACTTTGCATGGTCACTTCTAGACCATCCTTCCACTCCATTGGCAGCCAGGTGGTGAGAGTAGTACTGAAACTTGAGCCAGGAAAGTTGAGTTCAGATCCAGCCCCAGACACTTATTAGCTGTGCAACTCTTGGCAAGTCATTTAATCCTGCCACCTGCCTCAGTTTCCTGAACTGTAAAATCAGTACAATAATAGTACCTACGTCTAAAATTGTTCCACCTGAGATTATCTCCTTTCACTCTCACCTTCCCTTTATTATTCCTATTTTCAATAGTCACCCTAAAAATATTGATACTTACATAGCTCTTTGAGGTGTAAGCAGCACGTTATGTAAATTATGAGAAAAATAGGTAACCCGGGTTTCAATCCAGGTTCTGCTGTTTTGAATATGTGTGGCCTTAGACAAGCGTGAATGTCCCTTGGGTCTCAGTTTCTTACCTGTAAAGTAATGGGATTGGACTAGACGACTTCTGAGTTCCCTTACAGCTTCCAATCTATGGTTTTATTATCTCATTTGATTCTCATAACAACCCAGTAAGGTAGAAACTTTAAGCATTTTTCACTCTATTTATAATGTGGAACCTGAGATTTTCAAAAATGTTGTGATACCCACAGTGAGCAGCATCAAAACTGAGAATTCAGATTTGCCTTCCCCCAGAACCAGCCCCCTATCACATTACCTCCTGATTTTTCAATCTATTGACTTTCTCAATGCCTGTGATCTCCGTATCTCACACCTGAAACTGTTCCAATTCCAATATCTTGAATTCTGAAATTCTCTTCTCTAGTCACAATCTCCTGTCCTCCCATCTTTCCGGCTGTCTCACACCTTTATTGGCTTTTGAAGTCACATAAACTCTTTACTCTCCATCTCTCTTTTCTCAGAGAATCTTCTTAATTCTGGTCCTTACTCCTCTACCTTCATAGCAATGACCCAGTTGACTAGATTAAGATGGTGCTTATATGTATCTTGGAGTTCATTTCCTTTTATCTTAGTGATAGTTACCCTTTCCTGATACACAACTCCGAGGTACTATCTGCCTGGTCCTCTACTCCTCAACTGCTGAATGGATTAGAATGAAGGGGGCAGGCAGCAAGTTCCATAACTTATTTTTCTTTCTACAAATGCATATCCTCAAACCTCAGTTTCTCCTCTCTCCTTAAGGCCCAAGTATCCTCTGACTCTCCCTGCCTCAATAGAGTGATATAGATAGATTCATAGACTAGAAAGGTAGACCAGATAGATAATAGACTAGATTGAAAGATAGATAAGATTAGTCAAATAGAGTGAATATTTCTTAATTACTTACTTTGTACTTGCTAAATCTGAAAGGAAGTGTACTGAGAGTCTGGTGCGTGTATAGACCCCATCAGTTTCTTCAACTGGATGCAACCTGTTGACATAGAGGATTCCAGGGAATGTGCTTCTAGGAAAATCTTAAGACCCTGTCATCAAGATACCTTGGAGAAGCTATGGTGTATGTGTAGACATTCTGAAACAGAATGGTTGGTCAACCAAGTGATGGAAAGAAAGCTCTCTGACCTGTTCGTCAGCATCAGCCCACAGCCTCCTTGCCTCTGAACTTTTGAAATAACTCAAATACTCCTTCCTTCCTGACAACCAATAAGCAGAATGGAACTGAAAGATCTGATTCCTGAGTTCTAGTGTGCAGCCAAAAGAACATTAATATAATATAATTTCACTGAGAAACAAGGCATGGCCTAGCCCAATGATAGCTGAGACAAGGATTCATCCAGCACAAATGTCACATATGAAAGTAAATTTGCTAAGACAAGAAATACATAGGCAAATATTGAGTTTGTTCTCCATGTCTCTCTCTTCCCCCCCACCAATATTATATAGGGGAGATTATACTTCAGAGGTATTATAGAAAATATTTGGGCTTTAATTTTGCTATACAGTCTAAGTAAATAACCTTTTGTAAAAGTTAATTGATGTAAAATGGTTAAATGGAACTGTGACCTAGTCATTGGAGCATTGAGCTGATGGAGATTAGGGAAGAGACACTTTAACTCCTCACAATTATTCCCTGGGACTCTGGGGGCAGGGGGGAGAGGTGGCAGATATAATAGATGGAGATAGCTCTGGGATGGTAGGGTCAGAGCCCCACACAACAGGAGCTTACATTATAATGAGGAAAGATAACTCTCTAAAATATGAGGAGAGGGAATGGCTGATGGCTAGAATGCAGGTAGTATAGTATGGAAATGGCTAAGAAGTGATTTGGAGGTCAGGTTTTTAGATAAGGTGAGGCAAAAGTTAATTCATCAGAGCCTGGATTCCCAAGGGAAGAGACTAAGGTTTCAACTAAATGATCTCTAGGAACTTTTCCACTTCAAAGGCTCTCTGATGCTGTAAAATCTTATATGAAAATAATAAAACACTAGTCTTACAGCAAATCCCTTAAAGGAAAACTCATTTTTAGAATATATCTGATATGAAAATATTGAGACAGGTTCAATACTTCCAGTATTGAATTGTGTGAATACTACCCAAGGTTAGAAATTTTATTTTTTAATAGTTGTTAAGAAGCTGAAGCATACATTGTAGACAATTAATAAATGTTTGCCCATTTGACTACTTTTAAGCACTGGTCCCAATTCTGGACTCCAATACTGGACTTCATGAGTCTAACTCTGTTCTGCCTTATAGCTCTCTAAATAAAATTATTGTTATATTTTTACCTTGCCTCTGCTCCAGTTTCCTCATTGAGGCATAGTTATAGACCCTTCATCAACCTGGCCATCCTCTTTTTGAAGTCATTAAGAGATGACTCTCTTAAAATATCAGAGCCAGAATGTATTTTAGAATTATTAAATTATATTTATGAATTATCCAGAGATTGAACTGCTTAGAATATAGAGTACCGTGCCTGGAATCAAAATTATCTGAATTTAAATCTGGCCTCAAACACTTACAAATTGTGGGACTCTGGGCAAGTCATTTAACTTTGGTTTCTCTTTGTTTTCTCAACTATAAAATGGTGTTAATAAAAGCTCCTGCCTCACAGGGTTTTTAGAAGGATTAAATGAGAAATTTTTATTTTTTTAAAAATGTTTTAGCACAGACCCTGATATATAGAGTAGATGTTATATAAAAGTTTATTCCCTTCCACTTCCCTTATCTTAAGGCCATATATACACCAAAATATTTACTATAAAACTTTGCACAGGCACCAAGAATCATTTCAAAAAGTAGATGTCCATTGATTAAGAAAAGACTAACAAAATTTTAACGTATACGATTGCAATGACACACTACTGTACCACATGAAATAATATAATGAAGTAACCCAAACATTAGCCCAATGATGACAACAGTGTAAATGGAAAGAAAAACCAACAAAAAGCAATTGAAATTGAATGCTTTAAAATTATTAGGACCAACTCTGGCCCCAATGAGACAATCTAAAATTATGAGAAAATATGAGAAAATGCCCTTCATCTGTGCAGAGGTTGGGGTCTGTGAATGTGGGGCACTGCAGATGTTATCAGACTTTTTCTGATGCATTCCTAGTTTTGTTGAACTTTTTGTTTTGTTTTTTACCTTTTTAAAACTTTAGTATAAATATTGGTTCCCTATATTAGGAAAGTAGACACAAAACCAAAAACTGATAAAAAAAAATTTAAGGACAAAAATGGTTTACTCCCCCCCCCCAAAGTTGATCTGAATATGTAGAGTATCATGGGTTTGTTGACTTCTTTATCCAGAGACAAAGAGAATATATTTCTTTTATTGGAGCCTAAGAGTACATTCATTTACTGGCTGAATAGTGAGTTTACACATATCTAAAGCCCTTAGATCTTATTCACACAAACTGTTAAGCCAGGTCTTCCCTATCCTGTAATTATAGAGTTAAGTTTTAAAAACATTATGAAAATTGTTTCCTTTTAATTTTCATCTTGTTTGCATCTACTTATTCTTAAATTAAAATATCTTTTTTGAATATGAATTATATACCAATACATTCATGCTTTCTTATATTATCATTTCAATTATTATATTAAATTATCTTGCTGATAAGCATATCATTTATATCATTTTCCAAATCATTACCAGAAATGCTAAACTAAGACCAACAAATATAATTTTTTGGATAGATTAAACTGGGGATGAAATCTTCCAAACTACTGTAATTTGTTCCACAGTCTTCCCTTCATTCAAGGAGGCAGTTCTGAGAAACTTTGTCAAATCTTTGTTGAGTATAAAATTAATATTTCTATATCATTCCCCTTATCAAGTAGATTGACTATTTTGTATTAAAGGAAATTATCCATTAGTTACCCTTCTATATGAATAGTCCACCTTCATCATTTATTTCCCCAATAATTAATTTTATGTCACTTGATATACAAACATCACTGGCAATTTGCAGCGACCTACTAGTACCCATAATACATTTTTCCACTGCTTTTTGGATCATCTACAAATTTATTTCTTTGGAGAAAAAAAAATTATGCCCAAGCATTCATTAACTATGTACTATGAGACAGGAACTGCACTATGCATTGAGGAATTAAAAGATAGCAAAGATAGTCTTTAGGGTCAAGATTATTATTTTCTAAGGGAAGAAACAATGTTTGCATAAATCAGTACATAACAAAGAAATGGAGAGTCTATGGAAAGGGAAGACACATCTGGGGGGTAGTCATATTGCTGTTCTAAGACTAGTAG